>NC_090320.1:157273327-157608905 GCF_040869045.1 Eurosta solidaginis | reverse complement strand
ATTCTTCTAAATGTGGTAATTCTCAATTTACAATATAATGCTTAACTCTATAAATTCAAACATGCGTGTAAAGGAAATAAATTGTTGAGCTTTTATCTATATATGTATATAACTACGTATGTTTTACGAATTCAGTATGTTGTAGTATGTACAATATGTTGTAGTATATTCTTAAATCTAGTCCTCAGTTAGGAGGCGCCTTCATAAATTTGTAAACGGTACCCAGTAGGGGGTATGCGTGTCTTAAAGGGCACATGGGCCAGAAAGGACCCAACCGAATATTGAGTTCTGGGCAGTAGGATACCCAGAATACGCTATGATCTCTGTACGCATGATTTTACTGTGTACAACGCCGCCGAAGATTACGGCTACCGCGGACGAGGTACGAAAGTTCGGACCAGCTAATAGTAGGTTAACGAATTTGTCTCGCGTCGTTTGGCTGAGGTCGCGGACAGGGGTTTTCATTATACGAGCTGACGTGCAACTCGCACATTTCGGTGGTTGCCACCGGTAAGGTTCGCAAGCTCAGACGCTTGACTAATGACCCACAAACTTTACTCGTCTGCGAGCTCGGATCGAGCGGGCCCCGGGTCAAAACCTTCCGCTGCCCCACATGTAAATATACCGCGACGGTTGGCAGTACAGTGATGGCTCCCGAGAGTTGCGTCAGAAGCTGAGGCAACTCTTTTTGGAGGAGCTTTGGAGTGTAAGAGCGTGTGGTGAGTGTCATGGCAGTACTGGCACGTCCCATTACTTGGAAATTTTTGGCCCCATGTGAGTGTGCTAGACAGCGCAAACAGTAGCGATGCAATAGTACGAGTCTTAAACGACGTTCATGGTTCGCTTGCAGAAACTTTTTACAGTACCGCAGTGGATGCGCGCGGTGGCAAACTGCATTTGAATCGGCCGTCCGATTTTGATTGTGTTTGGATGGCTTTTTTCGGTGCAGTTGGCGCTGGGGGCGATGAGGCGCGTGCCGTGGAGGTTATCGATTCGTTAGAACGTGTAAATTCCATGATGCTAAAGTGAGAGAAATAGAATATACATAAAAGTTAATTGGGTAAGACTACTAACTTCCCGATGTGGCGCGTTATCATTCCCTTCTATCTCTCTTGGGGAACTACCACTTATAACGTTTGTGGAGTTCTTTCAAGTATTCCTCCTTCCATCGAAGGGCATGCTGTTGCCTCAAAGCTTTTAACTTCTGCCACCGATTAATTAGCGATGTGGGATTGGCTTCAATGTATGGTTCGTCCGCAGGATGCCTCCCGTGAGAAAATGTCCAGGTGTTAAGGCGACAGAGTCAGATACTTCAGTGGAATTTGGCGATAGTGGTCGAGAGTTAAGGCAAGCTTCTATGCGACATAACAGAGTTTGGAACTCTTCGAATGTGAATTTCTGAGACGCAGCGACTCTTCGGAAATGGAATTTAAAACTTTTAACCCCAGCTTCCCATAGCCCACCCATGTGAGGAACGCCCGCCGGTATAAAGTACCGCGAAACCTCTTGATGACTATAGAGGTTTCACAAGGATTCCTGAGATGAGATTAAAAATTGCTTAAAATCCTTTTTAAGGCTGGTTGACGCGCCAACGAAGTTTGTCCCATTATCCGAAAAGATATTTTTTGGACAACTTCTGCGGGAAGTGAACCTAGAAAAGGCCTGGAGAAAGGTTTCCGTGTAGAGATCACTGGCCGCTTCCAAATGAATTGCTTTTGTAGAAAAGCAAATGAAAATGCACACATATCCTTTGTTCACTTTATACGATCGTCCGGAATACGTCTTAATGTCGACCCCAGTGTTTTCGCGCGGTCTGGAGAGACTTGTCCTTTCCTCTGGAAGAGCAGCCATGATTTGACTTTGGTCTCGTTGTCTATGCAGAACGCAAGGTTTACAATGATGAATCGTAGTCCTGATTAGATTTTTGGCTTGCGGAATGCAATACTGCTGACGAAGTAACCGTAGTGTCAGTTGATTGCTATAGTGGTTATTATTTGTTGTTAAATTATTAACTTTGTATTTTATACTTTGAATTTTAAATATTTTATTATCGAATTACTTTTTGGTAAATGAAAATTTTTGATTATAATATTTTATACTTCAAATAAATAACATAATATTTTTAAAAAATAAATATTTAAATGTTTGGTTAACAACCAAATATATTGGCGATTCTACCAACGGACCTACGATTACGAACTTTAAACCCTAGTTAACTTAATCAAAGAAGAGCTGTCGAAAATTATTAAATAAATGACACTATTGAAATTATTGTGCATGTAATATATGTAACTGTGCTTGTGTTCCTAATACATTTGTGGACCGGAAGCAGTACAAGTAATAAGAATGCTTAGAATTGCACTACACCTTTAAATGTTTACAAATTCAATGAAAATTGGTATATAAAAATAAATAAATGTAAGGCGCGATAACCTCCGAAGAGATCTAAGGCCGAGCTTCTCTTCCAATTTGCGTCGTGCTCCTCTTGATTTTCCCTACAAATTGGCCGGACGGGGCCTACATGTTTTATGCCGACTCCGAACGGCATCTGCAAGGCAGATGACTTTTCCCTGAGAGCTTTTCATGGCAGAAATACACCCGGAGCGCTTGCCAAACACTGCCGAGGGGCGACCCCGCTTAGAAAAATTTTCTTCTAATTGAAAAACTTATTTCTAAAATTTTGATGTTGCTTTGCCCGGGGTGCGAACCCAGGGCATACGGTGTGGCAGGCGGAGCACGCTACCATCACACCACGATTGCCGTATTGTATGTATTCAACATTAAACAATCATTATTCTAACTATATAATCAAAACAAATTGTTCATTAGAAAATAATGAAATGAAACTTAAGTATACTTCAATTAATAAGCAACATTCTGTGCAAATTTCATATACAGTCGCTGTTAATTGTATATACGAAACGTAAAAAAAAAAAAAAAAAACAAATTATAATATTTGGTAAATTAGAACAACATTGAAGTGTAAACTTAAAAAATTAAATACATAGTTAAAGTTTGAAAACAAAAACATCTACTTATACTATACTATACTTCAATTAATAAGCAACATTCTGTGCAAATTTCATATACAGTCGCTGTTAATTGTATATACGAAACGTAAAACAAAAAAAAAAAATTATAATATTTGGTAAATTAGAACAACATTTAAGTGCAAACTTGAAAAATTAAATACATAGTTAAAGTTTGAAAACAAAAACATCTACTTAACTTAATAACTGTGGCGAAATGTGAAATATCTGCGAAACAAATTGAACCAACTTCTAAAAATAACTTAATTGGATGTACATATATATTACGTCTGATGGGTCAAGCAAAAATACCATCATCACAATACATCAGTGTTATGACAAAAACCCTCACCACTAACAAAGCTCTAACAAACAAATATATGATTTGTAAATTAATATACTAAAAAATAAAATAATGCAGATTTAATATATATAAGAATTATTCAATGCAAAACTCAATGAATTTAAATTAAACTGCCGCTTAATTTTAATAAAAGAGACCAAGAAATTGTGTATCTAAACGTAATCGTGTTTATTAATAACATAACTAAGAAGCTTAAAATAATTTTAAAGAACCGCTGACCCATTGGCAAAATATTTTCACGTCCTATCTGATATTTAAATCAACATTGGCATTGAAGAACTGAAAGAATATACGAAAATGTTTGAATTAGACTAACGCACATCATTTGCTGTCGTATATATTAAACTCAAAATTCATTAAGATAATACCGCTAATTCCTCCCTACAATTCATTGATATATCGAAATATTTTAATACTCAACGAAACATCGTCATTTTTTTGGAATAACTCGTAACTTTTAACGTCCTCTTCACTAATTACAAAGCCATTGCATAACAAAGCCATTGCATAACAAAACCATTGCATAAACAGCATCATCGATGTATTTAATGATTATCACGTAAAAAAACGCAATTGATTCACTTTCAATCTTTACCATCATCAATCAACTACTTATTAATTTTAATATTTTTTTATTAAATTTAATTTTATGTAAGTATAATTTTTATTTTAATATTAAATTTAAAATTTTCAATTATAATTTAAATTAAAATTTTAAACCCTTTAAATTTTCAAATTTATTTTAAGATTATTTTTATATTTTAAAAATTTTATATAAATTATTTAAATTTACTTATTTTTTATATAAAATTAAATATTTTATTTCAATTGTTAACTCCCTTTCCAAAAAATTCTTAAATATTTTCTAATTTTCAAATTATTCATTCATTTTTTTTATATGGTTCTACGTTCACCAATACGAACTCGTAATTTTACAAATTCGGAAAATCAAAATAACAACTATACAAATAACACAATGATTCTAATACAACTCAAAATTCTAACATTAATACAACACAAAACAACATCTCTAATATAACACAAGATACTTCAACACAAGATAGCTTTACAAATGTTTCTTCTACTAAGTCTATTAAATTACCACAATTTTGGCAAGATTGTGCTGATGCCTGGTTTTTACTTGTTGAAGGACAATTTGAAATTAATAATATCACTGATGATAATTTAAAATTTCAAAATGTTCTAGTTACCCTTCAACGAGATACTATTTCTAAAATTTTTGACATTATTAGCCCTCCTCTTTTCAATAAATATAATACAATTAAAAAGATTTTATGCGAAAGATTTTCACTTAGTGAAGAAAAAAGATTAGAAGAATTATTTTCAAAAACCGAACTTGATGATCGTTCACCATCTGAATTATTCAGATTTATGAAATCACTTATAGGTACTAGAGATATACGCCGCCGATTTTGGTCGTTTTTCGCACGCCGCTGCCGAATGTCCAAAATATCGGCGCGGCGGTGGCGGCGTCCGGCGCGTTACTATATTTTCTCGTTTAAGATTGTTTAGGCCACTTATTGTTCATGTCGAAAATTGTTCGGATATGGTCGCAAGTGGCATCAACGGATGCGCATCACTGCCAGTTATAAGAAACTAATTGCGAAATTTAACTCTTTCTAACTGTTCAAAAGTTATTTAAAAAAATAGGTGTTTGCGATGTCAGCTTAACACGGACTTTGCATCGCCCAATTTACCAAGTTATTAAAACAAAACACTAAAAGAAAAGTTATAGAATAATTTATATGCTCACTTTGCATATTTTATTTTATTTTTTTTTTTCAAAAAATTAATAATGAATTCAAATAAAATGACCCACGGCAAACATTGTCCTCACGTTCTTAAAAAAAGCAAAATACCCAAAAAAGGTGACGATTTTTAAAAAAGTTTTATTGGGAAAGAATAAGCGAAATCAGTAATGCAAAATCCTTTAGTATGTTCTAGGGGCATAAACACCCCTTTGAAATGATTCTTACCTCATACTTAAGTTGAGGATATATATATGTACGTATGAGAAGGGTTTGAAAAATCACTTGGGCTTACATTCAAACATCTGTTGTTTATTTGCGAAACTATAAAATAGCGTCTGAAATGTTAATTTTGATTTTCACACTTCATCCTTCAACATCAAAGCTTCCCGGTTTGACATTTCCTAAAGTTGGCGGCACTATCCCAAACTAGTCTCTTGGAGTGAATCACATTGATTATACCCTATCAACCAAGTTTAAATATCACCTACACGTTACGGCTCCTTTTACAAATGTGAATACGTAGGCACATATATTTACCAGGTGAGGCTTTGTCCTTCGCAAGAACACTCAAAGTGGTGAAGCAAAAGCTTTCCCAAGACAGTCCAACTAATGACCGTGTGTGCTATTACCCTAATGTAATGGACAGTTGAACTACTCTGAAGCTACGCGGTCATCCATAATGAGCTCTTATATCATAAAGCGAGAGGAGTTTTAGCATTTGTGAAAAGATGGGCAAAAGAGTTTAGTGATCCTTACGTTACATAAACACTTTTTACATCATTGGCGAGGCCGATATTAGAATATGGATCGATAATTTGGAATCCGCGTTATCAAGTTCATGTTACTTTTCGCCTTGAGAATTCTTCAATGGGACTCTCCGTATAATCTTCCTCCTTACACTAATAGATTAAAACTAATAAATCTTCCTACCCTTGCAAGTCGTAGAGAAATGCTAGGTGTACTATTTATGGCTAGACTTTTAAATGGATCGATTTCAAGCCCATTTCTATTGAACGAAGTAAACTTGAATGTTCCATGCCGAGTTTCAAGGCATTATAAACCTATAATTCTTAAACAGTGCAGAAGCAATTTCCAACTACACGAACCTTTTCTATGTTTGTGTGAAGGTTATAACTCTCACTCGAGAATAATTGATGTTTCGGACTCGATCTTAATAATTAAAAAATTATATTTATACTTTTAATCTATTGTATTTTGTGAATCTATATTTCTCAGCTGATGAGTTTCTCTGTAGCTGAGCGGTTTTAGATCTCGGCGCTTAAGAAGCCACTGCCTCTCAAAAACTCGGTAACAAAAAAAATTATAAATAACACATAAATAAGAATTAGGATATAAAAAAAAAAAAGTATGTATGAATTAAAAAAAAAAAAAACAGGATTAGCCCGGTTTGATCGGGCCACTTGAGGGCAGTGCGCTGCCACAACGTCCGAGAAAAAAAAGGCCGGAAAACAACAGTTAACATCTTTCAACTTAAAATCGGTCGACTTTCATTCTACGAACTTGATTTAACGAAGACTATTTAAATCAATGTTGTCAACACAAACGTCTGCAAACTTTGGTCTACATTTTAAAAATTTTATCCAGGGTCCTTGTAATTGTAGCAATGCTTCGCCGCACCTAATAGCTGCGACCGATCACAAATTGTCATCAATATCCTCTAACGGGAGTCCAAGGAAACTTGCTGTTTCAACAGGGGTGGACCATAATGAAAGGGGTGTTAGAGGCGTTGGTTCCACATTACAATTAAAGAGATGATTGGTGTCATGTGGGGACACATTGCAAGCGGGCATACATTTTGTATGTCGGGGTTGATTCTGGATATGTAAGAGTTTAACCTGTTACAGTATCCAGAACGAAGTTGAGCCAGAGTGACTCGCGTTTCCCTGGGAGTTCCTCTTCCGCAAGTTTTGGGTACTGTTTTTTGAGTACTGGATTCACCGGGCAATTCCTTGCATAAAGGTCCGACGCCTGTTTGTGAGTTCACCAAGGATCTGCTTGTGTTTTTTTGCTTCATACGGCTGAGTTCTCAGGTGCCGTATTTCCTCAAAATGCTTACGGAGATGACTCCTTAAGTCCCTAGGTGGTGTTGGCTCATCAATCAGATGTCTCTTGGGATGCCCAGGTTTCTGGGTATTCAACAGGAACTGTTTGGTTAGCATCTCATTTCTCCTGATGGGGAGTGCCACGAGCGTCATGAGTATTAATAGACCATTAATAGCAACCGTAAGCCGCCTGTGTGCATGACCGCCAAGGAGCCACAAATAATTTAAAGAAATTGTGTTCGCGACGATTATTAAGAGTTAACCCCAGGTGAAACTACGCTTTGCACGAGATATACAAACAAAAGTGTAACCATTTTATGTATCTCTATTTCTTTACAACAGACTCAGCAGTGCCAATTCCGGGGTTAGGTTCGAAGCTTCTCTGGAGTAAGTGAATGAGGGACAATCCCTCCGGAAGGAGCTACTCCTGAAAAATTTTGAACGATCTGCGAGATTTTGAGACACGAGTGTAAGAGCGTGTGGTGAGTGTCATGTCAGTACTGGCACGTCCCATTACTTGGCAATTTTTGGCCCCATGTGAGTGTGCTAGACAGCGCAAACAGTAGCGATGCAATAGTACGAGTCTTAAACGACGTTCATGGTTCGCTTGCAGAAACTTTTTACAGTACCGCAGTGGATGCGCGCGGTGGCAAACTCTGCATTTGAATCGGCCGTCCGATTTTGATTGTGTTTGGATGGCTTTTTTCGGTGTAGTTGGCGCTGGGGGCGATGAGGCGCGTGCCGTGGAGGTTATCGATTCGTTAGAACGTGTAAATTCCATGATGCTAAAGTGAGAGAAATAGAATATACATAAAAGTTAATTGGGTAAGACTACTAACTTCCTGATGTGGCGCGTTATCATTCCCTTTTGGGTGCGAATGTCAGCGACGCGAATTCTTTTATCGGTGCCTTGGTAGACCTTAGTAACCCGGCCCAAGCGCCATTCATTGGGTGGTATATTTTCGTGACGTGCAACTACTAAATCATCAACCGCGATATCTCTCTTGGAGAACTTCCACTTATAACGTTTGTGGAGTTCTTTCAAGTATTCCTCCTTCCATCGAAGGGCATGCTGTTGCCTCAAAGCTTTTAACTTCTGCCACCGATTAATTAGCGATGTGGGATTGGCTTCAATGTATGGTTCGTCCGCAGGATGGGACCTCCCGTGAGAAAATGACCAGGTGTTAAGGCGACAGAGTCAGATACTTCAGTGGAATTTGGCGATAGTGGTCGAGAGTTAGGTTATTCTGAAGGTTATTTTTTGGTATACTTATATTGCCATCAGATATGTTAAATCAATTTAGGAGTTGGGTGGAAAAAGGCGTAAAATTGGTCAATAAATAATAGCCCCTTCTGATTATTCAAGTAGTTTAATATTTAAGAATTCATGAGCTTAATACCGGCTTATAATAATTGAATATTCAATCATTATACTTGTTTAAGAGAAACTGAAAAGAAATAAAGTATTTACTGGCGTATAGTCAAAATGTTACTATATGTCCTACTTATTTTGCTATTGTAGTAAAATGGATTTTGTAAATGAACACATTGTGCATTGACCAAATAGAGTAAATTGTGGTTATTTTTTGTCGATCATATAACAAAAACAGATACTTGAGTTTAAGTCATTTAAATTTAAATACATCAAAGTACATAGGTCTATCGGCGATTTTGTTGGAGCTTCCTAATTCCGAGAAATTCGATAAACATATGTCTATTTCCATGGCATCGTCCTACAGGGATTCAGGCTTTTTCTATTCACCTGAGTCACCTTCCCAGTTTTCCTTCATCTGTGCCACAAAAAAAAAATGTTTCATTGGGAGAAACTCTTCAGAGGTTATTAATTCCCCCCCCCCCCCCCCCCCCCCCCCACACACACACACACACAAAGAGATTGACTGGCTGAATCGGACTGCAGTTTTTTTACAGCTGATGTTTTGACAAAGTTTGACGGAATTTAAATATAGGACCCGAGTGATTGAGAAGGACCATTAGTCACTCTGCCTATTTGCACGGCATTGGTAAAAGATTGAAATTGCTTACTTGAGCATATTTGTATTCAAAGTTAATTTTCTTTGCTATCAAAAAAGCTACAACTACCTATATAACCCACGTTAAATGACTGTAACTACAAACTATTGTGTTTAGAAGAATATTTTTCTTAGAAAATAGAGAAAAATAGTATATTGCTATTGCAATTTGCAAACTCACAAACCAGTATAGATACATTATTTGACAATATACCGATAGGAAGAATATATGAAGGAACTTAAGAGCTTTTATAATGCATTGCCTTTCAATTGTTTAATCACCAATTGAGGACGTTCAAATGTAGGTTAGTACATTTTCATGCAAGCCTGTTATATGGCACATTGGCAACGCTTATTTAGAACGATGACAATTTTCGGAACAGGGATGTTGAAATCTTTGTTATTTGCTTTTTTTATTATTAAATTTTTAGGATAATTTCAATAAGAATACTTTTCCAGTTAACTTCTTCGTGCTTTATCACCATTAAATATCGAAGAAACTGGTCATAACGGACAATAAAATTTTTTTGTAGATATTTTGAAGTGGCTTTAATTAAATGCAACCATGTGTTATTTGACCGGGGTTTGTGCATGTACGATATTTTTCAAAATTTATTAGTACTAGGAAAGTGTGTGCCTTGCAAAAATTGTTGGATTACGTGTTCCATTTTCTTCTTGTTGGAGTACTCTAACAATACTCCTTTGCATTGCGTTTGCGGACCACCATCAGCCGATCATTGCTAGTTTTTTAACGACCGTGATCACGACACGATGACGATCGAACAGAGTTGCCAAAAGTAAAATATTGCATACAAATAACTGATAATAAAATTTTACTATGGCAACTCTGATAAAATGCAACCGCGCACTGGTTTTATGTATACATACTATAGTATAGAGAAATATTAGTTTATTCACGCAAATGCTAAATAACATATGAATATTCGTAGTATAAAATATAAAAGTTGTATTGCCCCTTTTCTTTTACTTTCATTTTAAATTAGATTCACTCCGATAATTCTTTCCGACACAATTCCTCTTTAGTACTTTGGCATATGATCCTCTGTGGGTGCTCCATGGGGTACTACAGTGAAAGTACTTTGGAAAGTACTCTCACGTATGTACTCTATGGAATACTCACAAACAAAGCGAGAGTGGGATCACCTACTCCTCTCCTAGGACATCGCAATTTTAATTGAAGCACATTTTTTGTATGAATACAGATTAGTTTTGGAACACTCCTATACTCCTAAAGGATTATTCCTTACACTATTTATGGAGTACTCGCGTTTTTTGAAGAGTGCACACTCAGCAAAGGCTGCATTCATTTCAATGCTTATTCTGTGTTCAAAAATGTTTGTTTTTCATTCAATTACTTCATTCTTTTTTCGAATGAGTTCAGGAGTGCAGTCTTTTCTTCCACTACTGAATGAAGAATGGGTTAATTTTTAAGCCACATTCCTTAACAAGGAATACATGAATGAAGAAACAGCATTCTTAAATCAATGATTTAAAATTTCAAAAGATTGCACAGTTTTACAGCTCTGCTCTATACTTAGTAGCACTTACAGACATATGCACTAGGGCATCGGATATTTAACAAATTTTTCACTCGACAACCCATAAACTTTAACTTTAAGTCTGAAAACAAATTATTAAAGCCATAAAACAATTACATCACATTCATTTTAAATCATGATAGACATTTTTTATTTGAAAGATAAAAGAACCATGTGTAATTGCTTTTTGCACAAAGCTCCTCACAGAAATAAAATGTTTAATATCAGCCTTGGGACGACAGTCATTTAGTATAAAACGCTTATTTTGGTACCTCTCCCGTACAATTTTATATGGAAAATATATCGCATTTGTGGTTTTAAGGACTAATAATACAAGTTATTAGTTTGATACTTTCTTTTAACTTTTTAAGTAAAATTGTATGGAGCGGATCGGGAAACAAAGGTTGAAAATAACAGGCACCCTATTATTAGTATGTGTACACATTCGTTGAGTGTTGCCAACTCTCATAGTACAGATCCTGATCGTTCCAGTGAGATTTGATCGTGATCCAAAGCTCGATACCTCAATGGAACGCTACTAATGAGTGTTTATTTATTGTAAAGATTATTAGAGTTGTGCTTTTTCGTTCATTTCAGAGATTCAGTTCTTTCGTTCTTTTTCTGATGATCGAACAAGTTGTTCTTTTTGTTCTGTTGCTGTGTGTATGCAGCAATGCATTGCGTAGGTATATTTAAATGTGTTATGAATAAATAAGTTAATATATACATGTATAATTCTGTGGTCAAAAGCAATAATCGCCTAAGTCCAATGTAAAATGGTAGGACTTAGGCGATTATTGTTTGTGACCACAGAAATAGCTTCAAAAAAAAATTTCGGAAGATCCAGACACAAATTATAAATTGAACTTTTCAAGTTTAATACGTGTAATAATTAGTTTCCTACAAAAGATGTTGTTCATAAATAGTCCATACATATATTAGCCATCATCCGGTGCCAAAGAGCCTGAGCCAGATAAATAATTTTGCATGTAAATGCAACAACAACGATTTGAGCCAGATAAATCCAGATAGAAGTCTGGTTCAATTTTTGAGCCAGATAATTTGTTAATTACTTGTCTTTAGTTTGGCAACGCTGCCTTTAATAAACCTACTTTTTCAAAAATAGATGTCGCTGTTTAGCCTTTCGTCGTATGAGTTAAATGAAGAACAGCGGCGACATCTGCCTATCACATTTCACGTGTGCGAAAATATCACGACTCTCAAGTCTCTCAATGATCCAGAGCATTCCCGTGAGAATTGAGCGTGAGCCGGAGCTGTAAAACTCACTGTATGGCGGCAATTGTTGTAGCAGTGCCACACACAAAGATGACCACACATATCTTTAGTGTAAGTGGCATCATCGACATTCGTGCTCACTGTGAATTTCTGCGTATGTATGTATGAATTTACAATGTTCGCGAACGAGAAGAGAGAAAGAATAACATTAGATAAAACGAACTAAAAGAACAAATAGAACCGAAATCGATGATCTATTTCACTTGGTTAATTGAGAGACCCGGTCAATTGAACAAGTTCAGAACGAAACGACCCAACTCGAAAGATTATCAACTATTATTGGAATATCTATTGCAATATACACTCGCAATAGATAGTAGTGTTATTATACTTAATACATATATGTTAAATATTATACTTTCTTCTTTTTATAGGAATCTTTAATATTGACCATATCAAATCTTCATAAGGAAATTTGTGTTCTGTGTCCAAATAAGGTACTTCCGAATCCTTCTAGTCTTGGACATGTCCAATTTGAATCCAATAAACCTGATTCAACGCCACCTAGTAGGCCTATTTCCGTTCCCACAGCCGCTGCTCTAAAAATGGGAGTGGGGTTTCCTTTGATACATCTCGGCCCCCCTGGTACCAAAGTAGACTCATCACGTTTAATTAGCATGCATGCGAAATCCTCACCAATAGTTAGTGGTGGCAGTGGTTCAACACCAACTACTCCAACACTAAATGTACTAACATTTGAATGCGGCATATGTAAGCGTTCTACAGATCAGCATTTATTGGCAAAATGTGACACATGTCAATTGCATTATCACTTGAGCTGTTTAAATCCACCATTGACGCGTCATCCAAAGAAGACAAAACTTTACGGTTGGCAATGCTCAGAGTGTGATAAATCCGAAGACTCTGAGTGTGCAACTGAAATACCAAAAGGACCAAGGAAATCCCGAACCCGTTTTAATAAAGATGGTTCAATTATTGCAGCAAACGTTCTTGAGACGGAAAGCGATTGCGGACCTTCTTCGAAAAGACACTCAACTGACACTACAACTCCCAAAATGCAGATAACGAAGAAAGCAATTAATAATTTTTCAAACATAAACGAAGGTTGTGGTTCCGGAAGGACAACTCCTAAAATGAGTAGACATTCACCATCAATTTTGGCGAAAAAAACAAAATGTTATGTTCCGCTTCAAAATATAACGAAAAAACTACACCACCCAGCACAACTTCAAACTTCACCAATGAAAAAAATACGTAAGAACAGAAATATCATTAAACGTCACCATTTTTTTACATTTTTTTATTAATTTGATAGTGCCCCAGCAAGTTAATACAATAGTTTCTGATGAGCCGTTGCTGCTTGTAATGCCGTCTAATGCGAAGCCTAGGACAACGGATGCTGTGGTAATTGCAGACCCAGATCCTTTGGCATTGCCAATGAATAATAATACTACTGTCTCATCAATGGAGGACTCATCTGACCCAAATAAACAGGCAAGAAAACAAAAGCGGAAGGATAAACACAAGAGTAGACATAATATTTCATCAGATACAGACAAGTCGCCGAATAAAGAACATAAACGTAAACATAAAAAAAAAATACATAGTCATTGTGCAGCGAATAGATATGAAGACAGTGGAGTTACTATACCAAAAATAAAGATCAAATTTAAAACACTGCCTTTACCTGGTGAGGTAACCCCAGAGGCACAGTTTTTCTACGTTTCCGCTGATATGGTGCGTTCAGCGGAAGAGGCCTCTCGTCCAACTTCCGTGGAAACAGTAGAAGATTCAGCTCCAACTCTCACTGAGGAGAGACAAATAGGAAGAGAAAAATCCGGAATTACAAATTTGTCAACAGATATTGCAGCTTTGATATCATCTCCGGCTACCCGTAAAAGTAGCCCGCGGAAAACTGCTGGTAAAAGGTATTTGCATTTGACTCATTCAAAATCAGCTGTAATGACTCCATCAACATCAAACTGTTTGTGTTGCGTATGTAAGGAAGTGGGTGTAAGTTGTAATACTGTAACTTGCGATGAATGTCATAAGCACTATCATTTTACATGTTTGGACCCACCTCTGAAAAAAACACCGAAAATCCGTGGGTACTCGTGGCATTGTGCTGATTGTGACCCTACAGATGAAGACAAAAAATAATTACTTTATGAATTATTTTAATACACGTAATATTTTTTCCCCAGTCATTAATTAAAACTTTTATATGGAATCTTCATGACACCAGATTGCACCCATTCTCTTAATTCTTATTTATCCTAAAATTTGCACATTTTTTATACGTTAAAATTTGATAGTATAAATATTTACTAAAAAAAGCGCAAGGAAATAAAGCTAATTTTCGACAACCTGTATGTAGCGGCTTGGCTAAATCGTTGTTTTTTTATAGCTTACCAATGTGAGGAATATGCCAAATGATGGAAGAAAATGAAAGTAAGTATATGGTACGATAACAAAATTGAATAGTTATGGAATTTGAGGTATGGTACAGGGTACCACAGTACTCCCCCTCTAGATGCGTCATCGGTATCGCAGAGGAATACTAACGTTTCTACCCGTGAGTGTAGTGCTTGTTGCTGCGGATTGTGATACCTCCTGTTGTATTACTTGTCTTGGCGCGGTGTCATCGTTGTCGACGTTGGCAAGAAATGCTGGTTTTAAGCGATCGACGCTTATGTTTGTGGTTCGCCCTCGTACAACTATTTTGAAAAATTTTAAAATTTGGTGTTAACGAAGGCCGCACTGAGTCGTTTCGCACGAATACGTGAGTAGCCGTCTGCAAAGCGGTGGTTAGGAAAGGGTGTGGCTTTGAATGGTGCGCCGTCTGTGTTGAGCGTAGCCTTTCAATTGAAGATCGAAATTGCGTTATGGCTTCGCTGGTGACTTCTTTCCATTTTACCTCTTGAAAAAATTCACCTGGGATGCGTAGTGTTGAACCGTATACCAACATGGCAGGAGAAGCATTTATGTCTGGTTTGAACGCGACTCGTAGACCCAGTAAAATCGCTGGTAAATGAAGCACCTACTTGGCTGGTTCTTGGCACAAAATAACCGATTTGAAACATCTGTGCCATCTCTCGATGATGCCATTGGACTGAGGGTGATAAGGCGTTGTTCTCAAATGACTTGCTCCAATAGTACTGATCAGTTCGGCGAATACGGCTGACTCGAATTGTCTACCACGGTCGGATGTTATGCGTGCTGGAACACCAAAGCGTGAAATCCACTGCGAAAGCAGAGCTTTGGCGACAGATTCGGCGCAGATGTCTGCCATGGGGACAGCTTCTGGCCATCGAGTGTATCGGTCGATGATCGTGAGACAATAGCGCTGTCCCTCACATAGCGGAAAGGGACCAACGATATCAATATTTATGTGGGAAAATCGTTCCTGTGGAGGCTCGTACCTTGCTGGTGCTGTCTTCGTGTGACGATGTACTTTGGACCGCTGACACGCTTGGCAACAGCGCACGAAGGACGCGATATCCTTTCGGATACCTGGCGAGACGAATTTAGAAGTGATCAGTTTAGTCGTTGCCCGTACGCCTGGATGCGATAAACCATGCACCTTTGCAAGTATGGCCCTTCGAAACTCTTTCGTTATATAAGGACGAACTGTTGTTGTTGAAGTGTCGCATACCAGCTGGCGGTCACTGTTGGGAATCGGGAAAAACTTAAGAGTTAACGAATTTTTATGGGTACCTGGTTCTTTAATCCACTGTTGAAGTTGAGTGTCGGTTTTCTGAGCTTCAGCAACCTTTGTGTAGTCAATAACTCCATCGATTGCTTCAATGCAAGATAGTAAGTCGGCTGTAGCATTCTGACTCTCTGGTGTGTGGCGAATGTCGGTGGTATATTGTCCGATAAAATCGAGCTGTCGTACTCGTCGAGGTGAAGCCTTTTCTGAATTGTGTCGGAAAGCGAACACCAAGGGACGGTGATCGGTAACGACGTAACACTTGCGCCCTTCGATCATATATCGAAAATGACACATGCCTTGGTACACTGCGGCTAATTCACGGTCATAAGTACTATGATTTTGCTGTGCGGGCGTGAGTTTTTTGGAATAAAACCCAAATGGTTGGAGTTCGCCATTTACGTTTTGGTGTAATGCAGCACCTACTGCAGTATCTGATGCGTCGACGTAAAGCGCAAGTTCGGCTTTGGGTACTGGATGTGCGAGGAGCGTTGCGTTTGCTAGTTCTGACTTGCATCGGCTGAAGGCGTCTTCTGCTTCTTGATTCCAAATTAACGGAGTGCGATCGTTTTTCATATTTGCAGTTATTAGTCTTTGGAGGTGGTGCTGGTATGAAACGGCGTTCGGCAGAAATTTTCTGTAGAAATTCAACATCGCGAGGAAACTTTTCAGCTGCTTAGCTACAGTAGGTTTTGGGAATTCACGAATAACAACAACCCTCTCAGGAAGAGGATGAATTCCTTGCGCGTTGACTAAGTGTCCCAAAAATTTAAGTTCGCTTTTGCCGAACACACGCTTGGCCGTGTTAATGGCAAGATTATATTCTCGAAGACCTTGAAGGAGAGTGCGTATGTCGTTGCGATGTTGTTCGATGGACGTTGAAGCGATACAAATATCGTCGATATACGGGAACGCGCAATTAATACCTCGTAACACTTCGTTGATGCGTTGAGTGCGCTGTAATCACCACATGGTCTCCATGTACCGTCGGCTTTCTTAACCAAGTGCAGCGGGCTTGACCAATTACTGCTCGACGGGCGACAGACACCGACTTTCATTAGGTACTCGAACTCTTTTCGTGCTGAAGCTAGCTTCTCGGGCGGAAAACGTCGTGGTCGGGCGAAAACGGGCTGACCAGTTGTTATTATCCTGTGACAGGTCGTAGATTTTGTCGAAGCACCGTGAGGAGCCAACTTTGTTGTATCGGAAAATTCTGCGAGTATTGCAGCAAATGGGCATGTTGAATCGTAAGTCCTGATTTCCGCAGTTTTAAGAGTAGTTGTTGTTGTTACAGGAGAGTGCAAATTCGTGGTGTTATCGATGAGTCCATTGCGGCGCAGGTCTACCAAAAGATCGTAATAGCGTATGAAATCCGCGCCAATGATAGGCGCTGTTACATCGGCAATAATGAACGACTACTGAAAATCTCGACGCAGGCCTAGGTCGACGTGTACTCTTTTATCCCCTATAACTTTGATTGCAGAAGCGTTTGCGGCATATAACTTTGTTGCTGTATGGCGGACATCATATGTCTTAGCAGTGAGAGGCAGAACGGAGACATCGGCACCCGTGTCTTCGAGAAATGTTTTATTCGAATGTTGATCGTGGACTTGCAAGCGAAGCACTTCGCACCTTTCGTTACCATCTGCCGCAGCCTGTGGTAGTCAGGCTGACGTGGATGTTGTGTCGACTGATTGAACGGAACGATTCTTGTGACGGCAAGGGCTTCTGCATTTGCGGGCATTGCGGCCGCACTTTTGATGGTACCAGCAGTCTTGATTGGATGAGTTGGCTGCACCTTATGTATTAGCGTGTGAGTTGCTACGGCTGTTTGACCTTTGCGCAAAACGGCTTTGCCTGCCACTCCGCGAGCGGGAGCGGGGACGCGTCGTAAATCGTTCAAATTTCTTGCCTAATTCAACTATAGCTGTGCGTAGTTCACCGATTTGGTTTGGCTAAACTGATTTAATACGGTTGATGTTGTTGGGGGCGATGGCATCCACTATTGAATCAGCAATTTTGGTGAAATCGGTGGCAGTTCCGGAAAATACAGCTATTACCGGCTATGCGACGTCTGGCAACCACTTTGTCCAGAGGCTTTTGAGTGCAGCTTCACTGACCGAGTTACCTGCGACACGTTTCATTTCATAAAAAAGCTCGGATGGCTTTTTGTCGCGGAGTGGCAAATCTGATAGCAGGCAAATGTGCAATTATTTTTTGTTTGATGAAATCGAAGCGATCACTAGCAGGTATTGATGCAATAACGTCACTTAATTGGCCAATTACATTTGGGTCGAGTGCTGCCAGCACAGTTGCAGTTTTTTGCTTGTCGGTAGTGATACCTGATGCAGTGAACCAGAAGTCCATGGTAGTGAACCAGGCTTCTATGTTGGAGCAATTCATTGGTGGTACCGGGAGTCTGGCGTATACAGCTGCAACAGTGTTTTCTACTGTGCCTGAGGCAGGTGGAGGTGGCGAATTACCTCCGATTTCAGATGGTGGCGAGCCGCTGTCCGTCATTTTGTCGAAAGTAGTTAACCTCAAAGTTGGTTGAAATCGCGTGTATGCCACGCGTGAATGCAAATGATCACGTCGGGGTCACCAGTTTTAGCGGCTTGGCTAAATCATTGTTTGTTTATAGCTTACTAATGTGAGGAATATGCCAAATGAATAGACCGAATGATTTTTATGCTTTAATTACAATTATAACTTTAATGAAATAATAATTAGAAAGAGCTTAGTTAAATTACAACCGGTTGCGATGAGATGTCGAATAGAAAGGAAAGAAAATGAAAGTAAGTATATGGTACGATAAAAAATTGAATAGTTATGGAATTTGAGGTATGGTACAGGGTACCACATGTATTTCGGTCACTCTTTTGCATAGGAAATATACCTTATAATTGCAACATTTTCACTGACTTTGTTGAATTTTTGGAATTCATCGCAAAAATAATTGGATCCCACCCCCGGTCTCCGGGAGGTCCGGGATTTTTCTTTTTTCGGAATTCCGCTTCGGATTATTAATACTGACGTCAAGGCGCTTCGTTTGACACCTCTACCGCAGTAGATAATTGTCGAAGTTCTAAGGTAGTAAATACAATCCTGAAAATAAAGAATTGTAAAATAGTAAATACAACTCTGCATAAAAATACAGCTCTGCAGAAGAAATACAACTCTGTATGATAGACAACTATGAAAATAAAGAAAAGGAGATGGTGGACTACTACCATTGCGAATTCATACAAGTGGCGAATATTTGACAAAAACGTTCACAATAGTAAACAGCCTCGATCACCTGTTCAATCGCTGTTCGATTACTTAAATCATTTGCTCAATAGTTTTTTTCAAAAATTTTTGTAGGCGACTGGTATATTGCATTGTTTACATATTTTAAAAAGTTTGCTTAATTGGCTGCTCAGATTTTATTTGGTAACTAGATTTTAGAAATTAATATTAATATGTAGTCTGATTATCAGTATACACATTTAAAAGAAAAGCCGATTTGAGACACCTGGTATAGATTCGCCTTGCTGTCAGCTATCATTTGACAGGTTACCTACCTGGATATGGGGTAATAGAAAGATTTTTCACTTGTATGAATTCACAATGACTACCGCAAATCACACACACAAGATTGCGCATTGCGCATGTAAACAAAAGATCAGTTGTTTATTATGGGTAATTTTTACGTCGTTTTCCTTATTATGGGTAATTTTTACGTCGTTTTCCTTTAGCTCTTGTTTTTTCTCTCTTCCATTCGCTCAAGCAATCAAGTGTGACGTAGATGCGCAGAACGAAGCAATTTTGAACTCGTGAATGCGGAATCTGCTGTGTGGGATTTGTGGTGGACTACGGTTCATTATTATCAGAGAAGAAGAAGAGCCCATCGTGTTTTATTTTATTCACCAACATCGGATTACTCAACCATAATTAATATAAAATTTACAAAGTGTTGGTTACATTTTGCATTCTCCATCTCCCTTTCGCAATCCCTATGCCAGTGCAATGGAAAAAAATAACATCAGCTGATGAACAGAAACAACCATATAATTCAGTCATATGGCGGGCGACTGGCTATTCCTTGCGAACACGATGCAAACCGTGTCACAAAACAATCATCCTTCGTTTGTTTGTAGCACGATTATCAATACGATAGACAAAACAGCTGCTGCGAAAGCGAAAACAAAGTGTACGCTTCCCAAGGCAGTCGGTTCTATGTACCGGAGCGACTCGGGGACTGTCATTTTAGTGTAACCCCATTTAATTTGTTATATCCCTACTAAAAATTGTCATCCTCCCAGCAGCTCCTTGCAGCAGGATTGCTCCATTCTCTCCTGCTCCGGGAAGGTATCGAGCCCAATCCCGGTCCTGAGAAGTGGTTAGCTGGGTTTGTCGGAAAAGTTTTTTTTGTAGGACGGTCATACTCTTGTCAGTGTGCCACGTGCAAGGGATGGTTGTATCGAACAGGTTGTTCTGGGCTAGATCCCAAAACCCGACGTCCCCGTAACTTCTATAAATCTTTTGTGACTCCTTGCTGTTCACGTCCAAGGGCGTCCCGTAGTGTACGTTTTGACGCCCTCCCCACTCCCTTCCAGCAGCTCTGCTGCTCAGCAAGCCACAACAAGTACCCGGTGTTGCTCGCGTCCTACGACGCCACCAGCTCATACGGCCGCACCCACTCATAACTACAATCTCCGTAGTAGATTCGGTAGCAATGCCGAGCATCATCCCCCGCCCCCGTCTTCCTCCCCCTCTTTTCCGGCAGCAATCGTGTAGGTCCGCCCAATGCAGCTCCAGCCTTGGACGGTGCCACTTTCCGCGACGGCAACCCCCCAACAGGCTTCATTGCGCCATGCTGCCAGGCCGCAAACCCAAAAACACCGGGTACCCCAATGCTTACCCAGAGCCACAGCAGCAATTGCGTCCTAGTCTTTCACAACTCAGGCGTAGTCACCCGTCACTTACCCCTAGAGTGACGACGTCCCGCCCGCTGCACTTCAGTATTCTGCAGTTAAACTGTAATGTATTATCTAGGAAGATCACGGAGATAGTCGATTTCATGAAACGGCACAACATCCGCATTGCTGCGATTCAAGAGACTAAATTCACAGCAAGATCTGCTTTGCAGACCTCTTCTGGGTATGATGTCCACAGAAAAGATCGCGAGAGCGGAAATGGAAGGGGTGTCACGTTTATCATACACCACTCAGTGCAATATCATATATTTGATCCCGACATCGGCCGCAGGGACAGTGCCTTAGAACGTCACGGCTTATCTGTCCGTTCAGGCGATGTTAACCTAGAAATCATCAAAACCAACATCTCTCCTGCCACCTGTTGCCCCAGTGGATACCGCCCTAAAGCTGTCACAGTTCGCCAGATATATTAATCGTGAGCGCAGGACTCGTTAACTACGTCAACTGGCAACCGATGGTAACATTAACATCCGACCACCTTCCAATACTTATTGCGCTCGAGCGTACCGCGACTTCATCGTTACCGAAAAACGCACTTTCATAAACTTTAAAAAAGGAAAGTGAGATGAATACAAATCCTTTACAGACAGCCGCTTTGCTGTCCTCCCTACCCCGACTGATGCTCGCCAAGGAGAGCGTGCTTTCCGCAAGGTCATTGAATCTGCCCCGGCTCGCTTTATTCCCGCCGGAAGAATTCCCAAAATTCGGCCCCAGTTTCCGGCGGAGGTCGCAAATCTAGCGAGAGAACGTGACCTTATAAGACAGATCGATCCGGCGACCCCCAAATAAGGAATATAAACCAACGCATCAGATTGCTTGTGGATGAACACAAGCGGGCGAAAGGGGAGGAGCATCTAAGTTGTAACCTCTTTGCCGGTGTGGGTAAGCTTTGGTCCACCGCAACGTCCCTATCGAATACGTCCGAGTACAATGACAAAATTTCCATCGCCTTTGGCGATAAAGTGCTTTCGGATGCGAAAAAATGCGCGAGCGCTTTTTGCCGGCAATATAATATATAATGCATACTACGGTTGACAAAGCTAGACAGAGGGCCAACAGACGCGCACATAAACATAAATTCAGCGTGTTCCCAATTACCATCACCGCCAAAGAGGTTGAGTCCATCCATCGTGCTAAACCATTTAAAACAGTGGGCCCAGACGCCATAGCCATGCCGATGCTTAAAAGCCTAGGAGAAGAGGGTTCCTAATATTTAGCACATGTCGTCAACCTGTCTTTCCACATTTGTCATTCCCGAAAAATGGAAAATGGCCAAGGTGGTCCCGCTATAAAGCCTGGGAAACCAGCTAACATAGGAGACTCATATCGCCCGAGATCTCTCCTATCGCCAGTAGCCAAGACGCTTGAGCCATGTTGCTCCCCTATTTCAAAGCAAATTTGCAACTAGCTTGTCATCAGCATGGCTTTAGAAAACTTCATAGCACTACCACCGCGCTAAATGCCATTAGCACCCATATAAATTGCGGTTTAAATCAAAACCCCCACCATAGAACAGTACTCGTTGCGCTAGACCTATCCTATTCCCACTTTTGTTTAACTTCTACATATGAAATCTACCTTCGCCACCAGAAGGAGTTACTGTCGTTTCCTACGCCGATGACTACACAATAATGGCCAAAAGCCCAGCCCCATAGATGTTGTTGTAGCGATAAGGTTGCTCCCCGAAGGCGTTGGGGAGTGTTATCGATGTGATGGTCCTTTGCCGGATACAGATCCGGTACGCTCCGGTAACACAGCACCATTAATGTGCTAGCCCGACCATCTCGGGAACGATTTATATGGCCACATTAAACCTTCAAGCCACCCCTCCCTCCCCACCCCCCAGTTCTATGAGGAGTTTGGGCCGCCAGAGCCTCGTCTGTTAGTGAAACAGGATTCGCCGGGGATAGGTGAGGTTGACAATTGGGTTTGGAGAAGCTGTATATTGCGCTGGCAACCTGAAGGTTTGCGCTACACAGCGCCTTGAATCTGGTATTTTAGTCGCCTCTTACGACAGGCATACCTACCGCGGGTATATTCTGACTCCCTAACCCGCTGGGGGGCTGCAGCCCCATAGATCGATGACATTTGTAACAAAATAAACGGCTACCTCCCTGATCTCTCCAGTTTCTTCACCACGTGAAACCTGGCATTGTCACCGACCTTATTTACAACGTGGACGTCCCAAATGTCGACCATTTTGAACATCCACGTCGATGTCACTACGCTACCGACTGTGTTACACCCCACAATCTTGGGTGGGACGTTTGATCAGGATCCACATTTTGGTGAGCATGCAGCCGCAATTGTACCTAAAATCCTGAGCCGTACTAAAATCCCAAAGCTGCAGGCATTGGTGCGTTATCGGTAACCTTATAACAGCTGATTCGACCAACCTTATGGGAATCAATGTAATCGATTATTGGTGCCTTATGTAACGCTAAGGTTGTAACCGTATCGTAGCCAACCAATTGGTTTTTAGTTTCTCACCATATCCATAACCTAAAATAATTTGAGTTGGTGAGTTTAATAACTTTTTGTAGATTTTGTTCATTGTTTTGGATACCTTATGACTAAGAGACTTATTTTTTGTGGAATATGTTTTGTAATTTTTTGCCTTTTCTTCATTTTTATGAAATTTTCGCAATTTTTAGGTTAAGGCACCATTAATCGATAACATTGTATCGTATAGGGTTACGTTAGGGATACGACTACAGCGGTACGACAAACGGCACAAATGACTCTGCTTTAAGCCGGAGTCAATGGTGTCGTATGTCGTATCGCTGTATCCGTATCCCTATCGTAATCAGCTGTTTATCGTTACGACGGTAAACCAAAACCAATTGGTTGGCTACGATACGGTTACGACCTTAGCGGCACCAATAATCGATTGCATTGATTCTCATAAGGTTGGTCGAATCAGCTGTTATAAGGTTACCGATACGGTTACCGATAAAGCACCAATGTCTCCAGCTTTAAAATCTCTTGCTGGCAGTGCTTGGGGAAAAGATAAAGAAACGCTCATTACCACTTATAAAGCAATTGGCCAGCTGATTGCATGCTACGCGTCCCCGATATAGTCGCTAAGCCTAACCTACTCACTGGAAGTAGCTACCATAGTGTACCTTTACAAGTGTGTCAACTAAGCGATAAACGTCAAAACTACAAACAGCCTCGCTCACCTGATGTAAATCTCAGGTCTAGAGTTGCATTTTTGGTACGTAAGAGTACTTCAAGCTGAGTTGCATTTGATAGTTTAATAAAACTTTGAAGTATTTACAGATGAAATAGTTGCATATATTTCCGCGGAAATAAGAATACTAGAAGATTTGTAGCCTGCAACAATGCGGAAACATACGGAAAGCAAAATTTATTTAAATTAGAGTCAAAATATAAAGCGCCACACGTGTAACAATTTCACTTCTAAGGCTCTTTACACGTACGGCGTTTCATTGTTTTTCGTATGGCGTTGTCAAAGCGTAGGCACGCAACCAAAGCATTTATGTAAATTTTTCGATACTTCGCCCGACAGATGAATTAATGAATGCGTCTGCGTAAATCCGCCTTAATTTTTGTAGCTGTGAAAGTCCTCTGCAAATAAAATGGTGCTGTAAACGCAACCAAATCAAACTCCTATATGACACTACTTTATTTTCTATGTATTTTTCTTGTATTTTCTCTTATATTTTTTTGTCGAGGGAGCCAATAAGGTTTCAGTAAGGTGTAAGTGTGTGAACTATATTTAAAAAAACTAACGCAATACAAGAAAAATACAACGTAGTTCATTAAAAACAAACAAGCCAGTTTGTATTTCGATAGGGTTTTTTGACATTAGACCGCTTTTTCTTTATTTTTTCTGACAAATGAAAATTTTGTTTTTAGTTTAAAAATTTTGTGAGTAAAAACGCAGCTAAATTCAAAGTGTAAATTGTGTGTGCAAATGAGTTTTCAATAAGTGTACATTTTTAAGTTTTTCATAGTTAAGGAATTGACCTCCAGATTCTTGTGTTACACAAATATAGTGAACTTGGGTACAGAAATTCAAATTAAAAAGTTTTTCACAATAATTTAAAAAGCTCTACGTTTTCGCTGCTTTTTACACTTAAAGGAGTAACCCTCCGTAATAAATTAAACTTTTAATGAAAATCAATAACTCTGAACTGAACACTTTTCGCCATGATATAAAATTAAAATGCTGTGGAACAGGAGCAACACTTTTGTGGCTACATAAACCATGATTCAATCTTTTACGTCTCTGCACAGAACCGTTTTCAACCGAAACAACAATGGCAACCCAGATTTTCCCGTTATGCTCACTTAAGCGAGTGCCTGTCAGAAAGAAGTCAACACACTTGTACTTGTACACTATGGTAGCTACAGGCCTGCCAAAATACTGCCACCAGAACCGACACTGGTTGTCTTCTTATGTCCCCAGAAGACCATCTTCATATGCCAGGAATTGCCCGGGGAATCCTGTACTCAAAGAACAATTCCCTAAACTTGCAGAAGAGGAACACACACTCCCCAGGGAAACGCGTGTCACTCTAGCTCAACTTAGATCTGGATACTGTAACAGGTTAAACTTTTACCTATCCATAATCAACCCCGACATACAAAACATATGTCCTGCTTGTAACGTGTCCCCACATGATACCAACCATCTCTTCAATTGTATTGTGGAACAAACGCCTCTAACACCCCTTTCATTATTGTCCACCCCTCTTGAAACAGCAAGATTCCTTGGACTCCCGTTACAGGATATTGATGACAATTTGTGACGGGTCGCACCTATTGGATGGGGCGAAGCACTGCTACAACAAGAACAACAAAAAAGTGTCAGAAACAAAGGATAACGACAAGTTTGACAATTGTTTCGTGCAGTTGACGAATAATGTAAAGGTAGACGATAAACGAAAACGTAAGCTTCAGAGTACCATGAGCAGACAATATCGCCCACGCAGGTTTGGGGATTCAAGGGGTTGATAAGCGCAAATAAAAAGCTTTATAGCTTCAAAGTTTCCGCAACCCAATTTTCAACCTCACCTACCCGAGGGGTTACTAATAGCAGGCAAGGCTCTGGCGATCCCAAGTTCCTCATGGCACTAGGGGTGGGGGACGGTATGGCATAGAAGGTTTAATGTGGTCATATTAATCGTTCCCGAGATGGTCGGGCTAGTACCTTTATTGTGCTTTGCTAACGGAACCTACCGGATCTGTATCCGGCAGATAACCAACAACACAGGTTACACTCCCCAAAACCTTCGGAGTAAGTGTCCCAAGGCAGTCGGTTCTATGTACGGGAGCGACTCGGGAGTTTTCCCCACCAAGGACTGTCATTTCAGTGTAACCCCATTTAATTTGTTGCGTCCCTCCCACAAATTGTCATACTCCCAGCAGGTCCATGCAGTGGGACTGCTCCGGGAAGGTATCGAATCCAATCCGGGTCCGTCTCCTGACTCCGGTCCTGTGAAATGGTTTTGTTGCGTCTGCCGGAAATGAATATTTTTAGGACGGTCATACTCTTGTCAGTGTGTCTCGTACAAGGGTTGGTGGGCTAGTCCCAAAACCCGACGTCTACGTAACTTTTGTAATTCTTTTGTGACTCCTTGTTGTTCACGCCCAAGGGCGTCCCGTAGTCTACGCCTTAGCGCCCCCACTACCTTCCAGTAGCCACGCTGCTCAGCAAGTCACAACAAGTATCCACTGATGCTCGCGAGAGCGGTAATGGAGGTGGGCTCGCGTTTATCATACACAACTCTGTGCAATATCATTTGTTTGATCCCGACATCAGCCGCAAGGACAGTGTCTTAAAACGTCAAGGCTTATCTGTCCGGTCAGGTGATGCAAACCTAGAAATCATCAACATCTGCATCCCTCCTGCTACCTGCTGCCCAAGTGGATACCGCCCTAATATCAGCGCCTTACTCACTGGCAATAATCGCATTATCATAGGCGATTTCAATACCCATCACGATCTACGGCATTCAAACTTGCAGGCAGACAGTAGGAGTGAGATGTTGGCGGATCAAATAGAAGAAACGATGTTCTGCACAATAAAAGGAGACGCCCCCTCACGTATGGTAGGAAGCTGTCACAGTTCGCCGGATATATCAATCGTGAGCGCAGGACTCGTAAACTGCGTCAGCTGGTAGCCGATGGTAACGTTGGCATCCGACCACCTGCCTATACTTATTTCGCTCGATTGTTCCGCCGACTTCATCGTCGCAGAAAAACGCACTTTCATAAACTTTAAAAAAGGAAAGTGGGATGAATACAAATCCTTAACAGACAACCGCTTTGCTGCCCTCCCTATCCCGACTGATGCTCGCCAAGAGGAGCGTTTTCTCCGCAAGGTCATTGAACCCGCCTCGGCTCGCTTCATTCCCGCTGATAGAATTCCCGAAATTCGGCCTCACTTTCCGGCGGAGGCCGCAAATTTAGCGAGAGAACGTGACCTTATAAGACAGTTCGATCCCGGTGACACCCAAATAAGGGATATAAAGCAACGCATCAGATTTCTTGTGGATGAACACAAGCGAGCGAAATGGGAGGAGCACCTAAGCGGTTCACCTATCTTTCGGTGTAGGTAAGCTTTGGCACAATGACAAAATTTTCATCGCCTTTGGCGATAAAGTGCAGTCTGATGCGAAAATATGCGCGGGCGCTTTCTGCCGGCAATATATAATGCATTATACGGTCGGCAAAGATAGACGGAAGGCAAAACAATTCAGCGCGTCTCCAATTACCATCACCGCCAAAGAGGTTGAGGATACCATCGGTCATGCTAAACTATTCAAAGCAGTGGGCCCAGACGGCATAGCCATGCCGATGCTTAAAAGCCTAGGGAAGGAGGGTTTCAAATATTTAGCGCATGTATTCAACCTTTCTCTATCCACCTTCATCATTCCCGAAAAATGGAAATGGAACAGGGTGGTCCCGCCACTAAAGCCTGAGAACCAGCTAACATAGGATAGTCGAATCCCCCGATATCTCTCCTATCGCCAGTAGCCAAGACGCTTGAGGTCATTTTGCTCTCCTACTTCAAAGCAAATTTGCAGCTAACCTGTCATCAGCATGGTTTCAGAGAACTCCATAGCACCACTATCGCGCTAAATGCCATTAGAACCCAGATAAATTGCAGATTAAATCAAAACCCCCACCACAGAACAGTACTCGTTGCGTTAGACCTATCAAAAGCTTTTGATACGGTCAACGATCATGGCACGTTACTGCAAGACCTGGAAGGGTCTACCCTTCCCCCTTAAAAGGTGAACCGCAAATTATCTGGGTGGGCGGCAGGCATCGGTGCAATTTAGAAACGAAATATCAAAACCAAGAAGAATTAAACAAGGGGTGCCACTGGGTGGTGTCCTATCCCCACTTTTGTTTAACTTCTACATATCAAGGCTACCTTCGCCATCAGAAGGAGTTACTATCGTTTCCTTCGCTGATGACTGCACAATAATGGCCACAGGCCCATGCCCACAGATCGATGAGCTTTGCAACAGACTAAACGGCTACCTCCCTGATCTCTTCAGTTTTTTCGGTTCGCGAAACCTGGCATTATCACCGACTAAATCCTCCGCGACCAGATTTACTACATGGACGTCCCAAATGTCCACCATTTTGAACATCCACGTCGATGGTTCTACGCTGCCGACTGCCCCAAAATCTTGGGTGTGACGTTAGATCAGGATCTACACTTTGGTGAGCATGCAGCCGCAATTGTACCGAAAATCCAGAGCCGTAATAAAATCCTCAAATCTCTTGCTGGCAGTACTTGGGAGAAAAGACAAAGAAACGCTCATTACCACTTACAAAGCAATTGGCCAGCCGATTGCATGCTACGCGTCTCCTATATGGTCGCCAAGCCTAAAAACTACACACTGCAGGCCTGCCGAATTACTGCTCTCAGAACTTATGTCCCCAGAACACCATCTACATAATGAGGCAAGAATACTCCCCATCAGGGAGAGAAATGAGATGCTAACCAAACAGTTCCTGTTGAATACCCAAAAACCTGGGCATCCCAACAGACATCTGATTGATAAGCTATCACCGCCTAGGGGCTTAAGGAGTATTGTATTGTATTGTATAGTCTTTATTTTCTCGTAAATATTTACAATTTCTAGAGTATTACAATATGAAGTAAAAATACAAATAAGAAAATAGATAATGACATTAGTGGCTCATTCAAAGAGCAGAGAAAATGCCATTTCATTCGTTTAGTATTATAAATGCTTATGGGGCGCATAATATTAACAAATTATAACTAATTGCTTACAATTGAAAAGATATAAATATGTATAAAGAAAACAAAAAATTCAAAAATTAGAGATGTCAAGGTACTTTCATTGAATGGAAAAAGAAAAAAGAAAAAAAAAACACCTCGATGCTAATGGACACAGGTACTTATATTATAGGTCTCAAAAGAGTTTCAATGCCCTCATGATTGAAACCAAGTAGCCACTGTTTCACTTCCCTCAGAAACGCTGCTAGCCTTCTAATGAGTCGTATCTCAGCAGGTAGTTTGTTATATAGATTACGTGATACGATGGTGTAGAAGTTACGAAAAAGTGTGGTGCGAAAGCTAGGAACTTTTGTTTGAGATAACGTCTTATTTATCAGATTGTAAAGGTTGTATATTGGGCTTTGCGTATACCCGCTCCTTATAAAAAAAATTTTTAACACTTTAAAATATTATAAGTGCCGCACAGGAAGAATATTTAATTTTTTGAATATCTCCATAGAGTGTGTTAAACGACCAGCTTTACATATTCTTCGGATTAGATACTTCTGTAGGATTAAAAGCGGATGGATCTTACTAGCGTATGCACCACCCCAACAACTGACTCCGTATTGTAATTTTGAATGGATTAGTCCATGATACACCAATAACAATAGAAAGAACGAAGAGCTGATAACATATAAGATTTCATTGCAGAAATATGTGATGACCAACTTAGATTTTGATCGATTATAACACCCAAATATTTGAAATTAGAAGCGACTTCGATCTCAAAACATTTACTGTCACAGCTTATTTTCTCATCAAAACTGACAGTTTTGTTATTTTGAGTACAAGTAGTTGAACACAAACGATGCCGCATACATATAGAACTGTGAAAGACAACCTCGTTTTTAGGTATTTCCTTCCCGCAAAGGTTGAAATACATCAACTTCGTTTTGCTGCTTACCACGAGCTTATGCCTTGCGAACCAAGATCTTAAAAGGTAAACATCGTGATTAATATCAGCAAAAAGATTAAATTCATTCATTAAAGTCATCTCCGTAAGCATTATGAGGAAATACGGCACCTGAGAACTCAGCCGTATGAAGCAAAAAAACACAAGCAGGACCTCAGTGAACTCCACAAGCAGGCGTCGGGCCTTTATGCCAGGAATTGCCCAGTGAACCCAGTACTCAAAGAACAGTACCCAAAACTTGCTGAAGAGGGACGCACACTCCCCAGGGAAACGCGAGTCACTCTAGCTCAACTTCGATCTGGATACTGTAACAGGTTAAACTCCTACCTATCCAGGATCAACCCCGACGCACAAAATGTATGCCCTGCTTGCAATGTGTCCCCACATGACACCAACCATCTCTTTAATTGTAATGTGGAACCAACGCCTCTAACACCCCTCACATAATGCTCCACCCCCGTTGAAACAGCAAGTTTCCTTGGACTCCCGTTAGAGGATATTGATGACAATTTTTGATCGGTCGCACCTATTGGATGGGGCGAAGAGCTGCTACAACAACAACAACAGGTATCGTTCGTTAGGCGTCTCGGTCGCGAATGAGGATTTTAGCTTTTGGTAGCAGTCGGTTCTATGTAGCGGAGCGACTCGGAATTTTTCCTGACCAAGGACTGTCATTTCAGTGTAATTTGTTTAGTACCGAGACGCATGCATCTTTTCAATCAAGCAACTGGCTAATCGCAGGTCCGAAAATCTGCAAACTATTGTCAACGTTTCTGAATATATGCCTATATACATAGACGGCGTAACAGGGCGAATCAGCCGATACAAACAGCCATCCGGCTCGAAGCACGACCACTGCTACTCACTGTTGCGCTCCCATATCCTTCTCATGAGAAATGTTCTTATACAAGCAATTGCCTACTGGTCTCAAAACCACTGCCTTCATATACTTATTCGCAAGTTTCGCATTGAAATCGCGCGACGCATCACTCTGTATAAAACTTTGTCTATAAACTATCTGCCCTGCTCTGTACGTGAAGGGCCTGGCCGGCGTATTGCACACACTTTCGCCCTTCTCATATGGGAGCTTCAAAGTATTTCTAATTTTGTCTCTCAGAAGCTTAAAGTGGATATCCCGCAGTTTTATCTGCACGTCGGCATCGTACACCCTTCTAGCCTGCGCAATACGTCGTACGTTCTAGGTTATATGACGCCATAACCCTTCAGAAAGTTACCGAAAGCCTCCGAGATGAACTGTCCGCCATTATCAGAATGAATTGTCTGCGGCACGCCAAAGATATGAAAGATGTTGTCCTCTAGATACCGGATTACCTCCCTAGAAGTTGCGTTTTTTCATGGGTTTAAAGAAGATGAATTTGAATAGTGTTAGAGAACAGTTAGAGAAATAGGAATTGCCGTCCCGAGACCAAGGATATGGACCGCATAAATCCATATACAGCCGCTGGAAGACTCCTTGTCGAGGCGATTTCCCATCAACAGCCATTGTGTTGTGTTCCTTGCCTTTCTCCACATGCAAATATCGCAGTTTCGCCCAAAGTCCTTCGCCCCCGAGACGGTTTCGGGCCAGAAGTACAGAGCACGAAGTCGATTGACGGTCTTCGCTACACCGTCATGTCCTGTCGCTACGCCCCAATGCATCCTCTTCAGCAGCTCCCTCCCAGCCCTTCGATTGCCCACACCGAATCCTCGGTCCCATCTAATCGGAAACGCACCTGTATTTTGAAATCAGGATATTCCACAGCATGATTCAACAGGCTGCAGCTTTCGGATTGGAACTCTGAACTACTACTACAGCCGATTCTATGTTGCGGAGCGACCCGGGATTTTTCCCGACCAAGGTTGTTGTTGTAGCAGTGCTTCGCCCCATCCAATAGGAGCGACCGATCATAAATTATCATCAATATCCTCTAATCGGAGTCGCAACTAAAGTTGCATTTTCAACAGGGGTGGTCCATAGTGAGAGAGGGGGTTAGAGGCGTTGCTTCCACATTGCGATTGAAAGGATGGTTGGTGTCATGTGGGGACACATTACAAAGAGGACATTTTGCATGTCGGAGCCGATTCTGGAGAGGTAAGAGTTTAACATGTTACAGTACCCAGATCGAAGTTAAGCTAGAGTGAAGCACGTTTCCCTAGGGAGAGTGCGTTCCTCTTCTGCGAGTTCTGGGTATTTTTCTATAAGAACTGGATTCGCCGGGCAATTGTGGCATAGAGGTCCGACGCCTGTTGTGGATATCACTGAGGACCTGCTTGTGCTTTTTTGCTTCATGCGGCTGTGTTCTCAGGTGCCGTATTTCCTCATAATGCTTACGGAGATGACCTCTTAAGCGCCTGGGAGGTGTGGCCTCATCAATCAGATGTCTGTTGGTATGCCCAGGTTTCTGGGTATTCAACAGAAACTATTTCTTCAGCATTTCATTTCTCTCCCTAATGGGGAGTACTCTCCCCTCATTGTGTAGGTGGTGTTCTGGGGACATATGAAGACAGCCCGTAGCGGTTCTGAGGGCAGTGTTTTGGCCGGCCTGTATTTTCTACCCCTTTGGGGTGTGTTGTCGATGTGAAGGCCCTTTGCCGGATACAGAGCCGGTACGCTCCGGCAACACAGCACCATTAAGGTACTAGCCCGACCACCTCGGGAACGATTCATAAAAAAAAAATTAAAAAAATGTAAGGCGCGATAACCTCCGAAGAGATCTAAGGCCGAGCTTCTCTTCCAATTTGCGTCGTGCTCCTTTTGATTTCCCTACAAATTAGCCGGACGGGACCTACATGATTTTATGCCGACTCCGAACGGCATCTGCAAGGCAGATGAGTTTTCACTGAGAGCTTTTCATGGCAGAAATACACCCGGAGCACTTGCCAAACACTGCCGAGGGGCGACCCCGCTTAGAAAAATTTTCATCTAATTGAAAAGCCTTATTTCTAAAATTTTTGATGTTGCTTTGCCCGGAGTTTTAACCCAGGGCATCCGGTGTGGTAGGCGGAGCATGCTACCATCGCACCACGGTGGCCGCGATTTATATGGTCATATTAAATGCCAGGTTTTGATAGGTCTAGCGCAACGAGTACTGTTCTGTGGTGGGGGTTTTGATTTAAACCGCAATTTATCTGGGTGGTAATGGCATTTAGCGCGGTGGTGGTGCTGTGGAGTTCTCTGAAACCATGCTGATGACAGGCTAGCTGCAAATTTGCTTTGAAGTAGGGGAGCAAAATGGCCTCAAGCGTCTTGGCTACTGGCGATAGGAGAGATATCGGGCGATATGACTCTCCTATGTTAGCTGGCTTCCCAGGCTTTAGTAGCGGGACCACCTTGGTCATTTTCCATTTTTCGGGAATGGCGAAGGTGGATAGAGACAAGTTGAAGACATGCGCTAAATATTTGAAATATTCTAATTATCGGCGTACAAAATAAAAATTTTATTTCAAAATTAAAAAAGCAGATGTCAACAAAGAGTGGAGCAGATAGCAAGTCTATCCGTCAAGAAATGAAAACTAAAAACGAAATCCCAGAAAAATAACACATATCCCCAGCGTAAACACAGATAAAATATATCAATAAACTACAAAACTAACTACCAAACTAACTACACGCAAATTACCACGTATAAACGTTCGTAGCCTCAGGGATATTCATCCATTTATGCCTTGTGTCTTTCTTCTTCGTTTCAAAATCCTTCTCAGTCATCTGTTCCTAAATTTAAAACGGTATAATATTGTTTCAGACAAATAACAGTCCAACTACAATAACTTGACAAAGCTTTGGTTAACACAACCTGCATAATTCATTACCAAGTTAATATACCATGTTAAGTTAAATATCGATTGTCAAGATATTAAAATCAAGTTGCTGATTTTAGGCCGGCTATAATCATTAAAACTACTCAATTAAAGATTATAAATAACGCCTTGCATTGAGTTTTACACAATGGTTCTCATTGCATTAAAAAATTAGTGTAGTGTAATCTTACAATACACTGACGAAAAATACAGATGTGCATTTACCACGCCAATGGAAATAAACAAAATCCACATTCGCACTTATTTTTTGCAATATTAATAATGTCTTTTCATTTAATTGCTTTCCTTCATTTCTCATAATAACTCAAAACATTTTTGTTGGGTATCTTGAGACGAAGAAAAGCACTACAAAAACAAAATGCAATTAGCTTTGCACATCTTCATAACTGATCGCTTCTGCTAGAAAGAACGCTCACATTATTCCGTGACATAATTGGCATTTATTTTGTTAGATTTTCACCTTCCGTGAATGGCTATGTAGGGTTCTTATTATTTTTATTTAACTTTGTATTTTAGTTACTTTGAACTTTGTAATTTTAAAATGTTTTATCAATATTTTAATTTTCAATATTGATTTTTCAATTTTCAAAAATTTTCATTATGGTGAAAAATTTAAAAAGATATTGACACATACAATTAGGCGTATTCTTTATTGAATAAAAGTTTATTTATATATAAAATTAAAAGTGGTTTCAATCACCACACTGGCGATCTGCCTAATTATATATTTGACGGTTTATGTCGCTCAAAAGAAAAATGCAATTATATTCAACAGCAAATATTTAATCAACAAAATATAAACATTTTGGTGAAACACTCGGACGCGTACAACTGAACAATTACGCCATTATCTGCCATTGCATCACAGTTTTGCTCGCCGCAGCTGGCCAAACTATTGAAGATATATTTACAAAATACAAGCTATTAAAACTGCAATTAAAAAAAAAAAAAAAACATCAAAAAGCGAATTCCTAACAAAATGTGCGACGATGTTGAGGAAATCGACGAGTTTATTTGCGAAATCAGTGTTATAAAGCAAAAAAAAAATATTTATAATAGAGTACTATCCCAACCAACTGAAGACTTATCAGTGTAAACAATAAATTATATATAATTTATAAAAATAAAAATACAAGATACATACAAAAAAATACGCGATATAACCACAGCATCCAAGAAAATATTACAATCAATATTAAATGAATTTCGTATATCGCTGCCCGAACGTGTACCTCATATAGAACCAATATTTAATGCAGAAAGTCAGATTCGTCAAGAAGTTTCATTAATTTCAACTCAGTACAAAGATTTGTTACATCGTACGAACTCTCTTCAAGACCGTATATCCAGATTGAACGTGTGTCAAAAAGAATTCGTAGAATAATGTGCAGTTTTTCAAGCTGATCCGAACCACTACTTCTGTTGCTCTTACATGTATATAATTGTACCATTTATCATTAAATGCGATATTAAGTAACAACAACAACAAAAATTAACAACGTAACTCATCAATATTGTATCATCCAACTATATTGACGACACGCAATCTCAACAGAGCCATTGCATAAGCACAGCTGTGGGCCCAGGCCCACAGATCGAAGAGCTATGCAATAGAATAAACGGCTACCTCCCTGATCTCTCAAGTGTTTTCGCCTCGCGAAACCTGGCATTATCACCGACTAAATCTTCCGCGACCTTATTTACAACATGGACGTCCCAAATGTCGACCATTTTGAACATCCAATGGCACTACGCTACCGACTGTCCTACACCCCAAAATCTTGGGTGTGACGTTTGATCAGGATCTACATTTTGGTGAGCACGCAGCCGCAATTGTTCCGAGAATTCAGAGCCATAACAAAATCCTCAAATCCCTCGCTGGCAGTACTTGGGGAAAACATAAAGAAACGCTCATGACTACATACAAAGCAATTAGCCAGCCGATTACGTGCTACCCGTCACCCATATGGTCGCCAAGCCTAAAAATTACCCACTGGAAGAAGTTACAGGCCTGCCAAAATACTGCTCTCAGAATTGCCACGGGCTGTCTTCTTATGTCCCGAGAACACTATCTGCATAATGAGGCGAGAATACTCCCCATCAGGGAGAGAAATGAGATGCTGATCAAACAGTTCCTGTTGAATACCCAGAAACCTGAGCATCCCAACAGACATCTGATTGATGAGCCAGCACCGCCTGGGGGCTTAAGGAGTCATATCCGTAAGCATTTTGAGGAAATACGGCACCTGAGAACAAGCAGGTCCTTGGAGAACTCCACAAACAGGCGTCGGACCTTTATGCCGGGAATTGCCCGGTGAATCCAGCACTCAAAGAAAAGTATCCAAAACTCGCGGAAGAGGAACGCATACTCCTCCAGAATCAACCCCGACATACAAAATGTATGCCCCGCTTGCAATGTGTCCCCTCATGACACCAACCATCTCTTTAATTGTAATGTGGAACCAACGCCTCTAACACCCCTTTCCTTATGGTCCACCCCTGTTGAAACAGCAAGTTTCCTTGGACTCCCGTTAGAGGATATTGATGACAATTTGTGATCGGTCGCGGCTGTTAGGTGGGGCGAAGCACTGCTACAACAACAAGCTGTTATTTTTGAGTTCCCTGATTGAGCAGCTAAAAAATCAAAAGCCATTGCATTAACAGCAACAAACTGAATATTCACAGCAAGAGTTTTGGTGAACAGTTATATTTATATTATATGTGTTTATGTATGTATACTAATATATAGATTTATTATTATTATTATTGTAAACTCTCTCTTTATAGAATTACTAGTTTATTTTACTGTTTTGTTAGTTAACTCTCTTTTCATTTAATTCAATATGATTCGTTCACCACAACATACTACACAAACATCTACATTTTCTAACAATTTAAACGGCACTTTGATAGATTTAAATTACGCTTCTCAACTACAAATTACAAATCCCTATGCAAATGTTACTCAAAATTAAATTTTGTCAGTTTCAGTAAAACTTCCACAATTTTGGACTAATTGTCCGGAAGCATGGTTTACTCATGCCGAAACACAATTTAGTACTAAAAACATTACACAAAGAAACACTAAATACGAACACATCATTACAGCACTTCCGCAGGAGTGATAATAACTATTTTAGATTTTATCCAAAATCCCCCTATTAATAACAAATTTAATAAACTTAAAAAAGTGTTGATAGAAAGACACTCACTTAGCAAAAATTCGAAACTTGATAAAATTTTAAACGATTCTGAGATGGGTGATCGTAAGCCCTCAGAATTTTATCGTTCATTAATTATATTAGCCCCGTCAAATTTTAGCGAAAATATTTTAAAGGAAATCTGGATGCGTAAACTTCCTAAAAATTTGAGTATAATTTTGGCTAGTTCGAGTTCTAATAATATTAACGAATTAACAAAATCAGCAGATAATATTTGGAAAGTGATAAACAAAAATGAAGTATTTTCAGTTAGTACAATTTCAGATACAAAAGTTCAAAATTCTGTTGTTGAAAAACTAGTTAAAACCACCTCTTTGATGTGTGAGAGTTTTCAGAAGCTTTCTTTGGAGTTAGCTGAAATTAAAACAGAAATGTATCGGAATCAATCTAGGTCGCGTTCTAATTCTAGGAACAATTTTAGAAATTCTTTTAGGCGTCGTTCTAACTCGCGTAATAATCCAAATTGGTTGTGTAGATTTCACTACAAATTTGGAAATAATGCTAGAAGTTGTGAACAACCTTGTTCTTAGAACAAAAACAAAGATTCAACAAACTAAATTCTGCCCTTGTTGCAGCGACGAACAACGGAAATTTAGAATTTTCGACGCGTCGCTTATTTATTTTTGATAGAGCAAACAAAAAAAATTGTTTAATTGATAGTGGAGCAGAAATTTCAGTATTACCCGCGTCTAAATTTCCTCATATGAAATGTTCAGACATAATTCTCACTGCAGCTAATGGCTCAACAATTGCCACTTACGGGAAAAGGCTTTTAAATGTAAATTTAGGTTTAAGACGTGAATTTCCCTTTACATTTTTTATTGCGGATATACCCAAGCCAATAATTGGCGCAGATTTTCGTTGTAAATATGGTCTTCTTATAGACATTAAACATAAACGTTTAGTAGATCCATTAACCAATCCCTCAGTTAATACTGTATCCTTCTTTTGTGATATTCCATTACCTAAATTATTTGTGGTTGACAATAAATTTACAAAATTATTAAAAGAGTTTCCGTCACTTATTTCAGATCCAGATTATACTAAACCTGTTAAACATACAACAGTACAATGACTTGTAACAGAAGGTAGTCTTCCATTTTCTAAGCCCAGGCGCTTAGATCCGGTAAAATACAAAGGCGCGAAAACAGAGTTTGATTTCTTAGTAAAAACAGGCATTTGGCGGCCTTCAAATTCTTCAGTAGCATCACCACTTCACCTTGTACCTAAAAAAGAGTTGAATGATTGGCGTCCATGTGGTGATTTTAGAATATTGAATATTGTAACTGTTTCCGATCGTTATCCCTTACCTCACATTCAGGATTTTAATATGAAACTTCATAATAAAAATATATTTTCAAAATTAGATTTAGTTGGGGCATATCACCAAATTCCTATGGCTGAAAGAGATATTTATAAAACTGCTATTACAACTCCTTTCGGTATGTTTGAATTCATGAGAATGCCTTTCGGACTTAGAAATTCTGCACAAACCTCTCAAAGATTCATAAATGAGGTAGTAGGTGACTTAGATTTTGTATATGCTTACATCGACGACTTACTTATTGCAAGTTAAGACGAAGAACAACATTTAAAAGATTTACGTATCCTTTTCAAACGTCTTGCAGAGTACGGTTTAAACAGTAAACCAAGTAAATGTACTTTTGGTGTACGAAGTATTGAGTTTTTAAGACATAACATTTCTGGAACAGGTATTCCACCTTCTGATGAAAAGGTATCAGCTATTCGCAATTTCGAACGTCCAAAATCAGTTAAGCAGGCACAGAAATTTATTGGTATGGTAAATTATTATCATAGATACATTCCAAAACTAGAAGAATTTACAAACAAAATTTATGATCTAATTAACAAAATAAATAAGAAACGTGACAAAGCTTTGGTATGGGACGATAATTCGAATGAAGCTTTTTAATGCATTAAAGATAAATTTGCATCTACGATATTGTTAAATCATTTTAACAAAGATGCTAAATTATCTTTAACAGTAGATGCACCTAACAGCGATTGAGGGCATTATACAACAAAATTGAACCCATTGCCTTCTTTTCTAAAAAACTTTCTTCAACTGAAATTAAATATAGTGCTTTTGATAGGGAGGTTTTGGCGATTTACTTAAATATAAAACATTTTAGATATCTTTTGGAAGGACGACAATTTACAGTTTATACGGACCTTAAACCTTTGACTACTGCTTTAAATTCAAAAACAGAACGAAGTCCTAGGCAAACGAGACACTTGGAATTTACTGATGACATACAATACATTAAAGAAGAATCCAATGTTGTAACAGATACGCTATCTAGAGCTTTTGAGGTTAATACAGAACTGAATTTTAAAATTTTACAAACTGAACAACAAAAGATGATGACTTAAATCAACTAGTATCTGATTCTCAATATCTAAATTTAAAACTAATTAGTATTCCCATTTTAAATTTTAATATTTGGTGTGAAATTTTAGGAGAAACTCCGAGGCCATTTGTACCGAGTAATTTGCGAAAAAAGTATTTGATATTTTACATAGAATAGCACATTCGGGTACAAGAGCTACACGACGGCTCATAGTTAAAAAATATTATTAGCCTAATATGAATAAGGATATTAATATTTGGTGAAAAGGATGTCTTAATTGTCAAAAGTCTAAAGTTTATCGTCATACAAAATCCTCTGTTGCCAAAATTCAAATTCCCAAGAATAGATTTGAACACATCCATTTAGATATAGTTGGACCATTACCTATTTCAAAAGGACATCGCTATATTTTAACGATTATTGAAAGATTTACCCGTTGGCCTGAGGCATATGCATTAAAAGATATTTCAGCAACTACAATTGCAAATAAGTTATTTAGAGAATATATTTCTCGTTTTGGTGTTCACTTAAAGATAACAACTAATAAAGGTAGCCAATTTACATCGAAATTGTTTTCAGAGTTAACTAAATTACTTGGTAGTCACCAAAGTACAACATCCGCATATCACCCTTAAGGAAATGGTACGGTTGAAAGGTTTCATAGACAATTAAAGACTACTATAATAGCTAGAGAGGACACAAATAATTGGTATTTCTTTATTTATTTATTTAAAGTCGACGACAAACTATAGTCGACTGCATAATATAAAAGATATATAAATATACAACTCAAAAGATAAAATTTAAGATATATCGAGATTTCAACAATGTTATATTAGAAACAAAGAAATATTAATGAACATTACTCTTTAATTTCACAATATAATAATAATAAGAAATATGAGCAGAAATAAGATCTTATGCCGAAATCTTATACTGGCGGAATGCATCAGATTCCGCTCAGCATGATTTCGGAATGCAGTGGATTCCAATCTTCCTGTTGGAATGCAACAAGATTCCAATCAGCATTTCATGGGAATCCGGCAGTGCTAAGAGTAGTGTAATGAGGATAGGCCATGACAAGGCATAAAAAAGTAACATGACCTGTGTTGTTGGAATGCACCGGATTCCAATCAGCTCGATGCCTGACCCATAAGATTATACTGCCGGAATGCATACGATTCCGGTCAGTGACTCGTGAAAAAGCATGTTTTTTACGTTGTTGGAATGCACCAGATTCCAGTCAGCACAGTACTGTCTTGTTCATTCTTAATGATACATGTTGATAAATGTTCCTCCATCCTTAAGCGAGATAGTTCCTGTTTTTTATGGAAGGAATAAAATGCCGGAAAATTAAATTAGCTTGTATCTCTTAAATTAGATAGGCAAGTATTGCATTACGTATAGTGGCAAACATTCAAGACTGATACAGCTATACAAGTCATTGTAGTGCGCACACCAGATAAGAAGAGCATTATTTTTAGCAAAGTTTCGTCGACAAAGGGGTAAATAGAAAGGAACGTAGTGTCTGGATACTCTAGGGGGAACCGCAAAAAACAAGCGGCTGAGGAGGTCCGCAGAATCAATTTCTCCAATAATGAGCTTATGGATGAACAATACCCCCATTAATATTCTCCGATTTTCCAGAGTGGGTAAGTTAATAAGAAGAAGTCTACTTCTGTATGGAGGAAGGTGGAGACTTGAGTCCCAATTAAGGCCGCGCAATGCAAATAGGTATCAAAAATTGCTTTTGAACTGACTCAAGAAGCTTTATATGCTTTTGAGAAACAGGGGACCAAACGCATGAGCAATACTCGAGTATTGGACGAACCAGCGATGTTAAAAGAACCTTAGTGAGGTACGGATCATCGAACTCTTTAGCCCATCTTTTAACAAATCCAAGTAAACCTAACGCTTTGTTGGCTATAGATGAAATATGCATGTTAAAATCGCATTTCGGATCAAAAAGGACACCTAGATCATTTGCAATGGATATGCGCTCCAAAGGCATACCATCTATTACATAAGATTTCAATGCTGTCTTCACTCGGTGAAATGTCATATGCTTACATTTAGAGCAATTTAAAGCTAGTAAATTTGTTGTGCACCAACATTGGAACGAGTCCAAGTCGGCCTGAAGAAGATCCAAGGAACTCAAATCGGTACAAATGGGGTACGCCGGAGGAAACTCTGAACGATTCCGACAGATTCCACTTGAACAGGACTTTTTGGGTCCGGTTAGAAAGATAGCTTTTCAGCCATATTAATAGGTGAAACGGAAAACCCAGTAAATGAATAAGCAACTCATGGTTGACGGTATCAAATGCTTTGCTGAAGTCCGTGTAGATAACATCCGTTTGCTTGTTCGCTAAAAATCCTTCCTTAACTATAGAGGTGAATACAAGCAAATTTGTAGTGGTTGACCTTTGACGAATAAAACCGTGTTGGCATGGAGATAAAAGACTAGAACACTGTTATTGGAGTGGACTGGTAACAATCTGTTCAAAGACTTTAGGAATGACTGAAAGTTTAGCAATACCCCTGTAGTTTTCAACTTTTGACCTACTACCTTTTTTATGCAGGGGTATAATAAAAGACTGTTTCCAAAGTGCCGGGGATGGCGCAGATCCCAGAGATAGCTCAAATAATTTTAAAATAGGCTCATACATGTTTTCGGCCAAGTACCTAAGCACGCAACTAGGAACACCGTCCGGTCCCGGAGAAAAGGTGGGCTTCAAAGATTGAAGACTCTGAAGAACAATATTACCATCAATAGCAGGATTCCTAATGTAATTCGAGCTATCTAAGCGATAGGGATATTGACCGGAATGAAAACCACTGGATAAATACATGGACTTAAAGAACTCAGAAAATAGTTCAGCAACGTCGTCATCAGTGCAAGCTTTTTTACCTCCAAAGGTTAATGAGGAAGGATACCCAGAAGTTTTCCGCTTTGAATTTACGAAACTGTAAAACTTTTTTGGATTTCTAAAAAATTGGGCTTTACAACAACTCAAGTAATTTTTATAACAAAGCTGATTAAGACGGTGAAATTTAGAAAAAGCTACTAGATATTTAGAGAGGTCTGCAGATGCTCCAGATTTCTTGAATCTCTTATAAAGCCTAGATTTAATGTTACTAAGTCTGATAAGTTGCCTTGAAAACCAAAGGGGCTTATTCGAACATAGGGTATAGCGAGTAGGAATGCAGGTATCAAAGAAGCCATCAAGCGTACTGTAAAATATAGAGATATCCGAATCGACATCAGTGCAAGCATAGAGATCCGACCAATCATGGGAAGCCAACAGATCATTGAGCATAATGAAATTCGCTTTGTAGAAGCATCTAGACCGGGGACGAGACTGTACTTGAATCCTACGGGGTAGGCTGATATCAAGTGATATCTCTAGCGTAGGGTGAAGAGGGTCTTCTGGAAGGGATAAAGATGGTATTTGCGTAAGGGCAGTACCCACCGAGCCATCCACAAATACTAAATCCAGCATTTTATTTCCACTATTTGGAACATTGTTAATCTGTAAAAGAGATGAGTCTAACAAGCAATTGAGAAACTCATGTTGAGCAGTGGGAGTTAAAAAGTTTGAATCACTTATATTAACCCAACTAACTGTTAGCAAGTTAAAGTCACCAACAACAACAAGTCGATCGTTATCTCCCAAGTGCGAATGCAAATCGCAGATGGCCGAGCTATGACTAGCATAAACATCCATATCCGAACGAGGTGGTGTATACGAACAGCAAACAATTACGCTATAGCTATCGAATGAAAGCCTAACTGCTATGAATTCGATATGAGAGATATTGTCCAGCGAAATCAACTCAGATGGTAGGTTAGATTCAACAGCAATAAGAACACCTCCCGCTCTAGAGATGCGATCACGCCGATAAACAGCATATTTATTTGAAAAAACCTCAGAATTGTAATTATTAGGCTTTATCCAGGTCTCCGTAAAAGCTACAACTTGTGCAGAAAAGTTGAAAGAATTAAGGAAGAATGGAACAAGTTTTGATCGTAAACCACGAACATTTTAGTAATTAATGAGAAGACGGGACAAATCAGCAATTACCTTTGTGTTGTTATTACTGTATTCGTCATACCGTTTTTTGGCTGTAATAAAACAGGTTCGGCCCTCGCCTTCCTTGTGAACAAGTGAGCCACAGTATGCTTAGGCCAAAAAGAGGAATCAAGTACCTTATCGAAATATTCATCTGAAAGGGATATTTTAAATGAGGAGATGTCTCTCTCATATTTAAAGTTAAATTTATACACATTGATGTTACTAGTGGGTGCAACACCAAGTTTAGAGCAAACGTAATGAGCAATGTCATTGAGCAATTTCATTCTCTGGAGGGTGGGGCCGTGTGTAGAAGTCCACGAAAGTGGGGAAAGCTTCTGACCGCCATTCACCTGGGAATGGCCAGAGCGATTCTTTTGCATGCGGTTCAAGCAGCTCACTACTGCCGGTCGCTTGCGGCCAAGTATCCTCTGGGTAGCCGCTAAACACCCGTTTAGCGGTGAGCTAATGTGAGAAGGCGACAACCTGGCTAGGCCACTCTGACATAATCGGTTTAAGGGCTAGCCGGGGGAGATTTCATCGGCAGCGTCTGTACACCTCTAGGTGCGGCTGCAAGCGGGCGTCTGTCTTGGAGCAAGCGGCTCGCTATATAAACGTGCCAAGTAATATTTTCACCCCCGCTGAGCGGGTTGTGCGCTGGGCTTGGGACCCGCCACGTAAAACCATACTCCAATGAAATATAACAACAAGCCTCGGATAAATACACTCTCTATTGATGACGACCATGGCAAACGTTTGAAGGACAATGAATTGAGGGCATGCACCTGGAACGTCCGCTCCCTGAATGAGATTGGTGCAGATGCCCGGCTGGTTGATGTCCTCGTCAAAGCAAAATCTGACATCACCGCCATCCAAGAAATGCGTTGGACGAAGCAAGGAAGAAAGAAGATCAAAAATTGTGACATATATTGGAATGGCCATGCGAATAAGCGCAGTTTCGGCGTCGGATTCGTGGTGGGAGAGAGACTTTGTCGCCAAGTGCTGGCGTTCACGCCTGTGGACGAGCGTCTCGCCGCTATCCGAATAAAAGCAAAATTTTTTAATATATCATTCATCTGCGCCCATGCGCCGACAGAGGAGAAAGACGATGAGGTGAAAGACACTTTTTATGAACAATTAGAACGCACATACGAGCGCTGCCCCCGTCATGATATAAAAGTCGTGCTTGGCGACTTTAACGCCAGGGTGGGCAAAGAAGGTGTTTTTGGCCCTACAGTCGGAAAGTTCAGCCTACACAATGAAACTTCTCCTAACGGACTGAGGCTGATTGACTTTGCCGGTGCTCGAAACATGGTCATATCAAGCACGAGGTTCATGCATAAAAAGATACATCAAGCTACATGGCTGTCTCCTGATCGAAATACTCGCAATCAGATCGATCACGTTGTGATAGACGGACGGCATGCCTCCAGTGTTTTAGATGTGCGCACGATCCGAGGACCTAACATCGATTCGGACCATTATCTCGTTGCAGCCAAAATACGCACCCGCCTCAACGCGGCTAAAAGCAAGGAACAAAAAACACAAGGAAAGCTAGACGTCGAAAAGCTTCAATCACAACAGACTGCCAATGATTTCGCAACTCAACTCTCACACCTGCTCTCTGAGGGCACAACTCATCCTGAAGGAATACAGGAGCAGTGGGAGCATATCTCCAAAGCACTTCGTACTACCGCCGAGGAAAAAATTGGTTACCGGCGGCCACGAAAAAACAACTGGTATGATGAAGAATGCCGCGTTGCAACCGAAAGAAAAGACGCTGCCTACAGGGCTACGTTAAAAGCGAGCGCGACAAGAGGAGTGTGTGAACGCTATCGTGAGTTGAAAAGGGAAGCGAGACACCTTTTCAGGAAGAAAAAAGCAGAAGCAGAAAGGCGTGAGTGCGAGGAGCTTGAGCTGCTAGCCACCAGGAATAACGCCCGAAAATTCTACCAAAAAATACGGCGACAGACGGAAGGTTTTAAGACCGGGGCAAACTCCTGTAGGAATGAAAACGGCGACCTTGTAACTGATGTCCAGAGAGTGCTTAGATTATGGAGGGAACACTTCTCTGCTCTCCTAAATGGAGGCAGCAATTCACCGCGCAGAGATGAAGAACCCGATCCCGCAATCGATGATGATGGAATATATGTCCCCCCGCCCGATTATGACGAAGTTAGAATAGCAATAACCAGATTGAAAAACAACAAGGCCGTGGGCGCTGATGGATTGCCTGCGGAGCTATTCAAGTTCGGCGGCGAGGAGTTGGTAAGGCGCATGCAGCAGCTTCTTAGCAAAATATGGGCGGACGAAAGCATGCCCGACGGTTGGAATCTAAGTGTTCTTTGCCCAGTCCACAAGAAGGGGGATACTGCAAAATGCACCAACTATCGTGGAATCAGCCTTCTTAATATCGCATATAAGGTCCTATCAAGTGTATTGTGCGAAAGATTGAAGCCCACCGTGAACCGGCTGATTGGACCTTATCAGTGCGGCTTCAGACCTGGTAAATCTACCATCGACCAGATTTTCACAATGCGCCAAATCTTGGAAAAAACCCGTGAAAAGAGAATCGACACACATCACCTCTTCGTCGACTTTAAAGCCGCCTTCGACAGCACGAAAAGGAGCTGCCTATATGCCGCTATGTCTGAATTTGGTTTCCCCGCAAAACTTATACGGCTGTGCAAAATGACGTTGAGCAACACCATCAGCTCAGTCAGAATTGGGAAGGACCTCTCCGAGCCGTTCGAAACTAAACGAGGTTTCAGACAGGGTGACCCCCTATCGTGCGATTTCTTTAATTTGATGCTGGAGAAAATTATACTAGTTGCAGAACTTAACCGCACTGGAACAATATACTAAAAAAGCGTGCAATTACTGGCATATGCTGATGACATTGATATCATCGGCCTAAACACCCGCGCTGTTAGTTCTGCTTACTCCAAGCTGGAAAAAGAAGCGGTAAAGATGGGTTTGATGGTGAATGATGGAAAACGAAGTACCTGCTGTCATCGAGCAAAGAGTCAGCGCATATGCGCCTTGGCAACCAAGCTACTGTTGGCAGCCATAATTTCGAAATAGTAAAAGACTTCGTTTATTTGGGAACCAGCATCAACACTAGCAACAACATCAGCACTGAAATCCAGCGAAGAATCAATCTTGCCAATAAATGCTACTTTGGACTAGGTAGGCAATTGAAAAGTAAAGTCCTCTCTCGGCGAACGAAAATCATACTCTACAAGTCACTTATCGTACCCGTCCTGCTATATGGGGCAGAAGCATGGACCATGACAACAGCAGATGAAGCGGCTTTGGGAGTGTTCGAGAGAAAAGTTCTTCGAAAGATTTATGGACCTCTACGCGTTGGCGGTGGCGAGTACCGAAGAAGATTTAATGATGAGCTGTACGAGCTATACGCAGACATCAACATAGTCCAGCGAATTAAAACGCAGCGGCTGCGCTGGCTAGGCCATGTTATGCGAATGAAAGATGATGCTCCGGCCAAGAAAGTGTTCCTATCGGAACCCACCTATGGAAGCAGAGGTAGAGGGCGGCCCCCACTCCGTTGGAAGGACCAGGTGGAAAACGATTTAAACTCCCTTGGTGTGACCAATTGGCGCCGGTTGGCGGAGCGAAGGAGCGACTGGCGCGCCTTGTTGGACGGCCATAACCGTTTAGACGGTTAAGCGCCAATTAAGTAAGTAAGTAAGATGTCTCTCTCATATTTAAAGTTAAATTTATACACATTGATGTTACTAGTGGGTGCAACACCAAGTTTAGAGCAAACGTAATGAGCAATGTCATTTTCGGTAAGCGAGGCGTGTAATCGGGACACAAATACAGCCCTACGAGGTGGCACGGCAGTCACCTGCAAAGGAGTAGCGGATAGCGCACCAGAGAGCTGGGAAGGTGCGGCCGTTATAGAACAGTTGACAGAATGACGTATTACCTGTCATATTACTTGGTTTGCGATCTATTTACAAGGAAGATATTTTGGCTACACCAGCGGAAATGGTTTTCGGTCAGAATTTATGTTTGCCAGGGGAACTTTTTGTGCCATCAGCTAAAAATTTCCCATCAACTGAAATTTTAAGTAATTTACGTGAACATTTTCGAAATGTTAGATCAAATTTAAGTCATCATAAAGATTCTGATACTGGAATTTACCTTCCAAAAGATCTTCAAACTTGTAAATTTGCATTTGTTCGAGTCATTAATAAACATTCATTACAACAACCATATGAAGGACCTTACAAAATTGTGGAAAAGGACCAAACATGCTTTAAACTTGAAATAGATAATAATATTAAAACTATTCCTATTGATAGATTAAAACCTGCAGTAATTCAAACAACATACACAAACAACACCAAGAATTTACATAAAAAGAGAGTTACGTTCAATTTGTTTAATGTTAAATTTTATTGAAGGGAGAGTAATGTAGGTTTCTTATTATTTTTATTTAACTTTGTATTTTAGTTACTTTGAACTTTGTAATTTTAAAAGGTTTGATCAATATTTTAATTTTCAATATTGATTTTTCAATTTTCAAAAATTTTCATTATGGTGAAAAAATTAAAAAGATATTGACGCATACAATTAGGCGTATTCTTTATTGAATAAAACTTTCTTTATATATAAAATTAAAAGTGGTTTCAATCACCACAGGCTAAACCTCAAACTATTTTTTTGTTAGGTGGAACATCGTAAGCAATGAAAAAGCTAGCAATTTTTTTGTTTTAGGCGATTTTAATTTAGACCTTCTACATCATTGCATACTAACTGATGACTATTTGGCATTAATGGCTGAAAACGCTTTAACATCATATATTAATGAACCAACACGAATAAACTCAGGTACTTGTATTGATCACGTTTTTTGTCGCTTTAACGCTTCTCAGTGCACAGACTGTTCTAGTTTTAATATGGACTTACAAGTGACCGATCACACGATGATTGGTTTACAGATAAAAAGAATAGCGTTAGGCAAACCAAATCTTAAGAGTACTCGTAAATCCCTAACTAAAGTTAACTTTACCAAGTTGAACCTAAAGCTACGTTTTGAAAGTTGGGCTACCGTATACGCTGAAAATGATATATCGCTAGCTTATGACGTTTTCATAAAAACGTTAAAAGCGCATATTAACAATTGCACTTATACTTTAAGCCTTTCAAAGAAAAATATTAGACTTAAACCTTGGATCACTCGGGATCTCTTAAATAAAATAAAATAAAGCTTAAAAATAAATTAAGGAAAAGGTGTGCTAAGCGTCCCGGTAATGCAAGGCTTCGGTGCCGATACAATAAAATTAGTAAACAGACCAATAAGGAAATAAATTCGATACGCGATAACTTTTTTCGTAAAAAACTTGAATCAGCACTTGGCAACTCAAGAAAAGAATGGGGCGTGGTCAACACTATTCTAAAAAAAAACTGCATTAAGGGTGATGAGCCAGTTGTATTGCGTACTGAAAATCAGCTAATTTCAGACGCTGTAGAAGTAGCTGACAAATTTAACCAACACTTTACCACGATTGGTAATCTAAGTTCACTCAGCTGTGATTGTGAGTCTCCACCCTCGTTTAATTGTGCTCAAAATAGCTTCTTTTTTAAAACCATTTCAAGCTTTGAAATTATTAAAATTATTACCACACTGCAAAACTCGAGTTCGTGTGGTGAGGATGGTATTTCAAATATACTACTCATGAGAATATCTCTTAATATACATAGTTGATATATTGAAATACTTATTCAATGCCAGTATTACTCAAGGGATTTTTCCTGATATCCTTAAAAGCGCTGTTGTTATTCCGATTTTTAAAAAGGAGGACAAGAGGGATGCAAACAACTATAGACCCATATCGCTACTCTCAGCTTTATCGAAAGTATTTGAAAAAGCAGTAAAAAAAAGAATTTTAAACTTTCTAGACAATTCAAACTTTTTCAGTCCTAAGCAGTTTGGATTTCGTTCCGGTTTATCAACAGAAGACACTCTGCTGAGTTTCTGCACAAATATTTACTGAGCTCTAGACGGTAAAATAAACTGCGCCGGCCTATTTGTTGATATAACAAAAGCCTTTAACATGGTCGATAGAGATATTCTCTTGGATAAAATACACCATGCAGGCTTCCGAGGCTTTATTCATAACTGGTTAAAATCCTATCTTTCTAACAGAATACAAAAGTAATAGTAGATAGCAGTTACAGTAGTCCACTCTTTGTAAATCTGGGAGTACCCCAAGGTTCTGTTCTTGGTCCAATATTGTTCCTTATATACATCAATTCAATATTTTCCCTGCCATTTAAAGGCAAAACCACTGCCTTTGCAGATGATGTGGCCATTGCGTACAGTACAACTGGTGAACTTGAATTAATATGTGACACTAACTCTGAGAGCTTGGTTTGCTTCACACAAACTACTTGTTAGTAATAAAACGAAACTTAAGTATTTTAGCCATGTTGCCAAAGAACTACTTAGCTGTGATATTATATTTCATGCCGAAGGATGACTTCGTTTTAACTTACACGTATGGAGTGCACTCACAATGTTGCGATAAGTTCTTTCGATTGCAATACTCAATGCAGCGACAACTGTTTCAGAGTTGATGTTGTTGAGAATTTTAAATATCTTGGTATAATAATTGACAATCGTGTGAATTGGTGTGAATTGCGCACATCCATACATTGAAACAGTATTTTCTCTATACTACTAGGCAGTTCTATCGTCTCAAAAAGTGTTGCACTGTATCTACTTTAAAAACTGTTTACTATGGCATATTCCAATCTAAACTTCAATATGGTATCAGCTGCTGGGGTGGCGCCTCGGCAAATAAACTGTCACCACTTGTAACGATTCAAAAGGGAATTATTAGACGTATTTGTAGTGCAAACTATTGATCTCACTCTATGCCGATTTTTAGGAGACTGGATATACTACCGTGCCGTCATTTGTATTTATATAAAGTCTTGAGTATTTTCTTTATTCGTTCAGGTTACTTGAAGAGCTTTCCCTCAGAATTCTATAACTTACGTAGGAATATTCTTCCAACTGTACAAATTCCGTATTCTAGAACGTCACACTTTGGAAGCTTTTATATCTACACGTCGCGCAAGTTCTTCAACTCCCTTCCTAACACTATACAGGTTATTAGAAATTTTAACTTCTTTCAAAAAACAGTTAAACTGTATCTGCTTGGACATAGTCATTATGAACTGGAATCGCTGCTCAGGGCGATATTATAAAAAATAAAAAAATATAAAAATAATTTTACCTGAAGTTCTTTTTTAATAAATTTTTTAGTATATTAGTAACTTTAAGGTTTTATGAAAATATTTAATGGACACCCCACACAAAAACAGTATATCATTATTGAAAATGGCATTAGTACTATTTTAATTCTTAAAACAATAATTGCCATCTACCTTTCTTAAGCTATGTTATAGTTAATGTGTTGAATACACTATGGAAATTTAAAATATGTACATAGCATTAAGAAAATGATTAATAAACGAATGAATGAATATTCCGGCGTGCAGTAATGCAGTAGGACTTCATATTAATTTGCATAATCTGAAGAGAAAATAGAACAAGAGGTTATTAAAATTATTAATTTAACACAAATTATACAATTTTACAACTTTCATTACTTACCATCATCATGTTTATTATACTCATCATTCGGCGGCCACCGTGGTGTGATGGTAGCGTGCTCCGCCTATCACACCGTATGCCCTGGGTTCAACTCCCGGGCAAATCAACATCAAAATTTTAGAAATAAGATTTTTCAATTAGAAGAAAATTTTTCTAAACGGGGTCGCCCTTCGGCAGTGTCTGGCAAGCGCTCCGATTGTATTTCTGCCATGAAAAGCTCTCAGTGAAAACTCATCTGCCTTGCAGATGCCGTTCGGAGTCGGCATAGGACTTGACGAAAACCATGATACTCTGGATAGAACTTGTCCCGTATACCAACAAAAGCTAGATGCAAGGAAAAGGAAAGTTGTTTATTAGCAACCAAAGAAAATCCTTACAGCAGCGCAAAAGTCAAAATATTATTTAAATCGAGATAGCAATATATACAACTTGGAATGCATTTATCTTAATATTAGTAGTATCATAGCGAATAAAATCGAGCTGGAACGTCTTATTGAATTAAGAAGACCAAGTATTGTGTTATGTACGGAAACGTGTACAACAGAACATATCTTGGATTCTGAACTTAGTATTCCGACATACAAATGCATTCGTTGCGACTCTCAAAGTAGGCACACTGGCGGTGTTGTCATGTATGTGAATGAAAATATACAATTTAGCATAGTTTGTAATAAAGCTATCAACATGAATGTGTGGTGCATTATTGTAAAAATAAACAAATGCGCGTTAAAATGGAAAATCGGTGTACTATATCACTCACCAAGTAGCAGTGACTCCACCTTTATTCCTTATCTAAATGAAATCATCACTGAACATCTCAAGGAGGCGGATAATAATTTAATAATTGGTGATTTTAATATCAATGTAAATGTATCGTCAACATACTCAAACCAGCTAACAAGTTTATTTGCACAAATGGCAATGATACAAAGGATAAACTTCGACACAAGGATAACAGAGTACTCGTCTACAAGAATTGATTTGCTATTCAGTAACAATGATAAAGTTAAAGCAGTAAATATAGGTGAACATCGCATTTCTGACCATGAGACAATCCACTTCGAAGTGCCAACAACAAAGCTTTGTAAAATGAGAAGGTATGCTACTGTTACATGTTGGGAGTACCATAGTGCTGAAAATCTTTTAACTTTGCTACGAACATGCGATTTCAGCTTTATGTCAATTTCCGGAGTAGAAACTAAAACTAAAGCCCTAAACGAAGTTGTAACTGTGGCTATGCAAGCACTGACTTATATAAAGAGGACCCAAATACAGATAAGAAATAAGTGGTACGACCGAGAATTAACAAACCTGCATAAAAGAAAAATAGAATCTTATAAAACTGCTCGAAATACTGGATTTTGGGACGAATATAACGTCATTAAGAAAATATATAAAAGAACCATAATTTATAAAAAAAAGAAATACATGGAAGATAGAGTAAATCATAACAATGGCGATATGAAACGTATGTGGAAGTGTCTAAAAGACCTCGTCGAGCTTAATGATGTTAAAAAACATATCACTAAAATTGTAATTAACGGTGAATGCCTGGAAAATGAATATGATATAGCTAATGCCCTAAATAACTTTTTTATACAAAGTATTGTTGAAATTAATGATAGCATCGAAGAAATTGTAAATGGGGATGAAATAAGCGCAAATCATAGTAATCCATTTGAAACATTTAAATTTACTGACATTGTAGTGGACGATATTATTATTATCACAAAATCACTTATCGGAGGGTGTCGTTAAAGATGCCATGACATATACTGCTAATTTCTACAAAGACATAATTAACGAATCCTTAAACAGCGGTATTGTACCTAGTTACTGGAAAATTTCAACAATAATACCTGTTGAAAAAGTAAAAAATACAATGAAACCTGAGGAACTACGTCCAATTAACACGTTACCTACAGATGAAAAAATTATGGAGACAGTGGTGAAGGATCAACTTGTGGCATACTTAGAGAAGCACAATGTGATTATCCCAGAACAATCGGGATTCAGGAAGAGCCATTCTTGTGAAACAGCGTTGAATATGGTAATTGCAGATTGGAAAGAAGACATGGCGGACAAAAAATTTACGGTGTCTGTCTTCTTGGATTTAAAACGGGCTTTTGAAACTGTCGATAGATCTGAGCTATTGGACGTTATGTTTAAAATTGGTATAAGAGGAAAGGCTTTGGAATGGTTCCGGAGTTATTTGGGTGACAGAAAACAGAGAACGATAATTGGAAAGGAGGTTTCATCAGTGGTGGATGTTAACATTGGTTTACCACAAGGCTCGGTCTTGGCGCCAATATTGTTTACATTGTATATCAATGATATCAAAAGATGCTTAAAATATTGTAAAATACGTCTATTTGCGGATGATGCATTGCTTATCATAAGTGAAAAATATGCAGAATGTGCCATGCTGAAAGTACAAGAAGACCTGGACTCGCTATACAAATGGTTATGCCTTAGAAAACTGAAATTAAATGTCGAAAAAACTAAGTTCATGATATTTTGTAAAAACACCAATATCATAAGTAACAATAGTTTAAATAATATTACGCTGAAGGTAAAAAACATGGAAATCCAAAGAGTAGACAAAATTAAGTATTTAGGAGTTTTGATTGATGATAATCTAAATTTTGGTGAGCATGTAACTTATCTGGAAAGGAAAATTGCACAGAAAATAGGCTTCATGTATAGAACATGTAAACATATCAGTCAAAGTCATAAAATATTGGTATATCGTTCAATTATTGAACCACACTTTATTTATTGTCCTACTATTCTGCTATTAAGTAATGATATATATATTAAGAAACTTCAAATACAGCAAAACAAGGCAATGCGATTTATTTTAAAATGTCCTCCAAGAACGCCAAAAATTGTAATGCTCAATAGATTAAACTGGCTTAGTATTAAACAGTCAGTTAGTTATTTCACATTGAAATTTATACACCAACTTAGGTTAGGAATGTTACCGAATTACCTGAGTAGTAAAATACATTATAATCATGAAATCCACAATTATGGAACAAGAAATTGCAATAATATAAGACTGCCTAGAATAAGAACTGAGTTCGCCAAAAGGTCTCTTGAATATTTAGGGTATAAAATGTATAATGAGTTACCTTCTGATTTGAAAGACTGTGAAAAGATTAGTAAGTTCAAAGAAAAATTGTTTTTATATTGTACGTCACTAAATGTGACATGAGTAGTTATGTTTAATTTCTTATTTTAACCTAAACTAGGTCTTAAAGACCGTAATAATAAATAAATAAATAAATAAAATAAATAAAAACATGTAGGTCCCGTCCGGCCAATTTGTAGGGAAAAATCAAGAGGAGCACGACGCAAATTGGAAGAGAAGCTCGGCCTTAGATCTCTTCGGAGGTTATCGCGCCTTACATTTATTTTTTATTTATTCGGCGGTAAAGATCCTGAGCCAGATAAATAATTTTGCATGTAAATGCAAAAACAATGATTTGAGCCAGATAAATCCAGATAGAAGTCGGGTTCAATTTGTGAGCAACTTTGTTTCATGGGGTTTTCGATGCTTATTTGGCAGCACTAGCTGTTTTGACAGGTAGAACTGTCAGTTTGATGTCAGATGTTGTGCCGCTTCATGAAGTCGACTATCTCCGTGATCTTCCGAGTTAATACATTACAGTTTAACTGCAGAATTCTGAAGTGCATAGGGGGAGACGTCGTCACTCTGGGAGTAAGTGACTGGTGACTACGCCGGGGTTGTGGAAGGCCAGAACGCGATTGCTGTTGTGGCCCTGGGACTAGACGTCCTTATGTAAGCATTGGGGTACCCGGTGTATTTGGGTATGCGGCCTGGCAATATGGCGCAATGAAACCCGTCGGGGGTTGCCGTCGCGGAGACCGGAACATCTAGGAAAGTGGCACCGTTCATGGCAGGAGCTGCATTGGGCGGATGTCGCAAACGTATATATTCTGTGCTGGCAAACGGTGCAAAGGGAGGTAGGGACTAAGAGTTTGTTTCCCTGACCTGCACAATTGCTGCCGGAAAAGAGGGGGAAGAAGACGGGAGCAAGGGCTGATGCTCGGCATTGCTCTCGACTCTACTACGGAGATTGTAGGTATGAGTGGGAGCAGCCGTGTGAGTTGGTGCCGCGGTGGGGCTTGAGCAACAGCGAGTACTTGTTGTGATTTGCTGAGCAGCGGGGCTGCTGGAAGGTAGCGGGGGGGGGGGGGGGGGGGGGGCTAAGGCGCAGACTACGGGACGTCCTAGGGCGTCAACAGCAAGGAGCCACAAAAGATTTATAGAAGTTTCGTGGATGTCTGGTTTTGGGGTCTAGCCCAGAACAACCTGTCCGATGCAACCATCCCTTACACGAGACACACTGACAAGAGTACGACCGTCCTAAAAATATTCTTTTCCAGCAGATGCAGCAAAATCACTTCTCAGGAGGTCAGGAGACGGACCCGGGTTGGGTTTGATACCTTCCCGGAGCAAGAGAATATGGAGCAGTCCCGCTGCAAGGAGCTACTGGGAGGATGACAATTTGTGTGTCGGGAAAAATCCCCGAGTCGCTCCGGTACATAGAACCGACGGCCTTGGGAAGCGGACTGACAGCTGTCTAGCAGGGATATGTTTGTTTACTTTTTTTCGTCTTACAAGGACAATGACATTTTTGGTAGTGCTGCCAACTCTCACAACAATGATCCGGATCATTCCCGTGAGAATTGAACGTGATCCGGAGCTGTAAAAAAAACTCACTGGATGACGGCTTATGTAATGACATTCTTCTTCTTAAGGCTGGTTTCCATTATGTCAAAACTACTGACATCAAATATTGACATCAAGTGACAGCTGGTAATTTGGTGTCAAAAGCGTTTTCATTACATCTCCTTAACCGACACAGTGTCAAACGCCTTCGTCAAAACTACGCGTCAATTGAGTGAACTTCCGTTTTCATTTCTGATGTCAAACCTTATGTCTCAGTTGTTTGACATTCCATTTTCATATTTGATGTAAAAGTCTAAACGTCATTTTGTGGCAGCTAATCAGCTTTATATAAATATAAAGAATATTTGAAAGTAAAATAATATAAACAAACAAAATGCGTAAAAATATAAAAATTAGTATAGCTACTGCCGCTCTTTGTTTGGTAACATCGCTACGAGCTTGGAAAAATAAAAGGTATAACCAAAGAAACACGAAGCAGTGGTGGATTCGACCCGGTCTGCGGAATAGAGAGACATGTGGGTTTTATTTAACGTTGCGCACTAAGCTGGTCAACCGGGATCCAAAGTGGCTAAGCAATTTTTTGCGAATGTCTGTGGAAGATTTTGATTTTCTTGTGGAGCGCCTCACTCCATATCTTTGCAAGAAAGAAAAAAACAGTTTTTCGAAAACCTATTTCGGTTGGCGATAAAATTGCTGTTACCACCATTTGTAAGATAATACATGAGACATGTCGGGCTCTTTATACTGTTTAGGAGACGAATTTTTAAAGGGGATGAGCGTAGCATGTGTACTCCTTGAAAGCGTTAAAAAATATGTGTTATCTTCAATAAAGGTTCCGAGCACCCATGACGAATGTACGAAGGTTGCTGACTGTTTTAACGAGCGATGGCATTTTCCTAATTGCTGCGGGGCATTAGATGGAAAGCATATTGCTATTCAAGCTCCATCAAACTGCGGTTCGGAGTATTTCAATTACAAAAAGTATAACAGCATTGTCCTGATGGCTTTGGCGGATGCTGACTACAAATTTTTGTTTTTTGTTTGTTAATCAAAATTTCAGATGCCCTCTTTCAAGTGCTCTTGCTGACAACACATTAAATTTCCCGCCTCCGAGACCTCTTCCGGTAGAAATTGCTGAAATGCCTTTTGCGATTGTGGCTGATGACGCGTTTCCCATAAAAACATACTTAATGAAACCATTTTGCTATCGGGAACAGGTGATGTCGCACAAAATTTTTAATTATATGATATCGCGGGCAAGAAATGTAATTGAGAATGTGTTCGGAATATGTGCGTCTCGTTTTCGAATTCTCAGAAGACCAATGGATGTGAAACCGGAGCATGCGAAAAATATTGTCCTCGTGATTTGTGTGCTACATAACTTTCTCCTGACACGAAAATCCATATACATACAAAAATTTTATTTCGACGATGATGCTGGAATTGCTGTGAGAGGTAGCTGGCGAACAGAGCTGGGGGAAAACGGGATACTCCCATCAATTAGGCCAAGCAGCACATTAGGTAGAGGGACAGCCAACGCAATGAATGTGCGAGAAAACTTCATGGAGTATTTTATGACGCCCCACGGTGAAGTGGCATGGCAATATAACAGGACCATATTGCATATTTCATTTCCACGTACCCGATTGACTTGGAGTTTACCCGGCCAAGAGCTGTTATTTCAGCATAATCCTGTTTAATCGTCACATCTTACCCCAAAATGGTCATCCACGGTTGCAGCCGTTCCATCTTCATTTGTACATAGCTATGGGATGTTCGGTACTTAACTTCCAACAGCGATTATGTAACTTCTGGAAAGATTTTGTAAAATTTCTTCACGTGATGTGGTCAAACTCCTGCCAACTAGACATGTGAAAAAGCAGCTCGGGATGGGACTTGACGAATGAAAAAGAAATAATTGGTCGGACAAAACTCGAGTCATTCCCGTACGTACAACCAGCTGTCGTGGTAATCAATTTCAAATTCAATTTCTTCCCTATTTTCCATTTCCTTCTTTCTTCCATTTCTATACTTTTCCCTATATCACTCCTCGTAGCGAATGTACATATATCTGTGTGTTTTTAATAATTTTCATTTTAAATATAGGAACCACACAAATTAAAGTTTCAAAGTTTTTGTGTTAAGGAACCCAAAAACGATTATTTGATACTCGTTTTTTTCCATATCGAATTACGGAAAGCCACCCCTGCATAATTGGAATTTTTAAAAAACGCCGACGTAAGAAGTAAAAAATTTAGGTAAACTTAAATAATCTTAAGATTTTGCAATTTTATTTAGTTTTAAAAATGAACAAATTAGTTGCATATTGGTTATGCAGTACATCAAATTTCGAATTTTTTGTAACATAATTATAACCATATCTGGGCAGGGTGCATTAAAGTTTTAGTGCACTCAAAATTTCGCTATCACTAAAAGGTTGCCATTCTTTCATTCCTCGTGTTCCAATGGTACATGAACCAGATATGGATAAAAATTTAACATGCAAATGCAACAACAATGTGATCCATATGGTTCACATTGTTATTGCATTTGCATGTTAAATCTCTATCCGTATCTGGTTCATGTACCATTGGAAGACTCGGATTTTCTTTCACTTGACATTTCGATTTCGGCGTGTGGTGTTGCCATATCAGCATAATAAATGAGCACCATTTCGCGTTATCCGTGTTCCCGTGGCACATAACAGCCACCAACTTTTTTTTCTTCAATATTCACAATTTAATGATTCATGAATATTTTACTGAATCTTTTGTAAAAATAACCACGAATGGCAACTGAAACATGGAATAACGGGAAAAGTTAAGAACAACTTACAATTAAAAATTATTTAATTTAATTTATCAAAATCAGCCTAAAATGCGAAACTTTTCTTGCGTGGCAGGAATCCTGTGACAAAAGTAGTCACAAAATAAAAATAAAGCTACAAACTTTCGATCATGTTCGAATAACAAATTTTTGATCGAAGTCCAAACTACAAGTTTTCGGCTTTAACACAGAAGTGGAAAATAATTACGATTAAACTTTAATAAAAGTTAGTTTCCACTTATAATTACAATTCAGGAACCCGAAAGTCGATGTATAGGGAAAATAAGATGCACCCAACGGAGCTTTTCGGAAGTGATCACTAACCAGTTGATCAACGGTTTTGAGCCCTAACCGCGGTCATCTCTTTTCTCCATTGAAAATACATTACTGCGCATACGGCGAATTCCTTGCCGTGGAGTTGCCAGCCACATAAAGGTATGTTAGAGGGTCAATATAATTTTACGAAATTACTCAAAATTTTTAAAGCGTTCACCACCCAACCAAAAATTCATTTTAAAATAAAACATTTTATTAAAATTAAAACCAAAAACAACAAAATAAATCCAATCTGGCACGGATACCCATCCTTTCCGTCTGGATATGACCTTAGATCTCATAAAGTAAAAATCTGGAACGGAGACTTGGCCTCTTTGTCCAGAGGGAAAATAATCTTACAGTCGCCGAAATATGGAACGGGGACATGTCCTCTGCGTCCAGACTACGAAAAATTCGAAATCCAAACGAGGTTCATACTAATAAAGTGCGTTGAATTGTAACCCGTTCTTGTTTTCACCTTAAATATGTTACTTCTTTTCTTCCTATAGCGGCCTCTATTATCAATCAAGTACCGACGCGATCAGCCAACACATATTTGTTCAAAATAAACAAAAAAATTTTTCTAGTTTTTAAGTACTACATGTGCGTGACAGCTGAGGCATGGAATTCCTCCCCCAGATGTTGCTTACCGCAAGGGGTCGCCACACAGTGGCATTTTTGCTTGGTTTAGACGCGAAAAAGTAAACATTTCTAAGTCATTTTTTCTTTTGGAAATTTGAATGCAGTTTGTTTTTAAAATATCCACAGTATATAACGGTAATTATCATTTCTTATAATTATTGTTCTTCATTTAATAATCTGCTGTCAAACTGTAAGTTGTTGATGACGCGCTAAGCAGTACAATTTACAGAAGTGAAATAACGCGTGGTTTAAAATTAAATACAACTTTGTGGTGAAACAAAAGTTGTAATATTTTTTAGTTATTTAAAATCTACACGTAATTATATTATTTTGCAAGTGTTTTGGTTGAGTATTTTTTACGAAATTATGATTTTTAATGTGTATTATTTTTGTGCTGAAAATATATAAACCCGTGAAAAGAAAAGCCTGCCAAAATTTTGAACCACGCTGTACCACAATAATTTTTGAACTTCTACAACAACTCAATATTATTGCATATAACTCAAATGATTCTTCATACCCGTAGGTCCCCCTCTTGATATAATGACGATCACAAAAAGGGAGTTGTATGAGGTGTGGGTTGCAGAACGTGGCCAAAAGCAAAAGGATAGAGCCGTTTTAGACCACGTGTGTACTGTTTTAGGGAGGGAGTAATTAGAGACGAGGGATTGTATGATCAATGCTGCAGTAAAGTTCGAATTTTTTTATCAAACTTTGTATGAGATGGATACAAGTGAATTACACCACAGTTAATTTTCTTGGAAATGGTTGAAGACAAGACATTTAAATATAGGTATGCTCAATTGTGAACAAAAGAATAAGATAAGGCTATCCTCGCTGAAGGGGGGTAAGGCATAGAAAGATATACACTTGGTTTGAATGAAATATATTAATTTTTCCGAGAGTTATTAATTTTTCGCGTCTAAATCATGCAAATACCACTGTGCGGCATGTTTAGGTCAGAACCTAAATATGTATTTCCTTTATACACGGGCACCCTAATGCATAATTTATTTAGTTGCACATATGTATGTACATTAACCTGGGTCGATTTGTTTGAAAGTTCCACTACGCATACCCAAAAAAATAATTTTTGAGCCTGCAAAAAAAAATCGATTTTTCGACCAAAATTCTTCTAAATCTCCATAAAAGAAAAATTTTTTTTTCAAAAAACTGCATTTACCAATTTTGCATTTACCAATTGACACGAAAAAAAAAATACATAAAAAATGATATGGAGCCTTGAAAATGAAAAAATGCATAAAAAATCGAAAAAATCTTTGAAATTTTGCTGGCTCAAAAATAATTTTTTTGGGTATGCGTAGTGGAACTTTTTTTCCTGAGCCCAAATGCTATCGAAAAATTGATGGCGCAATATCGGTTAATAAATCGACCCTGTCTATTGTACATACATAAATACACTTGTAGATATTATCGATTCCTTTTCAATCTATTTGTTACGTTGAGTTGAATTTTATCTGTACTAGATTTTCTTTAGTTATCGGAATAGAAGTTAGTGATCTCTAGAATTTGTGCAAAATACAAGTTTTAATTTGTATTGATTAAATATAGTATTTTATAAGAAATCAATGCATTATTTTATTGTTAGGGAATAATTAACCCTACAATTGGTGACCCCGACGTGATCCCTACAATTGGTAAGCACGCAAAATCATTCTACAAGCGCAAATTCTAAAAGTTGGCAGAACAGTCGGCCATCACGCAAATACGATTTTACACAAGGAAAATTTTGGAACATTCCAGAGCTTTCGGCACACGCCTTTGTACTAAAATAATTATCAATTTATAAAAAATTTTAAATAAATCATCATGCTACAACTGAATACTGCAGATGAGACTTCCCGCATCAAATGCAAGCGGCGCAGAACACATGGTTGTACGATTGCATAAGTTACCCGAATTTTTCCCAGATGACCCAGAAACTTGGTTCGAGAAATTGGAATAAATTTTTCACGTCAACAGTATCAGAAGCGAAAATAAAAAATTTCATTATGTTTTTGATTTTGCTCCACCAGAAGTCAATCCATACGCAACTAGGGTAAATAAAGAAACCATACCTGAGGGCAAGACCAAGTACTCCGTGCTACGTAAAAGAATCATTCAAGCTTTTTCTAGCTCCGAGGAAACGAAACTACGCAAACTTTTCAAGGGTCAATTTTTAATGATTTTTAGAAATGCTGCTTCTGCAGTTGCAACAACAGGGTCTTAAAATCTCTTTTTTTAGAATACCTTCCAGATTCCGTACGAGCCATTCTCGCTGTTAGCCCATCTGAAGACATCGACAGTTTGGCATTAATAGCCGACAAAATTATGGAAAATCAAACCCCATCAAACGTATTTTAAATAAAACAAGGCCACCGTTCGTCATCGCCTAATAAATTAAACAAATTGGTTGAAGATGTATCGGCTTTAACCATCAAAGTTGAGGAAAGTGTTTCTGCAGTCAAATTCATTCAAAGCTATCGTAAAAGTTCAAGATCTCGCAGTAGGAGCAGTGATAATAAGCAAGGAAAGCATACTGCTACTTCACGAAGACATAACCCAACAATCTGTTTCTTTCACAACAAGTTTGGCAGCAAAGCAAAAAAGTTTATCAATCCATGTCTAATGGCTGACAAAGTTAAGTCGGAAAACTAAAGAATCCATCACGCGTTCAGGTGGCACTTGGTGGAAAGCTACAAAACCGTCTGATAATAACTGACGAACGGTTCGGCTCAACGTTTCTTATAGATACCGGCGCTGAACTTTCTCTTCTTCCAGCTTCATTCTCAGTCAACAAAACTCAAAGCAACTTCAAACTTTATGCAGCTAATAATACTACAATTTCTACGTACGGTGACAAGCGTTTTGTTCTTGATCTCGGCCTTCGTCGGCCAATCGAGTGGACATTTTGTATCGCCGCTGTACCCTATGCAATTATAGGTGCTAATCTCGTTTCGCACTACAACTTACTCATTGTTCTTAAAGGCCAACTTCTCATTGACAAGACTACTAAGCTAACGTCAAGAGGTGTCAGTAGCCCTACAGAGCAATTAAAAATTTCTACAATCAACGACAGTAATAACGAGTTTATTAAAATTTTGAAAGGATTTTCCTGGATCACTGGTATATCGCAAAATCACGCACCTATCAAGTGTAGGATCGAGCATTTCATTCCGAATAAGGGTGCTCCTGTATTTCCACTAGCACGTCGACTCAATCCAGAGAAGTACAAGGCCGCCAAAGCCGAATTCGAATACCTAATGAAGCTGGGATGGATCCGACCCTCCAAAAGCCCATGGGCTAGCCCGATATATTTGGGTAGAAAGAAATCTGGAGATTGGAGGGTGTGCGGTGATTACAGACGGTTGAACGATGACACTGTACCTGACAGATACTCAATATCCCATGCTCAGGACTTCACAAATAGTTTAAATAGGAAAACCATATTTTCAACACTGGACCTCGTGCGAGCTTATCAGCAGATCCCAGTAGCTGAAGAAGATATACCCAAAACTGCGCTTATAATACCTTTTGGCCTTTTTGAAAGTCTAGTCATGCAATTTGGTCTTCGTGGGGCAGCGCAATCATTTCAAAGGTACATTGACGACAGTTTTCGAGGATTACCTTTTGTTAAGACATCGATGACTTGTTAATTACATCATCTTCGGCTGAAGAGCACAATCAACACTTGACAACAGTGTTCCAACTTCTGCAAGGCAATAATTTGAAAATCAATGTGGACAAATGTATTTTTGGAGCCAAAGAGGTAAAATTTTTAGTTTATACCGTTTCCAGTGGGGATATCGCGCCTCTACCTTAGAAGGTTCAGGCAGGGCAACATTTTCCAAAACCTAAGACAGTGGTAGAGTTAAGGCGATTCGTAGGAATGATTAACTTTTACCACCGCTCACTTCCGAAAGCAGCTACAGTGCAAGCCCCGCTCAACAAGTACTGGTTTGGCTCGAAAAAGAACGATCGAACGCCTATAGTTTGGATAATCGAGGCAGAATCTGCCTTTGAACAGTGTAAGGCCGATTTATCTAGGGCGACACTTCTGGTGCATCCTTCGGCGGATGCAAAACTTCACCTAATCACAGACGCCTCTGACACAGCGATGGGGCGGTCGTTCAACAACAAACGAAAGGTTCTACGTGGGAGCCACTTTCATTATTTTCCAAAAAGTTCTCTCCAGCTCAATCAAGGTATAGCAGGTATGAGTGAGCTTACTGCAATTTACGAAAGCATAAAATATTTTCGGAATTACCTTGAAGGATGCAATTTTGCGATTCTCACTGACCACAAACCTTTAGTATATGCGTTCAAACAACGAACGACTTCGCGGGTGGACGCATTCCATAAGCCACCCAATTTCGATATTACAGAGCTGTTACAGTTACAGCAATCCGACAAGGAGTTTGAGGAGCTTCTTAAATCGACAAATACTTCATGCAAATTCACCAAAATGTGTTGGGGTGCCGAAAAAACACCTTTAGTGCTGGAAACTTCTACGGAAGTTGGACGACCTTTCCTTCCAGAATCTTTACGGCACCAAACATTCAATAGTTTCCACCGCTTGTCACATCCTAGTGGTAAGGCTACGCTACGTATTATCCAACAACGATTTTTCTGGCCAAATATGAAACGCGATATTGCCGGTAGCGATACCCACAAAAGATCAAAGCGCAGACACCATCGCTAGAGCGTTCTATACTGGCTGGGTGTTCAGATTCGGCTCACCGAAAATTATTACAACAGATCAGGGTTCTCTGTTCGAGTCAGCTTTGTTCACCGCACTGCTCAGGTTTATTGGTACTCAACGTATTAGAACTACAGCTTATCACCCCGCGTCTAATGTTGTCATTGAGCGTTGGAACCGTTCCTTAAAATCGGCAGTAATGTGTCATGAATCAAGGTTCAATTTGGTCGAAACTCTACCAACGGTACTTCTGGGTCTTCGAGCTTGTATACGAGAAGGGCTAAACGCATCTCCAGCCGAGTATCTGTATGGCATGACATTACGGGTTCCCGGAAAAATTTTCAATCATGACATCGCGCCTAATTTGCAGACGTTTCTCGATGAATTTAAGAAACATATGCGTGAGCTTATACCGGTTCCAACGGCGCATAACTACAAACGTAAACCATTTTGTTCCAAGGATTTGACGTCATGCACTCATGTTTTTCTTCGCAAGTAGAACACACGCTCTCTTGAAATACCATACGAAGAGCCTTTTGCAGTCATTGCTCGACTTTATGACCGTATTTATCAAATTAATCAGAATGAAAAATATGTGAACGTTTCAATTGAGCGACTCAAACCTGCTCATTTGGAGCAAGTTGATCCAAACGAAACTTTTTCTAATCCAACTAGGCAAACGCATACCGAGCCAGCACCAGATAGTTTTGAGCAAGATTCGTAACCGATGTTAGCAGAACAAATTCATTCTGCTCTTCAACCAGTTGTGCAACCTCACAATCCTTACGTCGTTCTCAAGGACCATTGCTATGCCAAAACCAACAATTCCAATGTCTTACTTAAGGACCACAGCTATGCAAAACAACAATCAAACAACCAGTTACAGGGTAATAATCTTGTTGCAAAGAAAAAATCTGTAAAATTTTGTAAAAATAATATTCATTCTGTGGAATATTTTTCTATTCGAAAACATTTAATTTTTGTTTTTCTATGTTCATACATACAGTAAACCTTTGTAAAAATTAAAAGTTTAGGGGGGTGTACTGTAGGTATTATCGATTCCTTTTCAATCTGTTTGGTACGTTAAGTTGAATTTTATCTGTACTAGATTTTCTTTAGTTACCGAAAAGTTAGTTGGTGATCTCTAGAATTTGTGCAAAGAAGTTTTAATATATATTGATTAAATATAGTATTTTATAAGAAATCAATGCATTCTTTTATTTTTAGGGAATAATTAACCCTACAACATGTATATGTATAAGATGTGGAAGCTTGCATTTGAGAACACGGTTGCCACATCAGTCCATTTGGAACAAAAAAGGTCCCTTCTAATCCTATATGGTCCGCTGGTCCCTTTTTCTCAATTTCGGTTCTTTTTCGGCACGGTTTTGGTACTTTTATTTCTTTTTCACTGAAACAAATATTCAAAACACTGCTAAAAAAATTTGCCGCAAATCTATTACCCACATATAATTTTCAATTTACTTCAATGGAATACTTACCACGAAAATTTCTCTATCAATAAAATGTAGCAGAACAATGACATTTCGCCTGGGAGATAATTTAGGCGAGGCATTAAAAAGGAAGTGTTGAATGTTGGGGCAAACACATTGTCATTAATTTTTGATGAAACAACGGACTTATGAGAAAAGGACTTGTTTAATGGTTAGATATTTCGATCGGTATTCAATTATTAGCCGTGTTTTTTTTTTACACCTATAGACGTTGACGCTTAAACTTTATATGGACTGCTAAGCGGCAAACTTTAAATACACTTTTGAAATTGCTGCGCATAAAATTTGTACTACTAAATTTCAATACGCATTATACTCAGATGTAACTGAAATATGTGTCTATATTTCACCCTCTACACTAATTCTATGTATTCCATGCGTGTCCACTATTCATCGCTACTGATTCAGCTATATGTTATACATTATGGCCACCAGAGGTCTGTGTCTCCGATTTTAGGTACACCCTGTTCTGTAGCTAGTTATTTAACCACTGCCGTCAGATGGCTCTCCTAAGCATTATCTAAGCAAGGATAGGCGTTTTTTACGCGCAAACGTAAACGTATACGCGTGTAAAAAAACACGGCTGTTATACAGTTGAAACTTTTAAGACGCTTCATTTTTAGTCTGAGTTCAAAACTCACACTTACTGAATCTAGGCTCTGGTATGAAGTTTAAACTCTTAGGGAAAATGTAAGCATCTATAAAAATAGCATTAACACAATTGCTTAGTTTCATTTACGATTTATTGAGTTTGCCACAACGCAAATTTTTTAACCGTTCCTTACAAAAACCTGACTGCACTATACATTTTATTTCATTGAAATCAAGCAAAACTAGTTTCACAACGTTTGATTGGTGAAAGACATTGTCTTATCCTAGAAATTTTAAAATGTAATACCTAAAGGTACACTTTATTTTTGTTTCTGTAGTTTGAACTAAAGCCAAGTGTCTCCTTTATTAAAATTTTATATAGGAAACCACTGAAACATCTTACAATTTTTGCTTTTTACAACAAATACGATACTCTAGTAACTTGTCGAATTGTTTGTATACCAATAAAGTAAAAATAAACTTTGGTCCTTTTTTTGAGGTCTGGTCCTTTTTTCGTTAAATGGTGGTCCCAAATGAAAACATGGTGTGGCAACCGGGTTTGAGAATGCACGTGATAAAGTTGCATTTTTAAGAACTTTATTTTTTTTTAATAATGAAATAGTAGTGTGCAAGCGACTGCCATTGTAGTAGACATGTACATGAATATTATGAACAAAGTTTAAAACTAAAAAAATAGCTTCATAGACGCGTATTAGGCACAGCATACGCAATCTTGAGGTAGAGAGATCTTAGCTGCATGCCATATTTTGCAGGCGTCTACGAAGCTACGCCTCGTGTGTATCTTGCCTAAGTTTCTACTTTTTAGGAGATCCAACATTTTTAATTAATAGTGATAAATAACACGTAAAGCAAATACGCTTAAGGTGACTTTTGTCCGCCGGTGAGGGTTGTATAACAGTACCAAATCTCCCTCCAAGAAACCTTCCGAATTTTTGTTGTCGTCGTTCCTGTGCTTCATCCTACTACTCATTACCCTGCTTCGTTCCCTCACACTCTGTTGTTTGGCCAATGAACTACTTCGTAGAGCTTGCGCTTGATGAATTGGCTTTGCATAATCAATAGTGCGCCCTGGCTTGAAACAACCCTTGCATTCTTTCTGGGAAATTATTTCCTTCGTTTTAGTGTGTCCATTTGGTTTTGTCAATGCCAGTGTTTCTCTCGCAGGTATCTTTGATTTTGCTTTGTTTGGCCCATTCGTTCCATCAAGACCGGTGCTGCAATGACGTGCGATGTGTCCTGGGTTACCGCACTTGAAACACTTCATAACTCCAGCATTTTTCTGTTGTGATCCCTTCCCACACGGCGGGCTGTGAAAGCTGGCTTACACAGACGCGATGCTGTTTCCTGAATCAGAGCATGTGATACCGTTTCTGTGAATGTAGGTTTTGGGTTTGCGTATGTCGCTCGCTTCGTTTCAATATCCCGTATTTTTTTTTTTAACAATTTAAAAACACAGTGGCAGTACATATAAGACAATGGGTATTCCATTAATATAGCTCTGGATTTTTACCCTTTCGGTGTATTCCACGGGTGCGTCTGCATTCGCTAAATGTGCCAGCTTTTCAACATCCGTCGCAAACTCTTGCAATGTTTCACCAGGCCTCTGGAAGCGGTTCAGTAACTGCATTTGATATATCTGTCTCCTATGCTCGGTTCCGTATCGTATCTCTAGAGCGCCCATAATGCTTCATAACAGTTCCGTTCGCCCTCTGCAATGGTTTGTAAGATCTCAGCTGCAGGCCCTTTCAATGACATGAACAGTGCAGCAACTCTATCTTCAGCATTCTAATGGTTCAGTGTTGCGGTCTTCCCGAACTGAAGCTTTAACACCTGGAAAGGAACAGAAACGTCAAAGGATGTTTTTTTTACCTTCGGACTAGACGTTGAAGTGATTGGGCGGTTTAGTTGTAACTGCTCCATACGACCTTTCAAATCATCGAGATCTGCCTGAAATTCAGCGATTTTTCATCCTGAGCTTCTAACTGCGAAGACATTTGTGCCACCTGCAATGATAAGCGCTCATCTTGTGCTTCCAATTTGGTGGTTATACGTATGTCCTGCGATTCCAGTTGGGATGTCTTCTGCTCTTCCAGTTGAGATGCTATACGCGTCTCCTGCGATTCCAGTTGGGATGCCATATATGTCTTCTGGGTTTCCAGTTGAGATGCCACTGTCGATGTTTGTGCAGATATTGCATCCAATATCACGTTCAAATCTGTGCTGGTAACTGCATGCGATGTTTCGTTTTTCTCTTCAATTTTTGTTGTTGTCTCGTCCCCATCAGGATGAAAGACATCATCGTCCACATTAATTCCTTCCGTCTCTATAGCGTCTCGTAGCTGTGCTTGCAGTTCGATCTTATATCCGGTTGTCCAACTCCTTTTTCAGTTGCTGGATCCTTAATTCACTTAACTTTGCCATGTCCTTGTTGTCCTCTGGAATTTATTCAACAATTCCTCTTCTGACACCAATTTTGTGAAACTCCGCTTATTTTACACCTTCTAGTAACGTCGGTATCACTAAATTGTTGAATAAATAACTCCAATATTCAATAGTGCAAAAAGGACTTTATTAGACTACTTTGAACATACTTCACCATAACACTTGTACTTCGCAACTAATAGCGTGCTTAAATCAAACTGATTACTGCCTACTCAGCTTTCGCTCCTTTTATATTCTCTGCTATCTCGTTCGCATTCTTCTAGGCGTTTCTTCTGCTAGAATTTTCTACTTGGTTACAAGCTATACGCGTCGTGTGTGTATCTGTAGTTTATAGCCTATCGCATAGCCATATGCGCGTGTATATGTGAGTAATAATGATTGCATACTTTTGTGAGTATCTTAGATATATGCATGTGTTTGTGCGTATCTCTCCGCTGCTTGTATGTACATTTGTGTAGACATAATGATTGATTTGTTTATATACATACAAGTGACTGCTTAGTATCGGCTTAGAGATGATAGTATCCCTTAGTGTTGCTAATATGCGTCGCAGTATAATGAGGTATGACACACTACTAATGTTAGGTGATGTGGAGTTAGCAACGAAAAGCTACATCTAAGCGGGGTAGGTAAAGGTCAACTCACGACACTGGGTTGGTTTTATGCAATTATGCAATTGATTAAATATAATATTTTATAAGAAATCAATGCATTCCTTTATTGTTAGGGAATAATTAACCCTACACACTGTCATGTATTGCTAACACGCATGCATGCACACTCATATAGTCACTCACACAAATAAGCAACATAACACGGGTAACTTAATATTCCTTCGGAAAACAAATATCCCTGAGAAAACCCCGCACGATCTCCGGTCCGACACAACGGAGATGATTTTCTTGTTTTCTGTTCCATTTCAACCACGGAGGAAGAAAGTCGCTGCTGCTGTCACGCCGCATACCAAAGGTAAAATATTTTATTTATTTATTACTTAAAGTCGACGACAAACTTGAAATGGTCGACCGCATAATATAAAAGATATATAAATATACAATTCAAAAGTTTGTGAGGACCCCAAAGCCGAGGACTTTGTATCCTCACAACATACACATATCCATACATTTTTCTAAAGAACATACATTTTGAAATAACTTGAAATTTATAATAATATTTGAATTTATCACTTATACATTTTATATGAAGCACCAGAAATATACATATGTATACCTTTATGAATTATACCCTAAATACATATATTCTGTTGTACATTGAATTGATAATTATTAAATTAAAGAACAAATTAGACTTGCGCACTTTTGCACGCTCGCAAAATATTTACATTTTCGCAAACATAAATTTTAAATATAGGATTGCACATGCATTGAATATTTGGAAGGAAGGTAGATACGCACAAAACATAAAAATGCAGCGGTCAACCAACCCTTTGCAATCTCAAAATCCAATGTACCCAGTTACAAATACAACATACATAATAACTTAAGTGAACGGAGATCAGCAGCAAGTCGTCAAAATAAGCGCCGCTACTAATTGAAATTTCGCTATACATATTTACGCACTAGCATACAACACACCAACGCACGCCATACAACGGAAGGCAGAAGCATTGGGCAAAGCAAAACACAACATTAGAATCAGGTGACCACAAACAAATATACAAACACACAATATATAAACCAAAGCCTGGAAAGCACAGTATGAGCAAGTACAAAGGCATTGTATTCAATAAGGAGCATTATGGTGCATGGAAATTCATGGGAAGGAAATATTTACCGGAATAACAGTTGTTTTATATTGTTAATACTATTAGTTGAAAGTTGTTATTATAAAATAACCGTTTGCCTGCGTGCAAAAATTAGTATATAAGGGCGACGAGTTCGCATTGAAATTCAGAGATTAGGAGACAGGCATACGAGTCGGTAGGTTTTATCACTACCGACCAAGAGTACACCTGAAGGCTTTTTCACTTCATTTGTACTAAAAGTATACTCGTCTGGAGGCTTCATCACTCCATTCGACCGCAGAGGTTGGCCGAGAGCTTTATTACCTCAGTCTCCTCTTACAAAGTAAGGGAATCAGCTAGGAGTAAAAATAGAATTTTTATTTAATAAATACTTTTGTAACGTTTTATAAGAATAAACAGGGTTATTCTTTTAGAAGGATCGGTAGGAATTTCTACTGTCAGGAACCCTGGACGGACTGAGGCTAACCCCGGCAAAGTCAAAGGAAAAGTTCGTCACATTTTGGCGCCCGAGCAGGTTAAATCAAATTTTAAGATATACTTTCAGAGCATCAGAAACGAAGAGGGAAACAAGATTCACACACTTCTGGGTTAATACGACCAGATATAAAGCATAAAAATGGTAAAGGTATCGTGGATATACTATCTCACTGGAGAGGATCTGGTAGCCTATAGCACGGAATTTGGGCTAGAAGATGGCGGAACGGTTGACGAACTAAGAAAACGATTGGCGACATTCATCCAAGAGGAGAAGGATAACGAGAACTTACGTGATCAATTCACAGAGTTGGTGATTCGGCATGCGCGGCTAACAAATCCACAAGCATCAAAGACAAGCAGCGAACTAAATTCACCAAGAAATGATAGGCAGGCAAATGGTTCACCCAATCAATTGGAGTTCGGACAACCACCGGTACATTTTATTCAGCAGTCTGGTACGTACGCAACGACAAATTATATTCAACAGCCTGGCACATATGCAACGACCATGGACAGAGTAAGGAAGTGGGGATTAAAGTACGACGGAGGCAAAGATCCCCTAGGATTTATCGAAAGAGTGGAGGAGCTAGCAGATGGGTATGAAATCAAACGCAACACAATTCCAAAAGCGCTGCCGGAGTTATTGAAGGACAAAGCGTTGGTATGGTACAGGAATAACAACCGGCATTGGCAGGAGTGGGACGCCTTCAAGAAGGACTTCCTGAAGTTCTTTCTAAGCGCCCGATACTTAGAGCAATTGGAAGATGAAATTCGAATGCGCGTACAACGACAAGGTGAGCTATTTAAAGATTATGTCTTAGTATTACAAGGACTCATGCGTCACGCGGGCTACACCGAGGAGCAGAAACTAAACCGCATCTACAGAAACTCGCGCAGAGAGTACCAACTATATATAAAGCGAAGCGAGGTCAGCAATCTTGAGGAGCTGGTAAGTTTAGCTCAAGACTATGAAAATATTACTCCTGACAGGGAACCAATGCGACCTACCACAAGGCCATTCATACTACGGCGTCAAGAAGATCAGTACCAGTGTCTCCAGGCAGAACAAAGACAGGAGGAGCGAGTAGAAGTCCAGCAACAGCAGAGGTCAGAGCCACAACAAGAATATATAGACACAAGAACGTCGTGAAGACGATGCGGAAGAGGCGGTCACTTTTCATACGGGTGCCGAGGCATAAGAAGAGAATTTTGCTAGACATGTGGTAAGATAGGCGTGCTCACGCGTGTTTGTTGTGGGAAGCCACAGGGAAACGACCAGAGACCACATTGGAACCGAGGGATGGGGTCTCCGGAAGTGCAACCTCGGAGAGATTAGACATGTTCAAATACACAAAGGGCCGCATATTGGTAGCAATGTATGTGAATGGAGAAGAAGCGGTAGCAGCGACTGACACGGGAGCGACGAGGAGCTTTATAAGTGATGCAATGGCGAGAAGATTAAAAACTGGCAAATTCAAGGAAGTAAAGACGCAAGTAAGAATGGGCGACGGTAGAGCAATAATAGTCAAAGAAGCGGTAGATGCAGAATTAAGAATGGGTGATAAAGTACAGAGGAACGAGATGCTAATCCTACAGGGACTGAGCGATGAGGTGGTAATTGGCACGGACTATCTGGCGAAGGTAAACTTTGAGATGAGATGCGGTGGTCAAGAAATAACGTTGAGAGTAGACGAACGGAAGCAAGAGGTAGTGACATGTACAACTATGGTCGAAACAAATAGCGAAGATTTCAAGGAACACAACCCAATGGCGGCGGTAGCAACTAGCAAGACAGAAGATGCGGTGAGTAAATTTCTGAGCCAAGAATTACAGGTATTTGCAAATATGACAGGAGTATCCAACGTGGCCACACACAAAATAGTTATGAGGGACGACCGTCCAATTAAGCAAAGGTACTATCCGAAGAATCCGAAAATGCAAGAATTTATTAACAAAGAAGTCGACGAGCTGATCGAAAAAGGTTGCATCGAACCATCGAATAGCCCGCACAGCGCACCCATAGTTTTGGCAAAGAAGAAGAATGGCAAATGGAGACTCTGCGTAGACTACCGTCAACTAAACGCAAGATCAGTACCAGACGCATACCCTTTACCTCGTATACAATATATCTTGGGCAAATTAAGAAGCGCGAGATTTATCAGTAGCTTGGATTTGAAAAATGGATATTGGCAAATCCCTATGGAAGCAAGCAGCAAGCAATACACCGCATTCACAGTACCTGGGCGTGGACTATACCAATGGAGGGTAATGCTATTTGGCTTGCACTCAGCCCCAGCAACTTTCCAGAGAGCACTTGATCGTGTCATAGGACCAGAATTGGAACCATACGCGTTTGCTTATCTTGACAATATTATCATTACAAGTAAAACATTGGAAGAGCACATTGCACATTTAACAGAAGTATTTAGAAGGCTACATAGAGCGAACCTGAGGATAAACCCGGAAAAATGTGAGTTTTTTAAGAAAAGGTTAAAATATCTAGGTCATGTCGTTAGCGAGGAAGGCATCCATACCGACCCAGACAAGATAGCAGACATCAAAGAACTGGAACCACCGAAGAATATACGAGAGTTACCCGGTTTTCTAGGAGTCGTGTCATGGTATAACAGATTCGTGCCGGATTTTTCACAAGTGTCACACCCGCTAACATCGATGCTTAAGAAAGGTAGTAAGCGGAGGTGGTCTGAAGAGCAGCAATTAGCATTCGAAGCACTTAAGGCGGCACTGACGCATGCACCGGTACTCGCTTGTCCAGATTTCTTAAGGAAGTTTAGTTTACAGACTGATGCAAGTGATTTTGGTCTTGGTGCAGTACTTACGCAAGGTTCAGGCGACGAAGAGCGAGTAATAGCATACGCAAGCCGCAGGTTAAACAAGGCAGAGATGAACTACTCACCGACAGAAAAGGAGTGTTTGGCAATAGTCTGGGCAATACGAAAGATGAGGCCATACGTAGAAGGATACACGTTTACAGTAATAACAGATCACCTAGCGTTGAAATGGTTGAATGTGATAGAGAGTCCGACGGGTCGGATTGCGAGATGGGCGCTGGAACTACAGCAATACTCATTTGACGTACAGTATCGAAAAGGAAAGTTGAACGTTGTGGCAGATGCATTATCAAGGCAACCGATGGACGAGCAGTTGGGTACGTTGACCATGGATGACGGAAAAGGCGAGTGTAAGTGGGTTAAAGCAAAGATGGAAGATGTAAGAAAGGCCCCGGAGAAATTCCCAGAGTACGTTATCGAGGATGGAAAATTGTACAGACGCATAGAAAGTCAGGCGGATGGCGAAGATGTAGTGCCATGGAAGCTATGTGTGCCGACTCCACAGAGACGCAGAGTGCTAGAGGAGATTCACGACACACCGAGCGCAGGGCATATGGGCATCCGAAAATTGATAGCAAGAGCAACAACACGTTATTACTGGCCAGGAATGTTCAGGGATATAAGGAAGTACGTACGGCAGTGTCACACATGTCAAATATATAAACCGAGTCAACAGCCAGCCGCGGGTAAGATGCTAACGAAAATTTCAGAGGAGCCTTGGGCAACAGTCTGTGCAGACTTTGTTGGTCCAATGCCCCGATCGAAGCATGGCAACACGATGGCACTAGTATTCTCAGACAAATTTTCAAAATGCAACGACAGAATGTTTAACAAGAGGATTTCGTGAGAGGATTTTGGCAGGGTTCGGCGTCCCAAAAGTATTTATTACGGACAACGGAGCACAGTTTATCAGCAGACGTTTTAAGAGATTTTTAGAGGAACTTGGCGTGAAACACCAATTAACGGCACCGTACACACCGCAGGAGAACCCGACGGAGAGGGCAAACATGAACATCAAGAGGATGATAGCACAATTTACGGGAAAAGAGCAGAAGACATGGGATGAGTTGTTACCAGAGATAACGCTGGCATTGAATACAAGTGTATGTGAATAGACAGGTTACAGTCCAGCATACATAGTACAAGGGAGGGAACCGAGAATCCCCAACAGCCTTTACGATGAGCAGACATTTGGTACAGGTGAGAAATTAGCGAACCCAGGAGAGAAGTCAACGAGGATGAAAGAAATATTCGGGATGGTACGACGGAAGCAAGAGAGAGCATCCATGGAGCAAGCGAAATATTACAATTTAAGAAGAAGGCAATGGCGACCGGCGATAGGCGACCTAGTGCTGGTAAAGGAACATCAGCTGTCAAAAGCGGCAGATAACTTTGCAGCCAAACTAGCGCCCAGGTACAGTGGACCTCACCGGGTAACGAACTTTGTGTCACCAGTGATCGTAGAGCTAGACAAAATCTTCAGAGGAAGGAGGAGGACAGCCCACCTAAGTGAGCTGAAAGCATACCACGCAGCAGACGCCGCCGACAACAACGAATCCAGGAGGCAAAGTCATAAACAGAGATACAAGAAGGAGGCTAGTGAAGACCAAACCGCGTCAACATCGTCAAATCGAACAGCAAACAACAATCCCGAGGCACAGCAACAGAGAAAGAACAACGAGGTAGCCATTTGCGGTACGCTCACACGAGTCAGCGAAGAGACCGAGAGACAACACGGAGAGAACCAAGGTACACGTCAACAGCTGATGGCATACAGAGACGGTCAAGTACAAAACAATGCGGAGAATCAGGTACGAATATTTCCAGAAAATAAATTACAGATTGCCAGAGAACCGGCGCATGGATCAAGATTACACATGGGAAGGCAGCTCGCTATGGCAGCCTTAAACGAACACACACCCCAAGACAACTGCGGAATTACAGACTATTTTGTAAGATTCTACTTCAATCCGGATGAAATCGGTAGTAACGGACACTAAAGCTTGGTAAACCCTAACCACAATAACATAATCACATAAATATGCTCTTTAACTAGGCGCATGATATACCACGTTTTTTTAAATCCACCATACACGGTGGGAACAGCCTAAGGAAAATCCACCAGTTTTTCATTTACTTTATAGACTGGTATCACACATACCGCCGACGGGAAGGGCAGCGAAACGCCAACAACCAACGACGACAGCGAAATATTAAGCCGTAAGGCCAGCGGGGTCAACGGCAGCCTCAACGACAAAAACAGCGACATATTGAGCCTGATGGCCAGCGACGGCAGCGACGACGAAGCAGCATGGGCGAACACCACTTCCGCGTACGGATCACGCGCACCGACCTGGTGACGGTGGATCTCATTGCGGCAGCTGAGGGGGGAGTGTGAGGACCCCAAAGCCGAGGACTTTGTATCCTCACAACATACACATATCCATACATTTTTCTAAAGAACATACATTTTGAAATAACTTGAAATTTATAATAATATTTGAATTTATCACTTATACATTTTATATGAAGCACCAGAAATATACATATGTATACCTTTATGAATTATACCCTAAATACATATATTCTGTTGTACATTGAATTGATAATTATTAAATTAAAGAACAAATTAGACTTGCGCACTTTTGCACGCTCGCAAAATATTTACATTTTCGCAAACATAAATTTTAAATATAGGATCACCCTAACATGCATTGAATATTTGGAAGGAAGGTAGATACGCACAAAACATAAAAATGCAGCGGTCAACCAACCCTTTGCAATCTCAAAATCAAATGTACCCAGTTACAAATACAACATACATAATAACTTAAGTGAACGGAGATCAGCAGCAAGTCGTCAAAATAAGCGCCGCTACTAATTGAAATTTCGCTATACATATTTACGCACTAGCATACAACACACCAACGCACGCCATACAACGGAAGGCAGAAGCATTGGGCAAAGCAAAACACAACATTAGAATCAGGTGACCACAAACAAATATACAAACACACAATATATAAACCAAAGCCTGGAAAGCACAGTATGAGCAAGTACAAAGGCATTGTATTCAATAAGGAGCATTATGGTGCATGGAAATTCATGGGAAGGAAATATTTACCGGAATAACAGTTGTTTTATACCGACCAAGAGTACACCTGAAGGCTTTTTCACTTCATTTGTACTAAAAGTATACTCATCTGGAGGCTTCATCACTCCATTCGACCGCAGAGGTTGGCCGAGGGCTTTATTACCTCAGTCACCTCTTACAAAGTAAGATCATCAGCTAGGAGTAGAAATATAATTTTTATTAAATAAATACTTTTGTAACGTTTTATAAGAATAAACAGGGTTATTCTTTTAGAAGGATCGGTAGGAATTTCTACTTTCAGGAACCCTGGACGGACTGCCGGGGTTAGCGGCAAAGTCAAAGGAAAAGTCCGTCACAAGTTAAAATTTAAGATATATCGAGATTTCAACAATGTTATATTACAAACAAACATATATTATTGAACATTACAGTTTAATTTCAGAATATAAAAAAAAAAATAAATAAATGTAAGGCGCGATAACCTCCGAAGAGATCTAAGGCCGAGCTTCTCTTTCAATTTGCGTCGTGCTCCTCTTTATTTTCCCTACAAATTGGCCAGACGGGACCTACATGTTTTATGCCGACTCCGAACGGCATCTGCAAGGCAGATGAGTTTTCACTGAGAGCTTTTCATGGCAGAAATACACCCGGAGCGCGTGCCAAATACTGCCGAGGGGCGACCCCGCTTAGAAAAATTTTCTTCTAATTGAAAAATCTTATTTCTAAAATTTTGATGTTCCTTTGCCCGGGGTGCGAACCCAGGGCATACGGTGTGGTAGGCGGAGCACGCTACCATCACACCACGGTGGCCGCTTCCGCCGCTTCCAGAATATAATAATGAGAAATATGAGCAGAGATAAGATCTTATACCGAGATCTTATACTGGCGGAATGCATCAGATTCCGCTCAGCATGATTTCGGAATGCAGTGGATTCCAATCTCGCTTTTCGAATGCAACAAGATTCCAATCAGCATGTCATGGGAATCCGGCAGAGCTTAGAGTAATTTAATGAGGATACGCCATCACAAGGCATAAAAAAGTAACATGACTTGTGTTGTTGGAATGCACCGGACTCCAATCAGCTCGATGCCTGACACATAAGATTATACTGCCGGAATGCATACGATTCCGGTCAGTGACTCATGGAAAAGCATGTTTTTAACGTTGTTGGAATGCACCAGATTCCAATCAACACAGTACTGTCTTGTTCGTTCTTAATGATACATGTTGATAAATGTTCCTAAATCCTTATAAGAGATCGTGCCTGTTTTTTACGGATGAACTAAATGCCGGCATATTAAATTAGTTTGTATCTCTTAGATTAGATAGGCAAGTATTGCATTACGTATAGTGGCAAAAGTACATTCAAGACTGAAACAACTATACAAGTCATTGTAGTGCGCGCACCAGATAAGAAGAGGATTATTTTTAGCAAATTTTCGACGACAAAGGGGTAAATAAAAAGGAACTTAGTGTTTGGATACTTTAAAGGGAACCGCAAAAAACAAGCGGCTGAGAAGGTCCGCAGAATCAATTTCTCCAATAATGAGCTTATGGATGAACAATACCCCAGTAATATTCTCCGATTTTCCAGAGTGGGTAAGTTAATAAGAAGAAGTCTACTTCTGTATGGAGGAAGTTGGAGACGTGAGTCCCAATTAAGGCCGCGCAATGCGAATATCAAAAATTGCTTTTCAACTGACTCAAGACGCTTTATATGCTTTTGAGAAACAGGTCACCAAATGAATGAGCAATACTCGAGTATTGGACGAACCAGCGATGTGTAAAGAACCTTAGTTTAGTACGGATCATGGAACTCCTTAGCCCATATTTTAACAAATCCAAGTACACCCAACGCTTTGTTGGCAATAAATGAAATATGCATGTTAAAGTTCAGTTTCGGATCAAAAAGGACACATAGATCATTTGCAATAGATATACGCTCCAAAGGCGTATCATATGCTTACATTTAGAGCAGTTTAAAGGTATTGAATTTGTTGTGCACCAACATTGGAATGAGTCCAAGTCGGCCTGAAGAAAATCCAAGGAACTCAAATCGGTAGGACAGTAAGTGTAGCAAAGTTATACATCATCCGCATACATTAAGGTAGGGAAATATAATATTGTTTGTGGCAAGTCATTAATGAAAAGGGTATAGAGCAAAGGGCCTAGATGACTTCCCTGGGGTACACCGGAGGAAACTCTGAACGGTTCTGACAGATTACACTTGAACAGGGCTTTTTGGGTCTGGCTAGAAAGATAGCTTTTCAGCTACATTAATAGGTGAAACGGAAAGCCCAGTCCGTGTGGATGACATCCGTTTGCTTGTTCGCTAAAAATCCTTCCATAACTATAGAGGTGAATACAAGCAAATTTGTAGTGGTTGACTTTTGACGAATGAAACCGTGTTGGCATGGAGATAAAATACTAGTACACTGATATTGGAGTTGACTGGTAACAATTTGTTCAAAACATTTAGGAATGGCTGAAAGTTTAGCAATACCCCTGTAGTTTTCAACATTTGACCTACTACCTTTTTTATGCAGGGGTATAATAAAAGACTGTTTCCAAAATGGCGGGAATGACGCAGATCCCAGAGAAAGCTCAAATAATTTTAATTTAGGCTCATACACATTTTCCGCGCAGTACTTAAGCACGCAACTAGGAACACCGTCTGGTCCCGGAGAAAAGGTGGGCTCCAAAAATTGAATCTGAAAATCAATATCACTATCAATAGCAGGATTCATAATGGAATTCGAGTTATCTAAGCGATACGGGTATTCACCAGAATGAAAACCGCTGGAGGAATAGGTGGACCTAAAGAACTCTGAAAATAGCTCTGCAACATCGGCATCAGTGCAAGCTTTCCAAAGGTAAATGAGGAAGGATACCCAGAAGTTTTACGCTTTGAATTTACGAAACTGTAAAACTTTTTTGGATTTTTAAAAAATTGGCCTTTACAACAACTTGTACCAACTGAATACAAAATAAACTAATTATTGTCATAATTACTAATATAACTATTTGCCTTTTGTTTCTTTTTTACATATATATATTCTTCGTGCTACCACGCGCCGTGCGAGAATATACACAAAGTTTAATAACAAAAACGGCTGCGCACACCTGTGATTTTTTGAGTGGTGTAAATTTTTTAAGAGACTAGCGTGAAAATTACAGAGCAGTATGTTAGCCTATAGGATTTATCCTTTTCCCCAGCGGGTTAGGGGGTCAGAATATACCCGCGGTAGGTATGCCTGTCGTAAGAGGCGACTAAAATACCAGATTCAAGGGGCTGTGTAGCGCAACACTTCAGGTTGCCAGCGCAATATATACCTAGCTTCTCCAAACCCAATTCTCAACCTCACCTATCCGCGGCGAATCCTGTTTCACTAACAGACGAGGCTCTGGCGACCGTAAGTTCCTGCTGGAACTTGGGGTTGGGGAGAGAGGGGATGGCCTGAAGGTTTAATGTGGCCACATAAATCATTCCCGAAATGGTCGGGCTAGCACCCTAATGGTGCTGTGTTACCGGAGCACACCGGATCCGTATGCAGCAAAGGACCATCACATCGATAACACTCCCCAAAGCCTTCGGGGAGTAACCTTATCGCTACAACAACAACAGCCTTTATCCTTGGTATCCGATGTCTCCAACAGTACACAAAATTCTAATTCATGGCGCAACTTTTATCGAAAATTCTTTATTGCCTCTCGGCCAATTATCAGAAGAAGCCAGTGAAGCAAGGAACAAACATTTTCGCCTTTATCGTGATAGCTTTGTAAGAAAACATTCAAGAACTTCTTGCAACGTGTATGTAACTAACAGATTTTTTTGAACTTCGGATCCTTTTTTGACGGGAAAAGAGCCTCTAATAAAGAAAACATCAATGACATTGTCAAAAGAGAGTCAAGAGATGCTGCTTTCTGCTGAACCTTTTTTCATAGATGTTGAATATGATGACGACGACGACATTGCTATTGATACTGACACTAATGATGAATAATTAAACCATGAAAAGCTGTCAAATATTTCTTTTTCCTTTTTTTCGAGATATATGAGGTGACAACCCTACCTAAAAATTATTGGCATATCTCATGTATTTTTTTTAACTGAAAAAAGGCGGCAACCTTGTAAAAACATCCTCAGTGGCAACACCTAGGTGAAAAGTCTTAAAATGTAATACTATATCGATGTACCAAAGTTGATTCAAATCGGTTAATCCGTTGCCTAGATAGTAGCGGACATTAGCGTTGCCAAATGTTCCGTATTGGCCGGGACATCCCATATTTTTCACACATTTTAAAGTGTCCCGCCGGGAAATGCTATGTCTTGGCATTTTCACAATATCAAAATTAATATATTATAATCTGCTACGAAACATTGTCATATTTGCGGCTTCGATTGTATCCAGGTCATTAGCATAGTAGGTAGGTGGTAGGTGAAATGGCTGCGACCCTGGTCGCCCAAGTAGCTATTTAAAGCCGTTTTGATGCCATGTAACTCGTCTAAAAACCTACGGAATGTTGCGGTCCATGTATTACAACCGGCCAGAGTTGCTGATAATATTAAGAATATTCGGGATTGCTATCACAGATAAACCTCTGAGGTCTTCTAGAAACGGGGCTCCAAGGAACCTTAGTCGGGCTCTAGCTAGAGCCGGGCATTTACACATAAAGTGTTCTACTGTCTCCCTGGCATTTGGATCTTTGCAGCTTCTGCAGTAGTCATTATACGGAATGCCCATCTTTTCCGCATGCGTACCTACTGCCCAATGACCGGTTCAGACTGCTATCAGTTTCATTTATCAGTGATGTTATTCCACTTTGTTTGTGCTTTCTTCAAGTAGATGCTTTGGATATTCCGTTTAGCTACTGCTAATGGTATGCCTACTTCGAAACTGGTTATTTCCTCGTTCATCTCCGATGAGCCCCTGCGTGCCAGCTCGTCGGGACCCAGATAACGAATAGTTCTAGATTTGTGGATAACTGAGATATGAGTTCCTTACAAGCCCACACTAATTTTGAGTTAATGTGTGGCGAGGAAAGCTCTTTTATCGCTGCTTGGCTATCCTACAGGATGCAAACTTTACCAGCTACATTCAAGCCCTCCAGTGATTTGCAGGCTTGTCAAAACGCGAGGATTTCTGCTTGAAACACGCTGCAGTGCGATGGGAGTCTGAATGATGCAGACAAATCTAGGGACTCAGAGTAGACTCCAGCCCCCACTCCTGATTCCATCTTGGAGCCATCAGTGTAGATTTGAATGTCGTCGTATGCCCGGGTTTCTCTTCCACTCGTTCCTGCTTGGAATGACGGTATTACAGCCGTACTCAAACTTCAGTTTGCGAGGGTAGTAATCTGTCTCGGTACTACATATACCATCCGGAAGTTTCTTTAGGATACTACTATGCCCTTGCTGAGTATCCTTCCAACACCCAGACTTCCTGAGTCAGTGCGGTTTGTGACGATGTACAAAGTATACGCAAGTCGCTCGGAAGCAGGTGTAAAATGGGGTCTAAGGCAGCTGTGAGGTAAGTGCGTCCAGCCCCTATGGCACCAACACACGCAGTGCGCTGGACTTTTTGCAGGCTGGTGAGATTGTAGCTCTTAGAGCTTCCCACCAGACTATGGAACCAAAGGTAAGCACCGGCCGCACCACCGCCTCTTACATCCAAAGTACCATGCTTGTCTCGAGTCCCCATTTCCTACCAAACATTGATTTGCAGGCATTGAAGGCGATGCAGGCCTTCCGTACCCGCTCTTCGATGCATACTTTCCAATTCAACTTGCAGTCAGTTGTTTGTCCCAGATACTTGATACTCGATGACAGGGTTAGTTGCTGGCCGTTTAAGAATGGTAGCCTGAAGGCAGGTGGCTTATACTTCCTCGTGAAGAGAAGCAGGTCCGTCTTGTCGGGATTTAACCTAAGGCCACATCCCTGTGCCCACCTGCTGAGTTTAGCCACGGCCCCTTCTATGATTTAGCTCATTACGGAGGGGAAACGACTAGAGACTAAGATCGCCACATCGTCTGCATACGCCACGATCTTAAACCCCCCCCCCCCCCTGCGATAAGTTTTCCTAGGATTTCATTAGCATATTCCATGCAACTTTGTAAAGAAGAAAAATTCATCCCTACTGTGGTTCTGAATATTGTCAATGTTTGACATATCGCACACCAAATATTCATTTGGCGTGGGGAAGTGTTGTGTTTTAAAATAACGTTAGCAAAATTAGTCCATAGAACATTGAGTTCATTCGTGTTTCATAAAAATATTTGTTATGAATAAATGAGTTTAAAAAGTTCAATTCTATCTAAAAATTATTTCGCCAAAATGAGCAACCCATACAAATATATAGGTGTTTCTTATTTTTCAAATGTCCCGGGAAATTTTAAAAAATAAAAACCTGACAACCCTAGTGGATATACAAAGATATATAAAAAACAAGAAAGGAAGTCTAAGTTCGGGTGAAACCGAACATTGCATACCCAGCTGTACACTTAAAATGCTGTTGTTGTTTGTTTTGTGTGCTTAATAGTGTTACAAGGCTGCGCAATAATACATATACATATGCTTCTATTCTAAACTAATTTTCGTCTATTAATTGGTCCATTACTTTAACTGTCCGAAAAAATGTTAAATTGTTCATTGTATGTAAAAAAATTTTGAAAGTTGCAATTGAAGTTCTGAAAGCTCGGGAATTTCAAATTAAGTTCAAAAAATTACAATTGAAGTTCAGAATTTTCAATAGAAGTTCAGTAAATTATAATTGAAGCTCAGGAATTTCAACTGCAGTTCAGAAAATTACAACTGAAGTTCAGAAAATTACAATTTAAGTTTAATTATAATTTTCTGAACTACAAACAGAAATTCTGATATTGAAGAATTCATGAGCTTAACACCGGCTTATAATAATTGAATTTCAATTATTATGTTTTCTAAGAAAACTGAAAAGAAAGAAATATTTACTGGCATATTGCGATGGAACCATTTCGAAACCCGCCAACGTAATCATCATCAGGCAATTTTGTAATGTTATCAAAGGTTTCACCGGGATTCGAACCGTGAATCACATGGTGAAACTGCAGGAAATTCTGAACTTCAATTTAAATTTTCTGAACTACAAATAGAAATTCTGAGCTTGAATTTAAATTTTCTGAACTTCAATTGTAACTTTCGAACCTCAATTGCAGCTTTCTGAACTAAAATAAAAAAGACGTAAGGTAACGTCGAAACGCGTCGATATATAAAATAAAAAAGGTTTAGTGTTAAAATTGGCGAATTACAATTCAACTTACTCAAATTGTGAATTGCCTACTCGCGATTTGATGGTTTACTGCTGTTCTGTTAGTTCTTCTCTTTTGCTTTCTATATCATTAATTTACTTATTTAAGTTTCCCTTAGCTTTGTATGCATACAATCGCATACAATAAAATTTGTATTTATGGTTCACTAACAAGACTGAAAAATTATTCCTTCCTTATGACCTTATAGTTAATAATTTACAACTATTATAAATAATCTAATATATTATAAAAATGTCGAATAAAAGAAATGTTAATGGATTTGTATTAAAGAAATGTTTTATTTATATAGTAATTTCAGATATAATCCAAGGAAAAATAGCGGTCGTAATAAATGTCAAATGGCGACCAACAACAAAATATCCCACATTGTTCCACAATTGTTAGTATGAAAGAATGAGATGGCCTAATTGAAATGTCCCATTCATATATGCTTGCCTTTTCTTACATGCTATGTTCCCTCAAATACGTCACAAAAATTAGTCATTTTTCTGGTCAATTTACGGGTGCATTTTTGCTGGGCACATTCCGTGTGACATTTCCTTCGTGTCAATTTTTTGCTCAATATTTTGGGTTGGTCGTCGTTGTTGCTAGTTCTTAAAACGTTCAGAAAATCTTAAATTTGTATGAAAAGGATAAATAATAAGGAAAAACAAAATGTTGCCCAAGTGCATTTACATATAACATATATAAATAATCGAAACATTTATGGTTGGTGTAGAGATTTACCAAAAATATTTAATATTACGAATGTTAAGGTGGTAATTGCAATATTGCTAAGAATTCGAGTATATACACATAATCAACGCATGATTAGCATTAGAATTCAGTTTAAAGGAACTTTACCGCCAAAAAGTCCCATCATTAAAGGCTGTTCGAAGAACATATATTTCCTTTATTACATACACCGATGAATACTCTTTCTACCAGCGGAACAGCAACTGCTGCCACATACTCATCAGATGAAGCAGGTGGTGGTGGTGGTGGTGGTGGTGGAGGAGATGCAGATACAAGTTCAAGACGTCAAGCCACAAGAGTATTTAAGAAAAGTTCATCTAATGGTAAGATCACCGTGTACCTGGGGAAACGTGATTTCGTCGACCACATTTCACATGTTGATCCTATCGACGGGGTAGTTTTCATCTATCCCGAATATGTAAAAGGTCGCAAGGTGTTTGGACAAGTACTTGCCGCTTTCAGATATGGACGTGAGGATTTGGACGTGTTTGGTCTGACATTTCGTAAAGACTTGTATTTAGCGCATCAGCAAATATACCCGCCACAACAAACTGAACGGCCATTAACGAGATTACAAGAGCGGCTTGTTAAAAAATTAGGACCCAATGCGTATCCATTTTATTTTGAAGTTCCTCCTTATTGTCCAGCTTCTGTGTCACTACAACCCGCGGCTGGCGATACGAGTAAATCTTGTGGCGTTGACTATGAGTTAAAAGCCTTTGTTGGTAAGTATAATTAACAGTAACCAATAGTTACATTGTAAAAAAAATAATACACAAGTATATTAAAAAAAAATACTATTTGGAGCCTGAGAATCAGATTCACTTGGAAAAATCATAAGTGTCGTATTCGTGTAAAATTTTCCGTTGTTTCCATGGTTTCAAATATATAATTTGATTAAATCATAGGGTAATTCTTTACTTTAGCTCACAACTGCTAAAACTCGTGCAAAATTATTGGGAGGGGTGTCAAAAGACGTGCTTTGGGCCCAGGATCACAAAATAGAAAATTTTATTGTGGTTGTTGTAATATATATTTATCCTCTTTGTCCATACTGCTCACACATATACGGTATTAACACAGCAAAAATGTACCCGTAAACTGACCAGTAAAATGACTAATCAGCCCTATTCTGCATTTCCACTTGGATTGGAATTTTTTCGATTTGTCAATTTTGGTATTCTGTGTTCCAATATCTTTCGATCCAACTTCGAATCGTTCGATTTTTTGTATTGTGCATTTCGATCGTAGTTCCGTTTTTCTAAGTTGCAAATTAGTTGGCGGAAAAATATTTTCCTTTTATTTTTTTATTAATTTATAACAGAATTTTAACAAAAATGTAAGTAAAACTTGTTAAGAAACGTAGAAGGTTTGATGGTGATTGTTTTTTATATGTTTCCGGGTCAAAAACAACATGTCGATATCGAAGTCCTTGAACGTGTTTGCCCCGCAAAAGTATCTAACACATAATTGAAAGCATCCTTGTTAAGTCGAATGTTTTTTTTGAACCTAAATAAGAAAATAAGTCATTAAACTTTATCACTTTTAAGTTCAATTTCTTACAATTCGTCACTCATCTCAAATGGATTACACAAATCTCGCAATATTTGCCTTTCCATTCTCGCCTGGAAATTTTCGTATGCGTTGCTTTCCAACTCCATAAATAATGCCGCGGCTATTGATTCCATTATAATAGACAGCTATAATTTGTGTCTGTTCGTTGGGTCCAGATATACATATGCCAAAGCAAGCTGCCGGCGTAGAGGAAGGTGAAGCGAAAAAAACCTTTATAAAGTATTTTTGGCCAGTGCAATGAAATTAGAATCCTTAAAATTCAGAAAATGTCAACCATATTCGTGCAGGAATCCGTTTTAACAAAACTTGGTGGTCACGGCAGGGAATTGGCCAAAAGAACGACAAAAACACACTTGCAATATATTCTATTGCTTTTTTTGTACAAAATGGCGTAGATAATAAAATATAAACGTTTTTCAGTGTTTTTTACAAATTTTCTTTAATTTATTTTGTTCCAATGTTCACACGTTCCGTACCAACAGCTGATTTCGAAAAATCATTTGCTCTTCCTCTTCTCTTTATGATTCCGTCGTAACGCAAAATACCAAACTTCGATTGAAGCGGAGCGTAGAACGGGAACGTAATCGAAATGCAGAATAGGGGTGAATATCTGTGTCGATGAAACACGTAAATCGTTAAGTAGCATTTGTACAGGGCGTCGGGCACTTTTGTGACCAGTCCATTCCGTCGTACCTATTTATGTGATTGTCCATACTGCTCACACACATACGCTATTAGGTTATCGAAATGTAAACAAACTATTGTGCTGTACTGTTCTTACATTCACGTTATGGCAGTCATTTTTTAAGTAATATACCTGTAACTTTACGAGTATTTTTACGTTAATATGACCGCCTTTTTACTAGTATTATGACCATTTTTTTTACTTGGATTATAAAAATAAAATAAATGTAAGGCCAAAGAGGATATTATACCCGAGTCTACCTTCGCGAATCACATGGTCGAGAATGAATGTTCCCCAGCAAACATCAATAAAACAGTTAGGGTTCTTCACATACAAGAAAAGGGCCGACGTCTTAACGTACTCGAAAACATGGAAATCTACAAACAGAAAACATTCGACGGTAGAATAATAAACGAACAGATAAACACAATTTCTGACACAATATTCGAGCCTTTAAAAATTGTTTACAAGAAACAAAGTAATCACACAGGTACAACAGACAAACACACAACAACAAATAAACACAAAACAATTAACACACCAAAACCACAAACCCACAAAGAAGGTCAAGCGACTAAAATCACGAATTTTTACCTGGCCCAGTCAGCCACACAAATCGATTAATAAACCACCCTCGGTTCTGAATGAACACACAGCACATACACATAACTAAATATACACAAGCATCAATTTTGACAATACCTGCTCATGTACCTACGAACTATAAATACAGGACAAAAGACAACAACAGATCAGAACGAAAATCGACACTGATGATGGCACAAGGCCGAAACCTGTTTGTCTCAAAACCAAATTTGACAAGGGATGACGGAAAATCGTTCCAATATCCAATTCCAGTCCACCCTGTCGGAAAATCAACCAAAAAAGATAAGTCATATAAATATAAACAAAAATTCTAATGTACATTAAATATAATTTCAAATATACGGCCACCACACGCATATTATTACACATATATATTACCATTTTCCTTTTCGTTTACTTATATGGAACTTGAATTTCTTTTTTGCTAATTTTCGAACATTGCTTCGAAATAAATACAATCGAAAAAATATTTTTTCAAATTTATGAATTTCAAACTTTTTTAAAAAACATAAAACCTTCAAGATCAATTATACGTACATCAATCTTATAACCTTTGCTAATATCAAAATTTACCAAATCATTTTTATTGAAACTTTATATACCTTATTGCCAAGATTTTGCGATAATTATTCAAACATCTAATCAACTTTACAAATTCCAAGGATTTTAAATATCTACTCGACTATATGGGTTACAGTCATATCATAGTAATGGTGAAAATTTATTTATCGGTGAAAATTTTCTTTTTCTCTTCTAATATATATAACATATAACATCTAAGATGTTACAAATATTTATTTTTCTCAACAAATACAGTGCTTTATATATATTTTCCAAATCAATTTTGAAAACCATTCGACGAATACAGTGCTCTAGATATATTTTCCAAATCCCTTTGTAAAGACCATCCAAATAATACAGTGCTTATAAATATTTCAAAATTTTCTGTTCAAATGAAAGGAGTTATAATTTCATTTATTGAATGAATTCACTGTCATTAAAATATTTCAACAGTTTCTTCGAAGTATTCTACGAATACAGCGTCTTTGAAATATTACAGCATCCCTTTCCATTTACGATTCTTTTCAAACTTCGCAACAAATACAGTGTATTTCAAATGTTCCAACAGTTCCTTCGAATTATTAAACGGCACTGGTTTAAATATTTCAAGATTCACTTGCATTTACAATTCCTTCAAAGTAAGACACGAATACAGTGCCTTTCGAGTAGGTGAATCTTCTTTACAACTTACCAATTAACTCATCGATTTTAAATATTTCAAATCTTTTCTGATTTACAAAAAAATTTTGTTTAATTGCATACCACAATTACCGAGAGAATGAAAAGTTTCAACTTCGTTTTTGTATATACAGTGCCTATCAGTTAACATTAAAATTTTTCAATTTTTTTTTCAAAACAACTTTTATACCTCCGCAGCATTTTTAATAAATGTAATAAAGTTTTCTTTCGACAACCAACAATGTCAAATGTCAGATGTCAGTTGTCAAATGTCAGATTTTGATTCCAATTTCAAAGATTTACGCTCTAATTTCGCTAAAGTTACCAAACGCGTTTTAAATAACCGATCTATCTCAGCGAAAAAGTCAATAGAATATGAAGATGCTTTAATTAAAAGTTATAACGAAATTCTAAAACAAGTAAATTCATATTTTGAAAATCGAGATAAGCCTAGTTCAATAATCGGAACTTTGTCAAGGTGCAGAGAACAACTTAGAAATGTTTTTCTAGAATTAACTGTAATATAAAAACACCCAAAAATTTTTTTTATTTATTACAAGAAAGCGAATCAAGCTCTGATTTTGATACTGAGGAAGAATTCACTGACGAACCGACACCTTCAGCAGACGAAGGTAGCATTATTAGAAAAAGTACCGTATCTCGTCTTGAGGATTTCGCTGGATTTACCAATTCAGTTAACATTAATAATTTAGAAACAATTAGCGAAGAACAACCAACAATTGCAACTGCAGAGCAAAAGAAAAACTTTATTACTATGAGTGCCTCTATAATCAGAGAAAACTACAGCGACGATCCGCTTTCACTTGCATCCTTTATAGATAAAATAATTTTAATAGAAGATTTGATGGAGCAAAATTTAACAAATACTTTCATTTCATTTATAAAATCCAAGCTAGAAGGGAAAGCGCATGAGGCAATTTCAAATGAAGTAACAACAATTCAACAAATAAAAGATGAGCTAAAAGGTAGAATAAAACCTGAAAACTCGAAAGTTGTTGCAGGAAAACTTGCATCTTTAAAAGTTTTCAATAATATTCACTCGGAATTCGCCAAACGTGTTGAGACACTTTCCGATGCTTTAGAACGATCATTAGTTATAGAAGGAATGACGCAGGGGAAAGCGCACGAGATGGCAGTCGAACACAGTGTACAAGTACAAGTGTGTTAACTTCATTCTGACAGGCACTCGCTTAAGTGAGCATAACGGGAAAATCTGGGTTGCCATGTGGCTCGGTTGAAAATGGTCAATTAGGGTTCTGTGCAGAGACGTAAAAGATTGAAACAGGGTTTATGTAGTCACAAAATGATTGCTCCTGTCCACAGCATTTTAATTTTATATCATGGCGAAAAGTGTTCAGTTCAGAGTTATTGATTTTCATTAAAAGTTTAATTTATTACGGAGGGTTACTCCTTTAAGTGTAAAAAGCAGAGAAAACGTAGAGTTTTTTAAATTATTGTGAAAACTTTTTAATTTGAATTTCTGTACCCAAGTTCACTATATTTGTGTAACACAAGAATCTGGAGGTCAATTCCTTAACTATGAAAAACTTAAAAATGTACACTTATTGAAAACTCATTTGCACACACAATTTACACTTTGAATTTAGTTGCGTTTTTACTCACAAAATTTTTAAACTAAAAACAAAATTTTCATTTGTCAGAAAAAATAAAGAAAAAACGGCCTAATGTCAAAAAACCCTATCGAAATACGAACTGGTTTGTTTTTAATGAACCACGTTGTATTTTTCTTGTATTTCGTTAGTTTTTTTAAATATAGTCCACACACCAGTACTGAAACCTTATTGGCTCCCTCGACAAAAAATATAACAGAAAATACAAGAAAAATACATAGAAAACAAAGTAGTATCATATAGGAGTTTGATTTGTTTGCACTTACAGCACCATTTTATTTGCAGGAGACTTTCACAGCTACAAAAATTAAGGCGGATTTACACAGACGCTTTGGTTGTGTTGCATTCATTAATTCATCTGTCGGGCGAAGTATCGAAAAATTTACATAAATGCTTTGGTTGCGTGCCTACGCTTTGACAACGCCATACGAAAAAAAGTGAAACGCCGTACGTTATCTTTGCTTTGAAGCGACCAAAGCGTTTATATAATTTTGCCCTTATTCATTTGTGTAAGCAGCCTTAGATATGAAATTTTTCCATGTTACACGTGTGGCGCTTTATGTTTTGACTCTAATTTAAATAAATTTTGCTTTCCGTATGTTTCCGCATTGTTGCAGACTACAAATCTTCTAGTATTCTTATTTCCGCGGAAATATATGCATCTATTTCATCTTTAAATACTACAAAGTTTTATTAAGCTATCAAATACAACTCAGCTTGATGTACTCTTACTTACCAAAAATGCAACTCTAGACCTGAGATTTGCATCAGGTGAGCGAGGCTGTTTGTAGTTTTGATGTTTATCGCTTAGTTGAAACACTTGTATAGGTACACTATGGTCGAACAAACCGTCAACGTTTGTCGGTTAACACTCTCTCAGACCTAGTAAAATTAATTTTAGCGTCAACTACATTTACTGACTCTAAGGATCTAGTTGCGAAAATGATCGTAGAACAGAATAACCAAGCTAGTGAAAGGCAAGTGTTAGCGTTTAGATCGCAGTAAAGCAGGCAAAATAATAGTTTTAGATTTCCTCTGAGGTCAAATCAGTATAATAGGAATAACTTTTCGAGGTACAACAACAATTTTAGCAGGAGCAACAATAACAATTATAGGCACAATAACAACAATAATTATGGATCGCGAAAAAAAAAATAATAAATGTAAGGCGCGATAACCTCCGAAGAGATCTAAGGCCGAGCTTCTCTTCCAATTTGCGTCGTGCTCCTCTTGATTTTCCCTACAAATTGGCCGGACGGGACCTACATGTTTTATGCCGACTCCGAACGGCATCTGCAAGGCAGATGGGTTTTCACTGAGAGCTTTTCATGGCAGAAATACACCCCGAGCGCTTGCCAAACACTGCCGAGGGGCGACCCCGCTTAGAAAAATTTTCTTCTAATTGAAAAACCTTATTTCTAAAATTTTGATGTTGCTTTGCCCGGGGTGCGAACCCAGGGCGTACGGTGTGGTAGGCGGAGCACGCTACCATCACACCACGGTGGCCGCCGTGTACTTGGATTATACTGCTATATAAATAAAACATTTCTTTAATTCAAATCCATTAACATTTCTTTTATTCAACATTTTTATAATATATTACATTATTTATAATAGATGTAAATTATTAACTATAAGTCTTAAGGAAGGAATAATTTTTCAGTCTTGTTGGTGACCCATAAATACAAATTTTATTGTATGCGATTGTATGCATACAAAGTAAAGGGAAACTTAAATAAATTAATTACAAAAGAGAAGAACTAACAGAACTATTGGTTGCAGTAAACCATCAAATCGCGAGTAGGCAATTCACAATTTGAGTAAGTTGACTTGTAATTCGCCAATTTTAATACTATACCTTTTTTATTTTAGTTCAGAAAGCTGCAATTGAGGTTCGAGAGTTACAATTGAAGTTAAAAAATTTCAATTAAAGTTCAGAAAATTTTAATTCAAGCTCAGAATATCTATTTGTAGTTCAGAAAATTAAAATTGAAGTTCAGAATTTCTGTTTGTAGTTCAGAAAATTATAATTGAACTTAAATTGTAATTTTCTGAACTTCAGTTGTAATTTGCTGAACTGCAGTTGAAATTCCTGACCTTCAGTTATAATTTACTGAACTTCTATTGAAAATTCTGACTTCAATTGTAATTTTTTGAACTTCAATTCCCGAGCTTTCAGAACTTCAGTTGCAACTTTCAAAATTTTTTTACATAAAATGAACAATTTAAAATTTTTCTGACAGTTAAAGTGGAATTGCCTACCAGAGGTTTAAAACCACTTGCATTCGTGTTGGCGCTTCTCTATATCATTAATATAATAATATCTTCTAAATAATTTCATTAATAGACAAATATAAATTTTTTTCCTTTACATTTTAGAACTGTGTACAAAATATGTAATTTAACATATCGCAACCTAAACCAAAAGTATTGCAACTCATAATCAGAGAAGCTTTGTGTTGAATGTTGTTTTATACCACAAAAATAACAAAATTCTTAACAAAACCAGGCTAAACGATAACGTTAACTACCACAAAAACATATGTTATTTTACGATGCTTTCATGGATCGATTTACACTTAAATACCGATTTAAATTTTTTTAAGTTTTGACATTTTTTAGTTTAGAATGCGATATATACATTCAGTGGAATCATTTTACATTGAGGGTACTTTATGCCATTTTCTTTTTTTTCGTAATTTTGCAATAATAAACGTAGGTACTCATAGTAATATTTTGTTTCAAATTATGTGATTACAATATTTATAAGCACCATTTAGTTGATGGTATTGGTACTGTCAGTTAAATTCATCAGCAAATATTTATATTCAAAATATTTTTTTGTTTTACATCTAGTTTATAAAGTTTGGTTAAAAATTATTGACAAATTTGTTGCAATTGAATTGCTTTAAAAATCTCTGCAAACTTTATGCGATTGTTGAATATTTTTTTTGATTAGAGCATGAAAAGCTTAGAATATGAACGTAGGAAAAAGCTTAGAAGTATTAGATTCTTAGATACTTTTTAACCAAGATTATTTCAGTGTTGTTTGTTCGTTTGTTGTACAAATTCGTTGCATATTAATTTTCAGATCAAGAATACTCAAAGGTGTCGTGGCATCGTCTTGTTGGTCAATCGCGCGCCACAATATCCATTGATGGGAATTGACATTCATTATAAAGTAGCGAACGCACGGGCCTGCGCAAACATATCGCCAACCTGTGTTGCTAAAAGATATGTTGAACTGTAGAGGAAGAAACATTTTTAAAATTTAATAAAATCAAAATTATAGTTCTTCTAAAAAGGGGTAAAGTATTGTATGTTAAAGTATAGCAAAGTCTCAGCGGCCTTGTCCTGGTGAAAATTGAGTTTGAATAGGTCTCATTCTTCATTCTCAGAAACATGTACGAAGGTACCTCGTAAGATATTAAAAATCCTCAACACTTTTTTTGCAATAACTTCAAAAAAAACTCACATTCAAACCGGTGTCCTATCCCTACCTCTGTTTAACTTATAAATATCAATAGCTATCTTCACCAGCAGAAGGAGTCACTATTGTTTCCTACACCATATGGTCGCCAAGCCTTAAGATTACCCACTGGAAGAAGCTACAGGCCTGCCAAAATACTGCCCTCAGAACCGCCACGGTTTGTCTCCTTATGTTCCCAGAACACCATCTACATAATGAGGCGAGAATACTCCCAATAAGTGAAAGAAATGAAATGCTAACCGAACAGTTTCTGTTGAATACCAGACATCAGATTGATGAGCCAACATCGCCCAGGGTCTTAAGGAGTCACCTCCGTAAGCACTATGAGGAAATACGGCACCTGAGAACTCAGCCCTATGAAGCAAGAAAACACAAGCAGGTCCTTGGTGAACTCCATAAACAGGTGTCGGACCTCTATGTCAGGAATTGCCCGGTGAATTCAGTACTCAAACAACAATACCCTAAACTTGCAGAACAGGAACGCACGCTCCCTAGGGAAACGCGAGTCACTCTAGCCCAACTTCGATCTGGATACTGTAACGTGTTCAACTCTTACCTATCCAGAATCAACCCCGACATACAAAATATCCCTGCTTGCAATATGTCCCACATGACACCAACCATCTCTTCAATTGTAATGTGGAACCAACTCCTCTAACACCCCTCTCTTTATGGTCCACCACTGTTGAAACAGCAAGTTTCCTCGGACTCCCGTTAGAGGACATTGATGACAATTTGTGATTGGTCAAACCTATTGGATGGGGCGAAGCACTGCTACAACAACAACATCAGAAGGAACTCGAAGACGATGCCTCAAAACTAACAACCCAAAGCAATAATTATCATTTCGCTGACACAAATTTTATAGTTTTTTTTTTCCATAGTTGGGCACATCTTTTCATAATATTACTTAACAATTTAAGATTAGACATTTATTTCAAGTTGTATTTTGACTTACCAGCAACAACAGAATCATGTTTAATTTTACCCCGCACAATCATTATAGCATCATGTAACGAAGCTCAGTTTCTTCCAAAAATTGTTCGGCACTGCCACGTAAAATCAATGTACATGTTCATATCACGATCTGCAAAATACTGTGTACCAACATCACCAATTGTTAGTTTACATAACACAATATTGGCGTCGTACTTAGCTAGTTTATTGTACAGAATACGCCATTCAGCATCAACAATTTTCTGATACTCTTGAACATTATCAATACGTACTTCAGAATTATCACGCTCAGCCTTGAATTCCAAACCTATATTTAAAATTGCGATTTTATATTTTTTGTATGACGTTGGATCCACCAAAGAAAAGCAACACGTCCACAACCATTTTAGAAAAGAAATATTTTTGTTGATGAATAAGTTTGGAGGACATTGCTGTGGCAGCGCATTTTTACAATAAAGCACGTTGTTGTTCCTTTGATTGGCGCTTCGACATGTTCAGTCATGTCATATTTTGGTCATGCATAATTGTAATGCTTTGCGTATAGCTTTTATGATGATACGTGGATGCACGCCTTCCTCAACATATGGCTTAACTTGTTTTAAGATTTCACCTGCTTAAAGTACTACTGAAGTGGTGCCATCGCAGACCTGATATGAGAAACATTTTTATTCTACCCATTCTAATATAACAAAAAACGTACCTCACCATTTTGAGATTTGGCGATGTCGACTAGAGTTTTACGGCTGGATGCACAATATCCAGTATTTTCATAATGGTTGCCCCATCATTTTAAATTGTGGCCCTACCACTGGAATCAACAATATGCTTGTCCATACTGCGTGAATCCAATGTAGTGCGTACAGTGTCCACAATTGAATGCGAGGCATTGATGGTGGATATGAGTTGAGGTTTACCTTGAGAGCTATAGGTACCCAAACACTTTTTACACAAAAACTCATGTACCCAATACAAGTTCAGGACGTTCATGTTTATCGACACGCTGTCCGGTGTGGTCCAAATGTTGGAAATATTCAGCTGGCACTGTTGAGAAAAAATATGAATCAATGAACACAAGTAAAAGTGAAAGATTTTTTTTTTTTTACCATCTGTTGTTACTTTACACATTAGACATTGGAAACGACGACCAGCATCTACAAATTGCATTTTAGCCTTGCCAACGATTTCATCTAATTGGACCCAATTCACCAAAATGTACAATGGGTGGCTCATATTCACTCTCAACCGTGCGTGCCATTGGTGAGATGGTAAGTGTAAAGGACAAAGCTGTTGTTTTTAATAAATCAGCTGTTGCAGGTATGCAATGCAAAAAGGCCTGCGAATGAGAAAGATCAATGTAATTGTCAAACAAAAAATTTATTTCGAAATCAATACCTAACGTAACGTGGCGAGGAGTTACCCTGATCTTGTACCACATATTTTGTGGTCACCAATGGTGGCAATAAACCTTGTTGATTAGTAATAAAAGCACCACCAGCGCTGATTTTCAATGATATCGCTTATCGGATTTGGCATCTGATCGGGATCTAAACGGCGTTGGGCTTGATCATACTGTTGCGCCTGTTGATATATACCAGTACCAGGTGCAGGTGGTTGCTAAAGAAAATAATACAAAAATAATCATCAGCAATATCTGAAATATATTAGTTGTATTAGTATACATTATAACCAGGACATGCGGGTATTGGGGGTTCACCCGGCATGGGGGGCTGACTGGGCATTGGCGCCTGTCCAGGTTTTGTTGGTGGCATCATTTCACCCATGTAACCACCTGGATCACCTGGTTGTTGTAGAGGATAACCTGGCTGTTGAGGTTATGGAGGACAACCAGGTGGACCAAGTTGTGGTGGATAGCCCAACTGTTTGGCATTGGCAGATAGGTTGTTGCTGCTGCTGTCGTGGCATTGCACAGCCCGGTTGCTGTTGTGGTATATACCTTGGCATAACTGGATGTGGTGTCATTGCCCCACCTGGTCCAGTAGATGCGGGCGGAATACCTGGAGGACCAAAATAGCGACCAACAACAACAGCTTGGATAAGCTATATATTTTGCGCTGGCAACCCCTTGAATCAATTTGGTATTTTAATCGCCTCTTTCGACAAGCATACCTGCCGCGGGTATATTCTTAGCCCCTAACCCACTGGGGGTGTACTTCGCGTATCTCAGCCGGAGGTGGAGAGTCAGAACGAAATCCTCCAAATAAACAAGTAGGCGGAAGAGCAGTATTTGTTTGGATAATAGTCTAGTTGAGGGGTCGACTGCTAATACGCATCAAAAAATAACGAGAGAGGTGTCAAAAGACGCGTATTAATCTCGAGAACAATAATCCGAAGGCAGAAAATAAAAAGTTTAACTCGTTCAAAAGATATTAACGAAAAACCGAAAAATAACCCGCGGGTACCTTTGTAACGGGGGGTGGAATCCATAGTATTTTTGCGCAAAACACCCTGGGCTACGCCATGCCAAGTCCGGGTGTGTGGTATAACCGTGGCTACCGCCACGGTGATGCACAATTTTTTTTGTGGGTACAAACATAACAACAACCACATGAAAATCGCCAACTCAACTGCAAATATCTCCGGACAGAGGTTAAATTTTTATTTTCCGCCTTCGGATTATTGTTCTCGAGATTAATACGCGTCTTTTGACACCTGTCTCGTTATTTTTTGATGCGTATTAGCAGTCGACCCCTCAACTAGACTATTACCATAGGGAAACGACCACCTTCATCAAAGCAGCGATAGTCACATTTTTCGCAATGTTCATTTACATACAAAAACAATTACCCCACCTGATGCTGAGGGACTATTTTTTCTTGACTTTCCAATAAACGTGCATTAAAAGACAACATAACAGTAATTGAAACATGTTATAACATATCTTTTCCGCAATCACAAAAGAAATTGCATGCACGAATTGAGTTATTCACTGTGAAGCATATATGACACTACTTTATTTTTGCTTGGATTCCAAGCTAAAAAAACTGACGAAACTTTATCGGAACTTCAAAACACAAAAACAATTTCTATCATGAAAAATCGAGACCACTATTCCCCCAAAATTAGTGAATTTGACATGTTTTTGTTTATATCTTACATTTTATTTTTACATTAACACTTTTAACAATAAAAACAATGCAAATAACTTGCGAAAATTATTTCGGTCTCTAATGGTTCACTTTTCTCACAAGAAAGTTGATTTTAATTGTGTTTTTATGCACCAAATTTTCAAACTAAAAACAAAATTTTCATATGTCAGGAAAAAATAAAGAAAAAAAGGCCGAATATCAAAAAAACCTATTGAAATACAAACTGGCTCGTTTGTTTTTAGTGAACTAGATTGTATTTTCCTTGTGTTTCGTTAATTTTTTCAAATATAGTTTACACACTTACACCAGTACTGAAGCCGTATTAGGAGCAGAGCTGTAAAAGTGTGCAATCATTTCAAATTTTAAATCATTGATTTAAGAATGCTCTTTCTTCATTCTTTCATTCCTTGTTAAGGAATTTGGGTTAAAAGTCAACCCATTCTTCATTCAGTGGTGGGAAGAAAAGAATGCACTCTTGAACTCTTCGAAGAAAGAATGAATTAATTGAATGAAACACAAAAAGTTTTCAACACAGAATAAGCATTCAAATGAATGCAGCTTTTGATAAGTGTGCACACACTTTTCTAGTACCAATCAATTATGAAAAATGTTATACAAGCACAAAGCCCGCTCAAATATCACATGGTTGTTTTTAATTAAAGCCACTTCAAAATATCAACACAAAAATTTAGTTATTGACAGTGATGACAGTTTTTTCGTTATTTAAATAGTAATAAAGCACAAAGAAGTTAATTGAAAAATCATTTTTATTAAAATTATTATAAAAATTTAATAATAAAAAAAGTAAATGACAAATATTTCAACATCCCTGTTCCGAAAATTGTTATCGTTCTAAATAAGTGCTGCCAATGTGCCATATAAAAGGTACTTGCATGTAAAAGTACTAACCTACATTTGAACGTCCTCAATTGGTGTTTAAACAATTGAAAAGAAGCAATTCATTATAAAAGTCTTAGTACAAGTTCCTTCATGTATTCTTCTTAGCGGTATATGGTCAAATACTGTATCTCTATACTGGTCCGTGGGTTTGCAAAATGCAATAGTAATATCCGATTTTTCTCTATGTATTTAAAACTTGTAAAATATAAAATTGGCTCCAAAGTACCACTGGTTTTTGGGACAGAATGATAGCAACTTCAGATGAAAGATTCAGGTTAACCCCTTTTCTGGTCAACGCGTGCCTTACATGTGGATCACCACAAAAATTATCTTTTTAAAAGCTAAACAGAAACATCTATGTGCATAGAAATTTCCTTGGATTTCCGTTGATAATTCCCTCAGTGGACGTGTCGACTGTGCATGACGAAGTACTGGTAACGTAAATAGAGAAACCAAGAACCGACTTAAAAGTTTTCAAGTTTGAAAACTGGAAAAAAATTTTAATTTTATTACATTTATTGTGAGTTTCTTGGCGGATCGGATTAAAACGATTACATCGGTATGGGAAATTACGACAGCGAATCAGCGGAAGTTAATTTTGAAAATTATTTTGTTTATATAGAGGAGTATATTCATTTGCTAAAACCATTAGCCGAAGCGGTAGATTTTTTGCAGGGTGATAAAGAAATGCTATATGGTTACCTGTTGCCAACACTTGCCACCATTTGTACAAAGTACAACAACTTAATTACAACAGATAAACTATCATATTTTTGGCAAATTGTGTCACCCTTGATCGAGGCTATCAGAGAGCGCTTTAAAAACTTATTTGCACTTCAAGAAGACGTTAATGAAGCCATAACTGCATCAGCTTTATGCCCAGACGTAAAGCTCCAATGGGTACATGCACTGGATCCTATATATGGAGACGCAAAGGTTTCAGAATTGAGCGAGAGGGTCAGAAGTATTCTTTCGATGGAGTGCCGAAATGAAATTGTCGCAACTAGTTCCTTAAACAATAGACCCCAATTTTTCGATTTTGGAAACAGAAGTAATTAAAATTTTAGTTTAATCATATATCACATAATATATTTTAAGGTTTTCCAAAAATCATAGACGAAGCTGTTGCATCCGAAAATTTGATAATCAATAAAGCCGAAAATGAATATTCCAATTATATTGCAGATCTCAGCACTAATAAAGGAATGCTTTATAAGTATCCAGAGCTGAAAAAGTGCTATATGAAATTTAATACTCCTTTACCCTCATCAGCATCAGTAGAGATATTGTTTTCAGCAACAACTATATTGAATGCGCCCTCGCCGTGGATCGCTTTCTGACGAAAATTTTGAAAAGCTTCTCTTAATGAAAGTTAAGTCTTTTTAATATGGTTTTGCTGTTGATATATTCTAAACTTTGTTAATTTTTTATAAGCGTTATAACAACTTTAATGTTATATACCCCTACATTTACCTCAAATTGCAATTACATTTGATTACCATATGAAATATTTGATGACGTGTTTCAATTTCGGGCGATTTTCTCTTTTTTATCATAATTAAATGGGTTTAATTGTGATACCTCAATCAACATTTACAAAATTGAGTATCTGGTATACAAATACATATTTTGCCTAGTACAGGGGCCCTATTCGCTAACTGTGAGTTTTAAAGTGTACACAACAAATTGTGTAAGCTGTGAAATTCTGATTCTGTAAAGCAAAAATGTGAACAAAAAAACTCACTGATAAAAACTTCGTGAGTTTTCTTGGCAGCCAGTGTACACTATTGTGACATTCAAAACTCATACGCACTGTTGCAGAAGGGCTTTTTTGTTTTCATGGCGTTTGATGAATATTTTCTCACTGACATAAGACTTTTACATTCAGCGCCCATTCAGCAAAACAATGTACACAATAATTTACAGAATCGCATGAAAATTTAAAGTGTAAATTGTATGTGCAAATGAGTTTTCAATGAGTGTAAATTTTTCAGTTTTGCACAGTTAGTGAATTGATCCCCAGGAACCATCGTCTCGCCACAATGGCATAGCGTACATGAACTGTCAAAAATGCACGCATGGTCATGGAAACGAACATGATGGGACGCTAGACGGAACATACGCCGTTTCGATTAAAAAATTACATATTTCATCACATAGATTTATAACCTTTTAAAGAAAGCATTCCTTTAACATACCTGTATAGCTACTGAAGTATAAAAATATCAACTCTGATATAAGAAAATTAGTACTGAATGGTAAAAAAGTGTGCATTCATTTCAAGTTTACATTCAATAAAGAGTGGGAATGGCTCCTACATTCACACTCTCGCCCCGATTCTGAGCGTTACCGGTAAAATAGTACCCAGAACGTTATGTAACCGAATATCGTTACCAGTTCTTTTATCCGCGTTTCTGGCCCAAATGGTAACGCAGTCATCACCAAAAAACTCACCAGTGGCTGTGGAGAAATTTGAAAGGTAGTTTTCTTCGCTTTCACGGTTGCCACTTCGGTCCAGTTGGACCAAAAATGGTCCCTTCCAACCCCATTTGGTTCGCTGGTCCCTTTTCTTCAATTTTGGTCCTTTTTAGGCAGTAGCCACGATTGGTACTTTTCTTTCTTTTTCACTCAGGTAAAAATCCACAATATTGCCCCAAAAATTCGCCGCACTTTCGTTAGCCCCCATATAATTTTGAATTTACTTCAATGGAACTCTCACCATAAAAAATTGCTCAGTCAATAACATGTACCAGAACAATAACATTCACCTAGGATATAATTTATGCCAGGCATTAAAAAGAAAAGTGTTGGCAAACACATTGTCGTTAATTGTTGATGAAATAACCGACTAATCAAAAAAACTCTTCTTTTATAATAATATTAATAACGGCTAGATATTTCGATCGGTTATACAACACTATGTAAAATATATGAAAATAAAAATTGCTTCTCGTCTAGCATAGCTTATAGCGAGCACTCAGCCGTGAGTCTAACACTTTCAAAACTTATACAAAGAAATTCTATGCATTGCTTCTCGTTTGGCACGTTGATATTTAAATCTTTCTCACCCAGCTCAATGAGTTCAAAGAATTCCAGGACTATTGTGGTGTTAAGCCACGCAAGGTAATTGAAAACTAAGTATCTTGGCACCAGAAATATTTTAACTCGAAGACAGAAGGAAGCAAATGCAAAAGAGATTTGATTTCGGATGAAATGTTTTGTATAAAATTATTCCCGTAGGTGCTAGCAGAGCCCCTAAGGCCTGGGATCAAAACTCACACTTATTGAATCTAGGCTCTGATATGAAGTTTAAACGTTAAGGAAAACAGTAAGCATCTATAAAAAGAGCACTAACAAAATTGCCTAGCTTCATTTATGATTTACTGAGTTTTCCACATACATAGTTCGGCTACACCAGAACGCAAATTTTGAACCGTTTCTTACTAAAGCCTAACGGCACTATACATTTTATTTCATTGCAATCAACAACATATGGCTAGAACCAAGAGCTTTGTGACCAAAACTAGGTTCACAACGTTTGGTTGGTGAAATACATAGACTTATCCTATGTCAAAATATAGTACCATTTTTGGGTTGGATGCACATATATTTGTTTGTTCAGCTTGAATTAAAGGAAGGTCTTCACTATGTTTAGTAAAATTTTATATGGAAACATCCTAAAATTTTGTATTTTATACTAATAAAATAAAACAAAAATTTGGTCTTTTTTTCGATGAATTTTGGTCCCAAATGAATACATGGTGTGGCAACCGTGTTCGCTTTACCGAAAATGTCTCACTTGTTGATACGAGGTTAACGAATAAATGGAACGATGTGTATATGCATATTATGCATGATAAGTTTAGTTTCTACATAGGTATATTGCAATTTATTCTGTGAAAGTACATAATGTAAACAAATATGTATAGCAAGAGGCAACACTTTTTTACTATTATCTTTACTTATTTGCGCTTACAATTCTTTATTTTTCAGTTTTGCTTTTTTCTAAACAACAGCTGTTGTGTGGTTATTTTGATGTAACCACCTACTTTTTTGGGTAAAAAATTATCCGGCTACTTTCGCGGGTAGAATACCAAAAGGGTGTAAAAGTTGCCACATATTTTCGTTACCGTGGTGAGGAATGTTGTTACCACACTAGAATCAGGGCATTGAATTATATTTTACCATTCAATAGCACTCACACTTTAGGGTTGAGTTAAAGTATATTAAACTATTCAGGAATGGGAATTTATAATATGCAACCAAAAATCACAAATTTTTAAAAGAATGCTGAGAGAATGCACACTCAATTGATTCAATCTTTTTACAGCTCTGATTAGGAGGGAGTGCGACAAAAAATTGAAGATAAAATACAAGAAAAAATACACGAAAATAAAGTAGTGTCATATATGTAGGTATGACGCAGATGCTACCAAAAATGCAATAACCTACATCCATTAAAACTTATTTGATTTTGGTTCCTTTGTGGAAAATATAAATGTATTATTAATATAAAATGCAAATACCGTAGCGCACAAAACACTTAATTTAAATTTAGTTTTTATTATATCCGAAATTATTTGTAAATCAATTTGTATTACTCTGCTGTTGCTGCGCTTGTGGTTTCAAGCTGAAAATAACAAATGGCGGATTCGCAGAAAATTGTAATGTAAGAAAAGGCAAGCATATATGGATCGGACATTTCAATTAGGCCATCTCATTCTGTCATACTAACAATTGTGGAACAATGTGGGATATTTTGTTGTTGGTCGCCATTTTCGGTCACTAGATTTTTGCTGGGATGTAATATAACAATATTTTGCTATGTACAGTGCTGGCCACTTAGACGACGCTGCAACAATATAGCTCAAAGCAATTAATATATTTTTTATGTTATTATTAAAGTACTTGTTTCTTTTTTATATCAACCAATTAAGCGAGTTTATGTTATTATTAAAGTACTTACTTCTTTTTTATATGAACTGTATTAATTTAAGTTGCAATTTCATGTACATATATAATAACCAATCAATACTCCTGCTAAGGGTTGCAGAATTATTGATTGAATGATTAGATTTAGAACAATAATAAGTCTGACTCAATTACTAGGCGTACATTTTTAAGTTCATCAATTACGACAGCAATCTGATTCCACGACACCTTTGAATATTCTTGATCTGAAAAAAGAGTAAACCTAATATAAATTTCTACTAAGCTTTAAGTTGTAGATTATTCAAATAATTGGAGTTTTTTCTAAAGCTTAAAATTATTTTCTGCTCGCTTGGAAAATATTTCAATTGGAAAACAAAAACCAATTAAGCGAGTTTATTTATTATTGAAGTACTTACTTCTTTTTTATATGAACTGTATTCATATAAGTTCTAATTTCATGTACATATATAATAATATTGAAAATAATAAGTATTGAAAATTAAATTTTTTTGGTTCATATTTTATTCATATGGCTGCTCCAGGTAAAGTAAATCTGCAGGTAAAATTCCAGTTATATGGCGGTTATATAAATGGTAAAACTGCAGTAAAATTGATTGTCAAATGACTCGAAAATGTAAAGTGAAAGGAAGGAGAATATGACCGCCATTTGACGAGCATTGTGACGTGTGTGAGCAGCACAGTACTATGCTCACATCCTATAGGTGGGAGCGGAATGCACGATTACATTCATAGGAACGAAACGGAAAATTTGGTCACAAAACCTAATCACGCCCATGGAAACGTGACTATGAATATAACCGCTGGGAAAAGTCACAATGACCGTAATATGACTAGTCAAATTACGTGGAGCGTTTTTGCAGGGATTATATTATATTCATAATAATTAAATGCTTACAAAGCATAAAGTAGCGAAGGCACGGTCCTGCGTAAGCACATCGCTTACCTGTGTTGGCAAAAGATATGATGATACTGTCTTCGATAGATAGTCGGAACAGCCGCTACTCGGCGATGTAGAGATGACCTTTGTGTCGGTGGCAGCAGTTACAACAGCAGTTTCTGACTTTGCATCATCCGTACAGTGTGATGAATGCTTCTCTGCCTTTTCCAATTGCCTGTCGGCAGCAATTTTTGCTATTTCTGGAGCTAAAGCTGTAATGCAAATAAATAGATGGGTTAAAATGGTTTTCGTATGTTATTCAATAACTCACCGTCTAATACCATCATCACAGCCTTCTTATCGATTTTGAGTATGTGTACTGTTTCAGTATTCAGACCCAGTTCGTTTGGTTCAATATTTTCGATTTGGTGTAACATTTTCAAGTCTCGTATGTCATGAATATGTAAACTATCCGTTAGGCGCGTTCGATTCATTCGTATACTGTGTATATTTGAGCCGTAGACGCAATGGTAGATATTTTGATATTTTTTAAAGTGCAACATTTGTAAACAGTTGAATTTCTCTGCTGTCACCATCAACACTAGAGAGCTATTGAAGAGACGCTCCAAGTCACGCTGTGGCCACCTTGTCGCAGTTATTGGTGGAGAAAATGCGAAGCCATCTTTACCATCTAATACGTAAATTGAAATATAGAGGAAGAAACATTTTATAAAATTGAATAAAATCAAAAAATGATGGTTGTGTTAAAATGGGGTAAAGTATTGTGTTAAAGTATAGCGAAGTTTGAATAGGTCTCATTCTTCATTCTTAGAAACATGCACGAAGGTACCTCGTAAGATATTAAAAATCCTCAACGCTTTTTTTGCAATAACTTAAAAAAAACTCATATTCATCAAATTTCTGTGTAACTTCTACATATCAATAGCTACCTTTACCACCAGAAGGAGTCGCTATTGCTTCTACGCCTTTGCTATTGTTTCCTACATCGATGAGCTTTGTAATAAAATAAACAGCTATCTCTCCCTGACTAGGGTAGGCACCTTGTTGTTGGTGTGAGGGCTTAGCCGATCTCCATAGCGCCCGACTATTAGGCGGAGCTGTTTAGGACTGGCATCAACGCCGTTTCTCCTCATAGGAGGGCGGCGGGATGTCAGTGACCAAGAACTGCCAACCCCCTAATCCAGGGTGTTATGCGGACCGTGCCTATTGGACGATTTGCAGCCAGGGGATAAATTAGGCTGTGTTCGAACGGCGCCTTCCCGATACCGGACTGCCTCGGGAAGTATTGATGACCTTACCACAGTAAGGGGCGCTGCTGTGGCTGACGGTTCTTTCCCCGTATATAATACTGGACCGCTGAGCCCGCCTTGTCGGGCAGGTGGTCGTACGACCAAGATGAACGACTCATTACCAAATTGTAATAAGGAGGATGATAAGAGGACTGAATCGCAAGCCAAGGACGACGAATACGCATTAAGCGATGCGTCTGACTCGGGGGGCGAGAGTAGTGCTGATTCAATGAACTCCGTGTTGGAAAAGCACACAAATGAGTAGAAGAGTGGAGAAGGGTACGGAGTAGAGGAAGTAAAAGAGATCTCTCGCAGTACCGTGCAGCACTAAGAATTGTCCAACGCTTTGGAGCAGTGTTCGACCCAACAGAAGTGGAGATCGAGCGCTTGGAATGGGCCCATGAGGCGGTAGAAGTAGGTCAAAAGCAGTTCAAAAGGTTTGCAACCCTCGGTTCTGCAATTGGTACAAGGAGGAAGAAGCGTCGAATGATAGAATTAAGAGGAAACGTTCGGCGGAAGGCGACAAGCCTGCTTTCAAGAGGCAAAAAGGTCCCAGTCCCACAGCCGCGAGGCAGGCATTCATATACGCTGCTTAATTACACTACTGAGGACCTCGTAGTGGGGGCCGTTGAGCAAAGCAATAAGCAGGCACTTATCGTGGCATCCTGCTACATGACCCATGCTGCGGAGGTTCCACCGATGGAGTGCAAGAGGCTAGTACAGGACGAAGGGCGGTTGGTCATAGGCGCGGATGCAAATGTGCACCACAATGCGTGGGGAGGAGCAGATACGAACGAGAGAGGCGCATCTCTATTTTGTTACATCCTGCAAACCAATTTGCAGATAGCCAACAGGGGAAATGTCCCTACATACATTGGTCCAACATCCAGCAATGTTTTGGATATTACACTCCGAACGTGATATATCAAGGTATGATTGGATGGTTCTTGATATACCATCCTTCTCCGACCATGCGTATATCAGCTTCAGCATCCCCTAAAGAGGGTAGGGAAGGGAGGAACCCTAGGTTAACAAACTGGACTAAATTCCAGAAATAGGTAGAAACGAAACTGGGACAACCTAAAGAGGTTGCCAATGTGGAAGAACTGGAGGAGTCTAATGAATTCCTAACAAGGACGCTTATGACTGCGTATAACAAAGCTTGCCCTCTAAGAATATTCAGAGGAAAAGCAAAGCCGCCATGGTGGAGCAATGAGCTGAGTCCTCTAAGAAGACAGGTAAAATAAATGTTTAAGCTAGCAAAGACTGCGGAAAGCGAAGCGTGTCGGGACGAGTACAGGGATCTACTGAGGATCTACAAGCGTGAAATTTCCAGGGCGAAGAGAATCTCATGGAAACGTTTCTGTACGGACATAAAGTGCTCCAACGAAACAGCACGCTTGAGAAAACTCCTAGCAAGGGGAAATATAGTCCAGGGACTAATAAAGAATGAGAACGGGGAATGGTCACGTAATAGTGAGGAATCCCTTGAGGTGCTTATCGATACATATTTCCCATCGGGAGATGGTTTAGAAGAGCCAGCCGACAGCACTCACACTTCGATCACGGAGCGGGTAGTGCCGGGCTTGGTGACCGATGCCAAGATCGAATGGGCAGTGAAGACGTTTTCTAAGTTTAAATCGCCGGGCCCAGATGGTATATTCCCGGCCATGCTACAAGTTTCAAGTAGGGCGGTCGTGGAATGGCTTAAAATAATATTCGATGGATGCATAAGACTGAATAATGTACCGCACTCTTGGAGAACTGCTCGTGTAGCTTTCCTACCAAAGGCGGGGAAGATCGGTCACGTGTATCCCAAAGACTACAGACCCATCAGCTAACATAATTTCTGCTCAAAACCTTTGAGAGGCTAATAGATGTGTACATAAAGTCCAACGTAGATGAAAAGCTGCTCTCCACAACACAGCATGCGTACACCAAAGGCAATTCGGTAGACACCGCATTGCATAGGGTGGTAATAAGCGTAGAGGAAGCCATGGAATATAAGGAATATGCTCTGGGAGTCTTCTTGGACATTGCCGGGGCTTTCAATAATGTTTCTAAATGGACGATTATGGATGGTCTTAATTACATTAAAGTACATCCAGCCTTAACCAGATGGATCGGCTGCATGTTAAATTGCAGGAATATTACATCACAATAGGGATTGTACGAGGCCACGAAATCAGTGGATAGGGGAACAACGCAGGGAGGAGTGTTATCACCTCTGCTGTGGACGCTGGTCATCAACCAACTGCTCAGGCGATTCGACGAGTAACCCGTAAAACCTACGGCTTACGCGAATGACGTTGCAATTGTGATAAGTGGAAAGTGCCTTCCAACGATTAGCTCTTTGATGGATCGGGCGCTTCGGCATATTCATACCTGGGCATCAAATGTCGGGTTGAAAGTCAACACGGATAAGACGGATATGGTCTTGTTTACAAAAAGGTACAAGGTCCAAAATTGAATCAGGCCTAAGCTAGAAGGGGTGGCCCTACAGGAGAAACCTTGCACAAAATATCTAGGAATCATCCCAGACAGTAAGCTGTCATGGAAGCTCAACGTGGAGGAGATGGTGAAGAAGGCTTCAACGGCACTTTATGCATGTAAAAGAATGCAAAAGAAACGGCATATACGATCAGAAGGCACTCGAAGACGATGCCTCAAAACTAACAACCAAAAGCAATAATTATCATTTCACTGACACAAATTTTATAGTTTTTTTCTTTGGGAGTTGTACACAATCTTTTCATTATATTACTTAACAATTTAAGGGCCTCATTCTGTATTGCGACCGATAGCTCAGACAAACGATTCGCCTCAAAATGATTTCGTCTAGCAATGGTATTCTCTATCATTTTCATTCGGTCTTTACGTTTCTGACTCACAGGAAGGCAAAAGTAATTGTCAAGTGATAAGTTGCCATGTTGTTGTTGTTGTTGTTGTTGTTGTAGCGATTAGGTTACTCCCCCAAGGCTTTGGGGAGTGTTATCGATGTGATGGTCCTTTGTCGGATACAGATCCGATACGCTCCGGTAACACAGCACCATTAAGGTGCTGGCGCGACCATCTCGGGAACGATTTATATGGCCACATTAAACCTTCAGGCCATCCCTCCCTCCCCACCCCCAAGTTCCATGAGGAGCTTGGGGTCGCCAGAGCCTCGTCTGTTAGTGAAACGGGATTCGCCGCTCGAAGGTGAGTTTGACAATTAGGTTGGAGAAGCTATATATTGCGCTACACAACCCCTTGAATCCCGATAAGTTGCCATCGTTTAACATAGTGCAAATACACTAGCCATTCGTTTCTTCAAAGTAATCACATTGACCCAAAACACTTGAATTAATGTTATTAGCTGTAGTCATAACAGCACCACCACAAGCTTTCATTGGACGTTTCCAATCTTCTTCTGGTACACGAACAGCACAGAACATATGATGTGCAAAATACTGTGTAGCAACATAACCAATTGGTAGTTTATATGACACAACATTGGCGCCTTACTTAGCTAGTTTATTGTACAGAATATGCCATTCAGCATCAACAATTGTCTGATACTCTTGAACGTTATCAACACGTACTTCAGCATTATCACGCTCAGCCTTCAATTCAAATTCTATATTTAATAATGCGATTTTAATTTTATTGTATGAATTTGGGTCCATCAGAGGAAAGTACAGCGTCCACAACCATTTTAGAAAAGAAATATTTTTGTTGATGAATAAGTTTGGAGGACATTGCTGTGGCATCGCATTTTTCCAATAAGCACGTTGTTGTTCCTTTGATTGGCGCTTCGACATGTGCAGCCATGCCATATTTTGGTCATGCATAAATTGTAATGCTTTACGTATAGCTTTAATGATACGTGCATGCACGCCGTCCTCAATATATGGCTTAACTTGTTTTAAGATTTCACCTGCTTAAAGTACTACTGAAGTAGTGCCATCGCCGACCTGATAAGAGAAACATTTTTATTCTACACATTCTAATATAACAAAAAACTTACCTCAGTATCTTGAGATTTGGTGATGTCGACTAGTTTTATGGCTGGATGCACAATATCCAATAGTTTCATAATGGTTGCACCATCCTTTAAAATTTTGGCCTTACCACTGGAATCCATTCTGCATGGACCCAATGTAGTGCGTACAGCGTCCACAATTGATTGCGGGGCATTGATGTTGGATATGAGTTGAGGTTTACCTAGAGAGCTATCGGTACCCAAACATTTTTTATTTTTTAGGGGTTTATGCGGCAGTTACGAACGTACGTACCAAAAACGTGTCAGCTGACACGACCTATCTTATGGGTGTGCAATGTAAACGAAAACTCGCCGACGTGCAACGCCCGTACGTACGTAGCCCGGAACGTAGAAATCAAAACAATTTTGATTTTTTCCGTAAGAACGTGTCAGCTGATCGCTCTCTCACTAGACAGAGTTGCCTAGTAAACTTTTGTGCGCTAATTTTTGACCGTTTGCAGTTTTATGCAAAAACACCTAATTAAAGTTTGAAAAATTGTGAAAATAATTCGAAATAATTATGTAAAAGTGCAGATTATAAATATGTAATCTATTTATATTTATTTAATATTAATTCCAGCCTTTTACAACACAAAAAATTAAATTGGAAAAAGTTGATGTTTCCATAAGCATGCATGCAAAATGGTCAATTGCAACAGTGCTAATCTGTAAACAATACACACACAAATATGTTATGTACATGTACACAGACGCACACATTGATTCCTACGGGCTTGAGGGTTCGGTCAAACGTGCTTCGTACGACAAACGTCCGTACGTACGGCACACGTCGGTGGGTAATTGCCGCTTTAAGTTACTCCCGCACCGTGGCTAGGGAGGTTGATTATAAATCGAATTATTTGGCCCATTCAATGAATTAAAGCGCCATCACCAATTACGAGATTTTTCTCTATTTTATTTCTATATGTGGCGTGTAGCCATGTGTTTTTTATTCCGTTATGTTCACTTATGTTCCGTTAGTTCACTTTTAATTATGAGAAGTTTCTCTATTTTATTGTTTGTTATTTTTTCCAATATGTGGCGTGTTGCCATGTGTCTTTTGTTCCGTTATGCTTATTTACACTTGTTCCGTTATTTTTTCACTTCTTTTTAATTGTATTTTCCCGTTATGTTGCGTCACGCCATTCGAATACTTCTAACTCTAGTTTAGCGAAGCATTGCACATCCAAACTCCGCCAATTCATCAGAATGGAGTGCAGGTGCCACCCTTAGGTCCATTTTAGATTTCGGCTCAACCAATTCAAGCCCAAAATTATTTGGTTGAGCCGATTGTAGCACTGCACTGCACTACCACTCCGATGAAAGGACAAGAACGGAATGCAAACATTTTTTATTATCGACACGCTGTCCGGTGCGGCCCAAATGTTGGAAATATTCAGTTGGCACTGTTGATAAAAAATATGGATCAATGAACACAAGTAAAAGTGAAAGATATTTTTTACCATCTGTTTTTACTTTACACATAATACATTGGAAACGACGACCAGCATCTACAAATTACATATTAGCCTTGCAACGATTACATCATATTGAACCCAATTCACCAAAATTTAAAATGGGTGGCTCATATTCACCCTCAACCGGGCGAACCATTGGTGAGATGGTAATTGTAAAGGCCAAAGCTGTTGTTTTTCATAAATCAGCTGTTGCAGGTATGCAATACAAAAAGGACCTGCAAACGAGAAAGGTCAATGTAATTGCCGAACAAAACATTAATTTCAAATATCAATATCTAACGTAACGTGGCGAGGAGTTACCCTGATCTTGTCCCACATATTTTGTGGTCACCAGTGGTGGTAATAAACCCTGTTCTTTAGTAATAAAAACACCACCAGCGCTATTTTGATTTTCAATGATAAAGCTTATTGGATTTGGCATCTGATCGGGATCTAAACGGCGTTGGGCTTGATCATACTGTTGCGGCTGTTGATATATACCAGTTACAGGTGCAGGTGGTTGCTAAAGAAAATAATACAAAAATAATAATCAGCAATATTTGAAATATATTAGTTGTATTAGCATAAATTATAACAAGGACGTCCGGGTATTGGGGGTTGACCCGGCATGGGTGGCTGACTGGGCATTGGCGCCTGTCCAGTTTGTGTTGGTGGCATCATTTGACCCATGTAACCACCTGGTTGTTGTAGAGGATAACGTGGCTGTTGAGGTTGTGGAGGATAACCAGGTGGCCAGGTTGTGGTGGATAGCTCGGATGTTGTGGCATTGGCAGATAGCCAGGCTGGGGAGGTTGTTGATGTTGCTGTTGTGGCATTACATAACCCGGTTGCTGTTGTGGTATATACCTTGGCATAACTGGATGTAGTGTCATTGCCCCACCTGGTCCAGTAGATGCGGGCGGCATACCTGGAGGACCATGTTTCTCATGGCCACCAAGTGGCTGGTGCATAGAGTGTTAAGGTGGACCGGATTGTGACTGCATTAGACCAGACTGTCGTGTACCTTTGAATATTCTTGATCTGAAAAAAGAGTAAACCTAATATAAATTTCTACTAAGCTTTAAGTTGTAGATTATTCAAATAATTGGAGTTTTTTCTAAAGCTTAAAATTATTTTCTGCTCGCTTGGAAAATATTTCAATTGGAAAACAAAAACCAATTAAGCGAGTTTATTTATTATTGAAGTACTTACTTCTTTTTTATATGAACTGTATTCATATAAGTTCTAATTTCATGTACATATATAATAATATTGAAAATAATAAGTATTGAAAATTAAATTTTTTTGGTTCATATTTTATTCATATGGCTGCTCCAGGTAAAGTAAATCTGCAGGTAAAATTCCAGTTATATGGCGGTTATATAAATGGTAAAACTGCAGTAAAATTGATTGTCAAATGACTCGAAAATGTAAAGTGAAAGGAAGGAGAATATGACCGCCATTTGACGAGCATTGTGACGTGTGTGAGCAGCACAGTACTATGCTCACATCCTATAGGTGGGAGCGGAATGCACGATTACATTCATAGGAACGAAACGGAAAATTTGGTCACAAAACCTAATCACGCCCATGGAAACGTGACTATGAATATAACCGCTGGGAAAAGTCACAATGACCGTAATATGACTAGTCAAATTACGTGGAGCGTTTTTGCAGGGATTATATTATATTCATAATAATTAAATGCTTACAAAGCATAAAGTAGCGAAGGCACGGTCCTGCGTAAGCACATCGCTTACCTGTGTTGGCAAAAGATATGATGATACTGTCTTCGATAGATAGTCGGAACAGCCGCTACTCGGCGATGTAGAGATGACCTTTGTGTCGGTGGCAGCAGTTACAACAGCAGTTTCTGACTTTGCATCATCCGTACAGTGTGATGAATGCTTCTCTGCCTTTTCCAATTGCCTGTCGGCAGCAATTTTTGCTATTTCTGGAGCTAAAGCTGTAATGCAAATAAATAGATGGGCTGTGGCCACCTTGTCGCAGTTATTGGTGGAGAAAATGCGAAGCCATCTTTACCATCTAATACGTAAATTGAAATATAGAGGAAGAAACATTTTATAAAATTGAATAAAATCAAAAAATGATGGTTGTGTTAAAATGGGGTAAAGTATTGTGTTAAAGTATAGCGAAGTTTGAATAGGTCTCATTCTTCATTCTTAGAAACATGCACGAAGGTACCTCGTAAGATATTAAAAATCCTCAACGCTTTTTTTGCAATAACTTAAAAAAAACTCATATTCATCAAATTTCTGTGTAACTTCTACATATCAATAGCTACCTTTACCACCAGAAGGAGTCGCTATTGCTTCTACGCCTTTGCTATTGTTTCCTACATCGATGAGCTTTGTAATAAAATAAACAGCTATCTCTCCCTGACTAGGGTAGGCACCTTGTTGTTGGTGTGAGGGCTTAGCCGATCTCCATAGCGCCCGACTATTAGGCGGAGCTGTTTAGGACTGGCATCAACGCCGTTTCTCCTCATAGGAGGGCGGCGGGATGTCAGTGACCAAGAACTGCCAACCCCCTAATCCAGGGTGTTATGCGGACCGTGCCTATTGGACGATTTGCAGCCAGGGGATAAATTCGGCTGTGTTCGAACGGCGCCTTCCCGATACCGGACTGCCTCGGGAAGTATTGATGACCTTACCACAGTAAGGGGCGCTGCTGTGGCTGACGGTTCTTTCCCCGTATATAATACTGGACCGCTGAGCCCGCCTTGTCGGGCAGGTGGTCGTACGACCAAGATGAACGACTCATTACCAAATTGTAATAAGGAGGATGATAAGAGGACTGAATCGCAAGCCAAGGACGACGAATACGCATTAAGCGATGCGTCTGACTCGGGGGGCGAGAGTAGTGCTGATTCAATGAACTCCGTGTTGGAAAAGCACACAAATGAGTAGAAGAGTGGAGAAGGGTACGGAGTAGAGGAAGTAAAAGAGATCTCTCGCAGTACCGTGCAGCACTAAGAATTGTCCAACGCTTTGGAGCAGTGTTCGACCCAACAGAAGTGGAGATCGAGCGCTTGGAATGGGCCCATGAGGCGGTAGAAGTAGGTCAAAAGCAGTTCAAAAGGTTTGCAACCCTCGGTTCTGCAATTGGTACAAGGAGGAAGAAGCGTCGAATGATAGAATTAAGAGGAAACGTTCGGCGGAAGGCGACAAGCCTGCTTTCAAGAGGCAAAAAGGTCCCAGTCCCACAGCCGCGAGGCAGGCATTCATATACGCTGCTTAATTACACTACTGAGGACCTCGTAGTGGGGGCCGTTGAGCAAAGCAATAAGCAGGCACTTATCGTGGCATCCTGCTACATGACCCATGCTGCGGAGGTTCCACCTATGGAGTGCAAGAGGCTAGTACAGGACGAAGGGCGGTTGGTCATAGGCGCGGATGCAAATGTGCACCACAATGCGTGGGGAGGAGCAGATACGAACGAGAGAGGCGCATCTCTATTTTGTTACATCCTGCAAACCAATTTGCAGATAGCCAACAGGGTAAATGTCCCTACATACATTGGTCCAACATCCAGCAATGTTTTGGATATTACACTCCGAACGTGATATATCAAGGTATGATTGGATGGTTCTTGATATACCATCCTTCTCCGACCATGCGTATATCAGCTTCAGCATCCCCTAAAGAGGGTAGGGAAGGGAGGAACCCTAGGTTAACAAACTGGACTAAATTCCAGAAATAGGTAGAAACGAAACTGGGACAACCTAAAGAGGTTGCCAATGTGGAAGAACTGGAGGAGTCTAATGAATTCCTAACAAGGACGCTTATGACTGCGTATATCAAAGCTTGCCCTCTAAGAATATTCAGAGGAAAAGCAAAGCCGCCATGGTGGAGCAATGAGCTGAGTCCTCTAAGAAGACAGGTAAAATAAATGTTTAAGCTAGCAAAGACTGCGGAAAGCGAAGCGTGTCGGGACGAGTACAGGGATCTACTGAGGATCTACAAGCGTGAAATTTCCAGGGCGAAGAGAATCTCATGGAAACGTTTCTGTACGGACATAAAGTGCTCCAACGAAACAGCACGCTTGAGAAAACTCCTAGCAAGGGGAAATATAGTCCAGGGACTAATAAAGAATGAGAACGGGGAATGGTCACGTAAGTGAGGAATCCCTTGAGGTGCTTATCGATACATATTTCCCATCGGGAGATGGTTTAGAAGAGCCAGCCGACAGCACTCAGACTTCGATCACGGAGCGGGTAGTGCCGGGCTTGGTGACCGATGCCAAGATCGAATGGGCAGTGAAGACGTTTTCTAAGTTTAAATCGCCGGGCCCAGATGGTATATTCCCGGCCATGCTACAAGTTTCAAGTAGGGCGGTCGTGGAATGGCTTAAAATAATATTCGATGGATGCATAAGACTGAATAATGTACCGCACTCTTGGAGAACTGCTCGTGTAGCTTTCCTACCAAAGGCGGGGAAGATCGGTCACGTGTATCCCAAAGACTACAGACCCATCAGCTAACATAATTTCTGCTCAAAACCTTTGAGAGGCTAATAGATGTGTACATAAAGTCCAACGTAGATGAAAAGCTGCTCTCCACAACACAGCATGCGTACACCAAAGGCAATTCGGTAGACACCGCATTGCATAGGGTGGTAATAAGCGTAGAGGAAGCCCTGGAATATAAGGAATATGTTCTGGGAGTCTTCTTGGACATTGCCGGGGCTTTCAATAATGTTTCTAAATGGACGATTATGGATGGTCTTAATTACATTAAAGTACATCCAGCCTTAACCAGATGGATCGGCTGCATGTTAAATTGCAGGAATATTACATCACAATGGGGATTGTACGAGGCCACGAAATCAGTGGACAGGGGAACAACGCAGGGAGGAGTGCTATCACCTCTGCTGTGGACGCTGGTCATCAACCAACTGCTCAGGCGATTCGACGAGTAACCCGTAAAACCTACGGCTTACGCGAATGAAGTTGCAATTGTGATAAGTGGAAAGTGCCTTCCAACGATTAGCTCTTTGATGGATCGGGCGCTTCGGCATATTCATACCTGGGCATCAAATGTCGGGTTGAAAGTCAACACGGATAAGACGGATATGGTCTTGTTTACAAAAAGGTACAAGGTCCAAAATTGAATCAGGCCTAAGCTAGAAGGGGTGGCCCTACAGGAGAAACCTTGCACAAAATACCTAGGAATCATCCCAGACAGTAAGCTGTCATGGAAGCTCAACGTGGAGGAGATGGTGAAGAAGGCTTCAACGGCACTTTATGCATGTAAAAGAATGCAAAAGAAACGGCATATACGATCAGAAGGCACTCGAAGACGATGCCTCAAAACTAACAACCAAAAGCAATAATTATCATTTCACTGACACAAATTTTATAGTTTTTTTCTTTGGGAGTTGTACACAATCTTTTCATTATATTACTTAACAATTTAAGGGCCTCATTCTGTATTGCGACCGATAGCTCAGACGAACGATTCGCCTCAAAATGATTTCGTCTAGCAATGGTATTCTCTATCATTTTCATTCGGTCTTTACGTTTCTGACTCACAGGAAGGCAAAAGTAATTGTCAAGTGATAAGTTGCCATGTTGTTGTTGTTGTTGTTGTTGTTGTAGCGATTAGGTTACTCCCCCAAGGCTTTGGGGAGTGTTATCGATGTGATGGTCCTTTGTCGGATACAGATCCGATACGCTCCGGTAACACAGCACCATTAAGGTGCTGGCGCGACCATCTCGGGAACGATTTATATGGCCACATTAAACCTTCAGGCCATCCCTCCCTCCCCACCCCCAAGTTCCATGAGGAGCTTGGGGTCGCCAGAGCCTCGTCTGTTAGTGAAACGGGATTCGCCGCTCGAAGGTGAGTTTGACAATTAGGTTGGAGAAGCTATATATTGCGCTACACAACCCCTTGAATCCCGATAAGTTGCCATCGTTTAACATAGTGCAAATACACTAGCCATTCGTTTCTTCAAAGTAATCACATTGACCCAAAACACTTGAATTAATGTTATTAGCTGTAGTCATAACAGCACCACCACAAGCTTTCATTGGACGTTTCCAATCTTCTTCTGGTACACGAACAGCACAGAACATATGATGTGCAAAATACTGTGTAGCAACATAACCAATTGGTAGTTTATATGACACAACATTGGCGCCTTACTTAGCTAGTTTATTGTACAGAATATGCCATTCAGCATCAACAATTGTCTGATACTCTTGAACGTTATCAACACGTACTTCAGCATTATCACGCTCAGCCTTCAATTCAAATTCTATATTTAATAATGCGATTTTAATTTTATTGTATGAATTTGGGTCCATCAGAGGAAAGTACAGCGTTCACAACCATTTTAGAAAAGAAATATTTTTGTTGATGAATAAGTTTGGAGGACATTGCTGTGGCATCGCATTTTTCCAATAAGCACGTTGCTGTTCCTTTGATTGGCGCTTCGACATGTGCAGCCATGTCATATTTTGGTCATGCATAAATTGTAATGCTTTACGTATAGCTTTAATGATACGAGCATGCACGCCGTCCTCAATATATGGCTTAACTTGTTTTAAGATTTCACCTGCTTAAAGTACTACTGAAGTAGTGCCATCGCCGACCTGATAAGAGAAACATTTTTATTCTACACATTCTAATATAACAAAAAACTTACCTCAGTATCTTGAGATTTGGTGATGTCGACTAGTTTTATGGCTGGATGCACAATATCCAATAGTTTCATAATGGTTGCACCATCCTTTAAAATTTTGGCCTTACCACTGGAATCCATTCTGCATGGACCCAATGTAGTGCGTGCAGCGTCCACAATTGATTGCGGGGCATTGATGTTGGATATGAGTTGAGGTTTACCTAGAGAGCTATCGGTACCCAAACATTTTTTATTTTTTAGGGGTTTATGCGGCAGTTACGAACGTACGTACCAAAAACGTGTCAGCTGACACGACCTATCTTATGGGTGTGCAATGTAAACGAAAACTCGCCGACGTGCAACGCCCGTATGTACGTAGCCCGGAACGTAGAAATCAAAACAATTTTGATTTTTTCCGTAAGAACGTGTCAGCTGATCGCTCTCTCACTAGACAGAGTTGCCTAGTAAACTTTTGTGCGCTAATTTTTGACCGTTTGCAGTTTTATGCAAAAACACCTAATTAAAGTTTGAAAAATTGTGAAAATAATTCGAAATAATTATGTAAAAGTGCAGATTATAAATATGTAATCTATTTATATTTATTTAATATTAATTCCAGCCTTTTACAACACAAAAAATTAAATTGGAAAAAGTTGATGTTTCCATAAGCATGCATGCAAAATGGTCAATTGCAACAGTGCTAATCTGTAAACAATACACACACAAATATGTTATGTACATGTACACAGACGCACACATTGATTCCTACGGGCTTGAGGGTTCGGTCAAACGTGCTTCGTACGACAAACGTCCGTACGTACGGCACACGTCGGTGGGTAATTGCCGCTTTAAGTTACTCCCGCACCGTGGCTAGGGAGGTTGATTATAAATCGAATTATTTGGCCCATTCAATGAATTAAAGCGCCATCACCAATTACGAGATTTTTCTCTATTTTATTTCTATATGTGGCGTGTAGCCATGTGTTTTTTATTCCGTTATGTTCACTTATGTTCCGTTAGTTCACTTTTAATTATGAGAAGTTTCTCTATTTTATTGTTTGTTATTTTTTCCAATATGTGGCGTGTTGCCATGTGTCTTTTGTTCCGTTATGCTTATTTACACTTGTTCCGTTATTTTTTCACTTCTTTTTAATTGTATTTTCCCGTTATGTTGCGTCACGCCATTCGAATACTTCTAACTCTAGTTTAGCGAAGCATTGCACATCCAAACTCCGCCAATTCATCAGAATGGAGTGCAGGTGCCACCCTTAGGTCCATTTTAGATTTCGGCTCAACCAATTCAAGCCCAAAATTATTTGGTTGAGCCGATTGTAGCACTGCACTGCACTACCACTCCGATGAAAGGACAAGAACGGAATGCAAACATTTTTTATTATCGACACGCTGTCCGGTGCGGCCCAAATGTTGGAAATATTCAGTTGGCACTGTTGATAAAAAATATGGATCAATGAACACAAGTAAAAGTGAAAGATATTTTTTACCATCTGTTTTTACTTTACACATAATACATTGGAAACGACGACCAGCATCTACAAATTACATATTAGCCTTGCAACGATTACATCATATTGAACCCAATTCACCAAAATTTAAAATGGGTGGCTCATATTCACCCTCAACCGGGCGAACCATTGGTGAGATGGTAATTGTAAAGGCCAAAGCTGTTGTTTTTCATAAATCAGCTGTTGCAGGTATGCAATACAAAAAGGAACTGCAAACGAGAAAGGTCAATGTAATTGCCGAACAAAACATTAATTTCAAATATCAATATCTAACGTAACGTGGCGAGGAGTTACCCTGATCTTGTCCCACATATTTTGTGGTCACCAGTGGTGGTAATAAACCCTATTCTTTAGTAATAAAAACACCACCAGCGCTATTTTGATTTTCAATGATAAAGCTTATTGGATTTGGCATCTGATCGGGATCTAAACGGAGTTGGGCTTGATCATACTGTTGCGGCTGTTGATATATACCAGTTACAGGTGCAGGTGGTTGCTAAAGAAAATAATACAAAAATAATAATCAGCAATATTTGAAATATATTAGTTGTATTAGCATAAATTATAACAAGGACGTCCGGGTATTGGGGGTTGACCCGGCATGGGTGGCTGACTGGGCATTGGCGCCTGTCCAGTTTGTGTTGGTGGCATCATTTGACCCATGTAACCACCTGGTTGTTGTAGAGGATAACGTGGCTGTTGAGGTTGTGGAGGATAACCAGGTGGCCAGGTTGTGGTGGATAGCTCGGATGTTGTGGCATTGGCAGATAGCCAGGCTGGGGAGGTTGTTGATGTTGCTGTTGTGGCATTACATAACCCGGTTGCTGTTGTGGTATATACCTTGGCATAACTGGATGTAGTGTCATTGCCCCACCTGGTCCAGTAGATGCGGGCGGCATACCTGGAGGACCATGTTTCTCATGGCCACCAAGTGGCTGGTGCATAGAGTGTTAAGGTGGACCGGATTGTGACTGCATTAGACCAGACTGTCGTGGCATTGGACCCAGTTGTGGTGGCATTTGCTGTTCACCTGTTTGCTGGTATGGCGATGTAACACCGCCTGCATATGATGTTGGTGGTGTAGCTGACCAGTCTAAAAAAATAACAAAGTTCATTAGACAACAATTATTTAAAAATGTTTGTTTGCGTATAATGCTTGTTTTGGTGGTGGCATATGAGGCAAGCCAGGTATAAAAATAAAAAAATAAAAATAAATGTAAGGCACGATAACCTCCGAAGAGATCTAAGGCCGAGCTTCTCTTCTAATTTGCGTCGTGCTCCTCTTGATTTTCCCTACAAATTGGCCGGACGGGACCTACATGTTTTATGCCGACTCCGAACCGCATCTGCAAAGCAGATGAGTTTTCACTGAGAGCTTTTCATGGCAGAAATACACCCGGAGTGCTTGCCAAACACTGCCGAGGGGCGACCCCGCTCAGAAAAATTTTCTTCTAATTGAAAAATCTTATTTCTAAAATTTTGATGTTGCTTTGCCCGGGAGTTGAACCCAGGGCATACGGTGTGATAGGCGGAGCACGCTACCCATCACACCACGGTGGCCAGGTATAATTGTGCTATTTATAGTCATGTGATTCGGACCGCCATGTACAGACTGCCCTGGTGGTGTCGTTGCTGGAGAATACATGGAAGTTGGCGCATTGGCTCGGGGCGGCGGCTTAACTGTTTGATCATTGGCATATTGACCAGCTATAAAGTTATTGTTATTATTCGGTTGTTGTTACTGATGGTCCCGTTGTTGCGCTTACCAGTTGGTGGTGCATTGGATAATGGTAGAGCATCTTGCTGAGTAGCACCTGGTCGGCTAGCATTTGTATATGGTGTATTGGGTTGCGGAGCGGTCGGAGCCGGTTGCTTCAATGGTTTCATGGATAAGCCGCTCCTAGAATTTGTTAACTGTTGGATGAAGAAAAGAGGAAATATAAATATATGATTTACATCGTTTTATTTATTGGGCTAACTTAAGTACATTATTGAATTACTTTAAAGTTCGGGCGGCGCGAGTTAGAGCAGATTCATTTAAAAGACTTACCGAAAGGGTGTTAACTATTGTTTATTTTATCCAAACATACAAAAATTTTCCACCGCTGTTCTCAAACAAATTTGATTCGTTAAACAAACAAATTTGATTATTCTTTTTGTTCCATTTTATGAAAACTTAAAATTTTATCAGCAAAATTATTCAAAAAATATTCTAAAAACTGATTATAAAGTCAGTGTCAAAAGTCGCGTTTTGAAATCAGAACCGCAAATCCAAAAACGGAAAAAAAATTTTACGTATCTGGAGAGATATTTACAAAAGAAAGTGCAACTATTCAGGTGGTTGTATTGTTGTTTTGGGTAAAAATTTGTGTTCAAAGGGATTTTGGTGGATCGGCCAGGGTAATTTTTTATAAGCGCGACCGAAGGCCGTCAACGCAAAACATTGTTCTGCGCAAAAATATCATGGATCGCACCCCCGGTTTCGGAGGGATCCGAGGTAATATTTCGGTTGTTCGTCAATATCTTTTGAACGACTCAAAATTTTTGTTTCCCGTTTTCGGGTACGCGAACCTGTCGCCAAAACGCGTCTTTTGACACTCCTCTCGATAGTTTTGGAGGTATATTAAGAGTGTCATGCTGTCGTATAGAATTACCGACGTTTCGAAGCAATGAACACATTCTTGAATTTTTACAATATCCTGTAAATAATAATTTTGTATTAATACAAATAGTTTTAAGTATTCTAACCCGGGGGCCACATTTTGAAAGTGTTTTTGGTGATAAGCTTTACTGAACATAAAGTAAGGAGCACTTTAAAGCAAAAAATAAATCTTTCATGTACTCACTTTATAGTTTTCGGCCATATCACAGCTTTGAGTCGAGCTCTGCAGCTTAAAAGATGGATCATATTGACTTAAAATGTTTTCACATTCAAGTAGCTTATCATTATCACTTTTACTGCCGATTTCGTTATCCCTATTTATTGATTTATACACATCCATATCATTGTCGTTTAAGCCAAATGTATCGATACCTTTATCATTGTGGGCCAATAAAGAAATAATACGCATACGTTCTTGAGCCGCTGCAGTATTTCTTTTTGCTATTTCTTGTCGATGAGCTTTATGTTGTTCTTTACACTGTAAGATTTCGTTAACCACTTTTCTACAGGCATGTCCGTTGGTGGTTTCTTGGAGTTGGTTACTTTTTTCTATTTGTGCTCGAATTCCAGGCAACGAAGCGTATTGTGTTGTTGATTCCATTTGTTGGAGACGTGCACGAAGTGCAACAATTGTTTTCTGGAAAAATATTAGAATTTGTAATATTGTACAACTACAAACATAAATACATATTAAATTCACTTTCCAAACACTTACATCCAACATCGGTAAGTTATTTATATTATTTTGTAGTGCAGATTCGAATTCTTCAATCTCCCCATATTGTTGTTGTTCGTAAAGTTATCTAACGCTAGACATAAATCGTAATTGATTTTCCAAATATAATTGCTTATTTCTAGCACGTCGGCCATTTATTTCGAGAAGGCGCCAAGTCCAAGTTCTGTGTTGTATTTTGATTGTTGGGTATGACCAATGCAAGTTGAATTTTTTTCACATTTTCTGAATAATAATCTATATCAGACCAACGCCTCAGGTCCTCCAAATAAACTCTTACTTACATAATTTATTTGACAAACTTGAAATTTTCACCACCGACACCGATGCTCATTAGAAATGGCGGACTAGCAGAACATTTTTTTGCAAGCAACAATGACGTGTTTCACCAACCGTATGAATATAATAGGTGCGAGAGAGCACGATACATAGTGGGAAGGCTAAAATTGTCAACATGCTATTTCATTTGCAGAATTTTTCATTCCAAATCGTCACCCCTGTCAAAAATTCGTGTGGCTGTGTATGTTTTCGGACACACAATTTTTGCAGGCTATCGTCTCAGTTTCGTTTTGTATCCGTAATAAAAAATACCTATCTAAACGAAAACAACGTAACGAATAGCTGTATTCGTGTGGGCAGACGAACGTGCACTAACACAATAACACAATACAAATATACGAACGATCCGTCTGGCAGACGAAACGATCGCTTTCTTCGAGATAAAAAATCAGCAATGGAATCGTAATATATGATCACGGATCGAAAACTATTTTCACTCAAGCGATAAAAATTAAGCTATCAATCTATTTAAAAAAAATATTAATATATTATGGATCCAGTGTGTACGCGTTGTCCCTAGTTCACATATTTCATTAATCCGATACACCATTTCGGAGCTATTGTGATTTAAAAACGGCATTCGATCAAGGATCGTTTGTTGCGATTCGGTCACTGGCTGTTCATGTTCTGTGTTTTTGTAAGTCGATGGACTCATGTTAAAATCATACTGCGCCGAAAGTTCAAGAGTCAAATCATATTAAAAAAGTGCCAATCAACAGATTTCCGGCCGTGATCTGTGTATGGTTCCGCCATGGTAATTACGGATAACTTTTAGAGAAGCCGATTTTACAGATAATAATTTAGTTACTAGGGAAATTGAGGATTTATTGTAGATTAGTGCATGTGTAAACGAAGTCCAAGCCATATAATTCTTTTGTAACGAAAATTTTCAAAAGAAAAAAGTTGGGGATTTTGGTGAAAATAAGCCACTCACAAGGATTCAGCTTGTTATAAGTCAACAATATAAATGGCCTGTGTCTTCAGGGCTTCAACTGCTTTGATCTGTAAAACCGTTTGTGTTTCCCTGCTTTTCGCGTCCAAGGATGTCCTGCGGTTCATTCACAAGCGTATTTCTGACACCTTCTAGCAGCAACGCTGCCAAGCAGGCCACATCAACCGTTCGCTGTTCCTCGCGCCAAACGGCGCCTCCAGCTAACTACAATCTTTGTAGCACGGACAGAAGCAATATCGAGCAGCTTTTACCCCCGTCTCGCCCCTCCTTTCTGGAATACGCACTGGAGGAAGGAGCCATCAACTCCTAGATCCCTACACCATGTTCTCCGTATGCCAGCTAAGAATATTTTTGATCGCGATCGGTCCAATGCAGTTCATGCCTTGGACGATGCCATCTTCATTGATGCTCCGGGATTAGAAATGGCAGCCGCCCGACCGGCACATTTGTTGCACCGTTCTGCCGAAACACAAGTACCAGCCAGTCAAAACCAAGTTCTCAACCAGCAGTCGGACAGAACACTCGACAAAGCCTAAATCCTTCAAGGCGTATCCACCCATCTCTAACTGTCTCCTCCTTGCACTTCAGAATTCTGCAACTTAAAGGTAACGGGTTAACCAGAAAGATCGCGGAGATAGTTGACTACATGAATAAAAATAATATCCGTATAGCCGCAATTCAAGAAACAAAGCTAACTGCCAGATCGGATTTCAACTTCCCATGCCTACAACATCCATAGGAAAAATCGCACAAGCGGCAATGGTGGTGGCTTTGCCTTTATCACCCATCACACCGTGTAATGTAGTCTATCTCAAGTTAAAATCAGTCTCAGGGACAAAACTTAAGAAAGTCAAAGCATAACATCCGGTCAGGTGATGTTGACCTAGAAATAATTAAAATCTATATTCCTCCTGCAACCTGCTGTACAAGTGGCTATTGCCCTGATAGCGCGCTATTCAATGGCGAAAAATGATTTATTCTTGGCGACTTCAGTGCTCACCACGACCTCTGCCATTCCAGATTTGTTATGGATACGCATCTATGATTGAAGCAGTAAGGAAGGCGGTCGGCATGATGTGGTGGTGCACAGTGGCTAGTCATTGTCGGCTGGGGCGGGTCCTTGCCAACCTTACTGTTCCTGCGCCATAAACAGAAAAAAGTTCCTATCATGCCTATTAAATGGTGAACTGTCAAAATCAAAAAAAAAACCTGACAGAAGCGCAGAGACCGACCCAAAACGCTTATCGATACAAATTAAAACGACATCCGGTCGAACCGGATGCCACGGACAGACCGTTAACATTCAAAAATTTAAAAATTCCAAATTCAAAAAAAAAACTGACGCAAAAATCATTACCGAACCGGACATGGCCGGTTACTAACGGTAAAATCAAAAATAAAAAAAAACGCTGAAAAATTAAAAGAATAAGCTGAAAAGGAAAATAAGCCGAATATATCTTGGGGGCGCCGCGGGTGTTGTTGCGACGCCCGGTGCTGAGCCCACCCTCAAAAACCATGGCCACCGACGCACCTGTATTTTCGGTGGCCCCTTACCTGTGTACCTACGTGCCTTCTAAATGAAAGTGGACGCCAACGTTCCCATTTTACGAACTTATTTATTTATAATTCATTATGCAAGTAACTTAAGCAAAAATTTTAAACTTTAAATTTGAAAGTTCTAGTGTTTGAGAAAAATTTCAAGATACTCAAGAAAATGTCGTTTTTTGTTTATTTCGGATGAAAAATAAGTTTCTTTGATTTCGTTGCAAAAATATAAGCGTGCAAAAATTAAAATTTTTTTTTTTTATAAAGTATTTCCGAAATTGTTCTTAAACACGTTTTACTATTTTCGGAGGTGTACAAACTAAAATGTTTTCTCTGCTTATGGGATGGCGCAAAATTAATCTGGAAAATATAAAAAAAGCCGTGCTATTTTGACTAAGACGGCCCATACATGACACAAAAGCCATGCGCAAATATAAAACGACGGAATTTGTACAAATGAAAATTTAGACATACACGGCTCAAAAACACTGCGCAATATTCCGTTTTAATGTAGCGCAACAAATGAAAGATGTGTTTTAATTGTGTAAAAAAGGCACTAATTTTATAAAAAAAAACACTATTTTTTTCCACAGTGCTGGTAATTTACAGTATAAGTCGAAAAACTCGCACCAGAAGTGTTTATTTTCCATTGTATTAATAATATATATTTTTTAGTTGCAAGACCAGCTCAACTCATTGCAGCACTGCGCAATATTAATTTTTCAACTAGCGTAACAAATGAAACATGTGTTCTAATTGTATAAAAAATTATTATGTATTATTGAATTCCTGTTACAAGCTAGAGATGGTCCTTACACCTTCGATATTAACATTTTTAAGCAACAATTACTGATGTTATATTATCAGAAGCCACAGGTAAACTGTATAACATTCACCACACACGAAGAAAAAAACATGTGCAATATTTGCAGACATGCGTAAATATCAAAATCGTTTTGATTTTAGCGCAGTTCTCTGCGCAAGTAGCGCAACCAGTGCACACACCGGGCAAATCCTTGTGCAAATTGGTAATTGGCACAAGGATACTTGAGCCGTGTAATTGGCGTATAACAATAACTGTTGCACACAAAAGTGGAACGATGTAAAGAAAAATGTATAGAATTTCAAGCCTATAATAAATACAACCAATTTAACTTTTTGCGCATTTACTACGTTGCTATTTTCTTTTTCATGATTTACAAATTATTCTATTTTCCATTTAAAAAGGAAATGGCTGCACCATATATGTACATACATACTTGTGTGTATACATACGTATTTATTTAATATTTTTAAAAAGTTTGATACATTTTTGTTCTTTAAAGATCGTGCTTTTTCTGTAATATTTTTTTTTTAATTATTTTGTTTTCTTATTGATTTTAGTTATTTTGTTTTAATGTTCAGCTTTTGGTTTCGCCGGTGCACAGGTCCAGCCGGTGTTTTCAATTCGTCGTATCTTAGTTTTAAATTCATTATAATAATTTGTCTAGATATATATGTATATATGCTATATAGATATATATTTTTATATAAGTATATAATAGTAATAATATATATATTTTTGTCATTATCAATAGCAATATACATATATATGTATTTAGAGTTATGTATAATATTTATATTTAGTTAGTTATATAATTGAAATCAATAAATAAAATACACCTGCGCGTAAAAAAATAACAAAAATGATTAGCAAATATTTTTTTCGTTTCTTCACATCTGATTTGAAAAGCAAAAAAAATATTGAATTGTTTAGCGCCTTACTATATAAACCCCTTTAGAAACCATTTCCGATAAAAAAAAAACGAAATGTGTGTTTTATTTAACACTTAGCGCTTGTACAACACACGTTGACTCCTCAAACTAAACTCTAGTAAAACAAAACTATATAAACCAATTCGAAAACGTTTTCGAAGAGAAATAAAATCCAAAGTTGGGAAAATGTTCATGGAAGTTTCGCAGTTTTATCTGGAAGTATTTCAAAACGAGCAATGATTCCCCCCACCTGAAACCATACCGCATTTGCCGGCTGAAGCTGCAAACATAGCATGAGAACGTGACCTGGCGAGCCGACTCGACCCTAGAGATCCATACTAAGGGCCTCAACATGGATATTTTGTGGATGGTAAATGCACAAACGTGCCAAATGGGAGGAGCTTTGTAACGAAGCTTTTTTCCTGCCCGGTGCTTCTTCAATAAGTGCTTGGTGTATACTCGCCGTGTCCAAGGTTCACTTACAATAAATTTGTAATTCGGGACACATTTCAAATCGTTTTCGTATAAAATTCACTTTATTTCTTTAACTCTATATATTTTATAACTATAATGAAAATAATGTAATAAAAGTAAGATGTATTTGTATTCTTCACTTCGCTTTACGCTTGCTCTATGGTTAGTGGTGGGCTAACGGTCCTCGTGTCCCGTTAGGACGCCTTGCTGGTCGTTGCCTGGGTGTGTGTAAATGTATTTCTGTGACGCCCTGCGTCGGCTGTGGCTTATGTCGGTGCGCCTGCGTGCGTGTGTGTAACTCTAGTATGGTTGACGTCGTGTATTTGCCTAATTCTGCTGCGGTCAACGTAGTATGCCTGTGTAGCGCTGATGCGGCCAGCATCGTAGGTTAGCGTGACTGCTGTGGCCCACGTGGTATGTTTGCGTAGTGCAGTGGCAGCCAGCGTAGTGTTTGCGTAGCGTTGTTGCGGCCATCGTCGTATGTTAGCGAAGTGCGGTTGCGTAGCGCTGTTGCGGCTAGCGTCGTAGGTTATCGTGCCTCTGCTGTGGCCAACGTAGTATGTTTGCGTCGCGCTGTTGTAGCCAGCGTCGTATGTTAGCACAGTGCGGTTGTGTATCGCTGCTGCGGCCAGCGTCGTAGGTTATCGTGACTCTGCTGTGGCCAACGTAGTACGTTTGCGTTGTGCTGTTGCGGCCAGCGTAGTGTGTTTACGTAGCGCTGTTGTGGCCCGCGTCGTATGTTGGCGTAGTGCTGGGGCCAACGTAGTGTGTTCGCTATTGCGGCCAGCGTCGTCGCAGGCGGGCGGACGTCGCCTGTTCGCGGGTGCGCGTTACTGCGGTAGGGCCGTTGCTTACGAAGTCTCAAACGGTATTTGGTGGTATAACCGACACATTTACCACTTGAGGCCACGACTGACTCCTATGAAACGACCTCTCCTGGTAGTATAACCGACACATTCTAGGGACGCTCCAATGGTAGCTCCGGTCACGACCGCAGCTCCGTACTAACTCCCTGCTGTACTGCTGTGTCGCTCCTTTTATAGCTGTTGTGTTTGGTGTTGCTAGCTCAAATAGTTGCGTTACCATGGTTACCGTGTTGCTATTAAATGTTGCGAACGCTCGTTGTGTTGCTATTAAGTGTTGTGATTGCTAGTAGTGTTGCTGAGACTTGTTGGTTTGTCGTGTTGCTAGCGCCTTTTGTGACTGGCTGTTGTGTTAAAGCTGTGTTGAATATGTTGTGGGGTCGTTTTGTTTGGTCCTCACCTCCTGTCTACACAGTCCGGGTATCCCTTCTCCTCTCCCCCTGTATCGTAAAATCCTCTCCATGTTCTCGGCTACGTAGACGCCACAGTCATTGTTGTTGTATTGTTGTGGAACCTCGAGTACTAGCTCCTGAGCTTTAAAACTGTCGTGCCCGTAATTTGTGGTGGTTTAATGATGCGTGCGACGTCAGCGTACGTGTTTGCGCGTATAGTTGCACGCATGTTGTTGACGTCGCCGCCTGTAGTGTTTAATGGTGTAATGATGCGTGCGACGTCAGCGTACGTGTTTGCGCGTATAGTTGCACGCATGTTGTTGACGTCGCCGCCTGTAGTGTTTAATAGTGTACGGATGCGTGCGACGTCAGCGTACGTGTTTGCGCGTATAGTTGCACGCATGTTGCTGACGTCGGCGCCAGTAGCTCCTTCCAGCAGTGCGACCCTAGGGTGTTTTGCTTCCTCCTCCTCGTAGCGCTGGCGCATACGCTTGACGCTGTTGGTCAGTTTAGCGTTATAGCTCTGCATTGTAGATTGTTGGTTTGTTAAAAAAACCTCGTAGGAAAAGAAAACGTTGTTGTCACCTCGGTGATTTGCGATAGAATGACCGGTGCTTGCTTATGCTTGATATTAATTAATAATTTAAAAATTGTTCTCCCTGAATTTATTTTAATTTCCCGCGAAGATCTCTGCTGCATGATATGCCTTTAACTCTGCGATGTTGACCGTTTTCTCCTTTCCTCCGTTGGGTTTTCGCATTTTAATTATCACTGGGGACACATATCCTAGGATTTGGTAGGGTCCATCATATTTGGGGGCCAACTTTGCCGCGAAACTTTCTCCGACTTTGGAGAGATGGTGTTCCTTTGCGAGCACTAGTTCGTCGACTACGGGGGTGCATTTTCTCCGTCGTAGATTGTAATGCCGTGGTTGGTCTGCCGACGCTCGTTCCATGTTCTGCCTCACTTTTCTGAATGCTTCTTGCATTCTGTCGGATTTTTCTTCTGCCGTGGTGGGGGCTGTGCCCGTCCCCAGGTTGACTTCGTCAAACAATGTCCCTGGCAGTCGCGGCTCCCGTCCTTGTACGAGGAAAGCTGGACTGCATCCGGTGGACGCAGTCACGCTGGTGTTGATGGCCAGCTCGATCTCCGGGAAAAAGTCGTCCCATCTGTTGTGCTGTGATCTGGTGAGTTGCGCTATGATCCTCTTGACTATTCTGTTCGCCCGTTCCGTTGGGTTTTCTTGCGGTGTGTAGGGCGCCGTGAGTTGTTGTCGTACCCCCATTTTCCTGAGGTAACGCTGCCACATTGTGCTGGTGAACTGAACGCCGTTGTCCGATATCAGTATCTTGGGAGCACCAAACCTTGCGAGGATGCGTTCTTTGAACGCGCGGCGAAGGCCCTCTGCTGTAGCACGCCTCATGGGGACCAATTCCACCCATTTGCTGAAGCGGTCGAAAAATACTAATAGCATCGTGTTCCCGTGTGTGGATCGAAATCGACGCATACCGTGGCGAATGGTTCTTGGGCCACCTGTGTGAGCATCTTTCCAGCTGGCTTTTGCTGTGCTTCCTTGTATTTCTGGCAAGACTCGCACTGTCGTACATATCGACTGATGTCCCGAAACATGCCGGGCCAGTAATACCGGTTGGCAATCCGCGCTACCGTCCGGCGGATACCAATGTGTCCAGCGCTTGGGATGTCGTGGTTTTCTTCTAATACTCGTTGTCGCAGTGGCGTGGGTACACAAAATTTCCAAGGGACCGCTGATCGTGTGACCGGCAGGGAATATGGCGGTACAGTTGTCCATCTTGTATTATGTAGTCGGCATATTTTTCCGGGTTGGTGCGTACTTCGCCGACGCGCTTGTGCCACCACTTGCATTGTGGCTCTGTTGTCGTTGCCAGTCGTAGGGTCTCCAGTGGCTGTCGTGATAGTGCGTCCATTACCAGGTTCAGCTTCCCTTTCCTGTACTCGATGTCGAAAGTGTGTTGTTGAAGTTCCAAGGCCCATCGTGCTATACGGCCGGAGGGGCTTTCGATGGAGTTTAGCTACTTTAGAGACATATGGTCCGTGATTACCTTGAATCGGTATCCTTCCAAGCAGGGCCTCATCTTGCGTATTCCCCAGACAATCGCGAGGCATTCCTTCTCGGTGGGCGAGTAGTTGGTTTCCGCCTTGTTGAGTTTTCTGCTGGCGTAGGCGATCACGCGTTCTCCACCCTCCAAGTCCTGTGTCAATACCGCGCCCAGCCCGAAATTGCTTGCGTCTGTTTGTAAGGTGAAGGTCTTGGTGAAGTCCGGGCAGGCAAGTATCGGTGCTTCCGTGAGCTTTTGCTTTAAGGCCTCGAAGGCCTCCTGTTGTTCGGCCTCCCACTTCCAGTGTTTGCCCTTTTTCAGCAGGGTTGTGAGTGGCTGGCTGATCGTGGCGAAGTCGGGTACGAACCGTCGGTACCAAGATGCTATGCCGAGGTATTCGGTGGTTCTTTGGTGGTTTCAGGTCTTTGATGGCTGCAACTTTCTCGGGGTCGGTGTGAATTCCCCTGTCGCTTACTACGTGTCTTAGGTAGCGGATTTCCTTCTTGAAAAATTCGCATTTCTCCGGATTTATTCTGAGGTTGGCGCGCTGCAGTCGTAGCATTACTTCTTTCAAGTTGCGAATGTGCTCCTCCAAGGTGGATCCTATGACGATTATGTCATCGAGGTATGCGAAAGCGTAAGGTTCCATCTCCGGTCCAATAACCTGATCTAGTGCTCTTTGAAATGTTGCAGGTGCGGAGTGTAGGCCGAATGGCATAACGCGCCACTGGAATAACCCGCGTCCCGATACCGTGAAAGCTGTGTAGGGACGGCTCCAGAGCCCCAGCTCCAGGGGTATTTGCCAGTAGCCATTGTTCAAGTCCAAGCTGCTGATGTATTTCGCTCGTCGCAGCTTGTCCAGTATATGTTGTATTCTGGGTAGTGGGTATGCATCGGGTACGGATGGGGCGGCCGATAGTCCACGCATAACCTCCACTTCCCGTTTTTCTTCTTGGCTAGCACGATCGGTGCGCTGTGTGGGCTACGGGACGGCTCGATGCATCCTATCTGGAGTAGCTCCTCGACTTCGTTGTTGATGATGGTCTGCATAGCTGGTTTGCGTGGGAAGTAACGTTGCGTGATAGGGCGGTCGTCCATCAGGATAATCTTGTGCTCGGCTATTGTCGTCACCCCACTCATGCTCTCGAATTTCCGGAGCTCTTTTGCCAGAAAACCGCGCACTCGCCTCCGCCTCGTCCTCATCGTACGCCCCGTTGATCCTGTTGATCCTATAATCAATGTTGTTGTGCTTGTGGGATACTACTGTTCGGTGGTGTTACCCTCTGAATGCTTCCTAACGTGGCTCCAGGGGTGTCGTGCCTGGCATTAATCGTACTCGCGGGGGTTATACTCTGAATAGTCCCAGGGGTGTCGTACCTGGCGTTACTCGTTTTCGCTGGTGTTATACTCTGAATAGTCCCAGGGGTGTCGTACCTGGCGTTATGCGTTCTCGCTGGTGTTATACTCTGAATAGTACCAGGGGTGTCGTACCTGGCGTTACTCGTTTTCGCTGGTGTTATACTCTGAATAGTTCCAGGGGTGTCGTACCTGGCGTTCCTCGTACTCGTTCTCGTTGGTGTTATACTCTGAATAGTTCCAGGATGCGGTGTGTGCTGAGCAAGGGGTCTGGTTAGCACGAGGTGGCCTTCTCTACATGACATGGTAGCTTCCATGCTTCCTAGCGTATCCAGGCCCAGTATGATGTCGTCGATCGCCCCGGGCATTACGTGTAAAACTGTGTGGTGTGCCGTTTCTCCGAGGCGTACCTCAGTCCTTATGGCGTCGAAGATTGTGGTGCTAGTCCCGTTTGCCATTGTTATTTTGTTGGCCACTCTCACCATTTCTCCGTTTCCAGAGTTTACTACACGTTCTGCAAGGCTGCTCGAAACGAAGCTTCTCGATGCCCCTGTGTCGATGACCGCCTCGGCTGATTCCGCCCCGAGCCTGGCTACGACGTAAAGGCACCCATGCTCTTGGTACATTACCACTGCCGATTCGGCGGGGTTCTTTGGGCTCACTGCGCCTTGTTCTTCGTGAAGCCCTCTGTCGTTTCCCTGTCGTCGACGGCAGCATTCGATTGTGCGTATATCACTGCGGCCACACTCCCAGCAAAAAATTTTCCGTGGGTTTCGGCATCTATTGGCGTAGTGTCCTTGTTCGCCGCACCTCCTGCATACGTTGTTGGGGTCGAACCACTGATTGCCGGGAGGCGTGTGGTGCGGTATGTTCGGTGGTGGTGGTGGTGGTGCAGGTTTAGGTGGTGATACCAGGGTCGTGTCACTTGCGATGTGTCGCGTAACTTCGCGGTGGTGCCCGCCTGATAGTCTTCGATAGTCCTCACGTATGCTCTCGTATTCCTCGGCAAGGGTTAAGAGTTCCGCGAGATTGGTGAAGTCCCTCCGACGGATGTTAAGTTGGTAATCGGGGTGGCTGTTACGGAAGATTCGTTCCAACCGCTGGTGTATCCTGCGTGTCTCATCAAGCTCTTTATCGCTAGCACGTAGTCCTTATACTTCTCCTTGTTATGCTGCCTCCGTTGGCATATGTCGTCCCCGAGACGCTCGAAATACCTGACTGGTAGGAAGAAACGTAAAAAATCCTTTTTGAAGCTTGTCCACCTTTCCAAGTGTGCATTGTTATTGCGATACCACTGCAGCGCGGGCCTCCTAGTAGCTCGGGCATGGTTTTTGGTAGGAGATCCACGTTTAGTGCGTACACTTCGGCTAACTCCTCCAGCCGTTCGATGAACGCTAACGGGTCCCGTCCACCTTCGTATTTTACCGACCACTTTCTTACCTGGTCGTTGATTTATTTATTTATTTATTTATTACAGCTTATAAGCCTAGATTAATAATTCCATATCACATGTTACATATTATATGAGATCTCTTCTATCTATCTTATTGCAGTTGTACTACAGTATGACATTAATTTCTTTTTAAATACGTTCAGCTCTTCACAGTTTCTTATATCTATAGGAAGTTCATTAAATCTTTTTAATCCTTTGTAAAATAAGTTGAGCTGTCCGCTTTCCGTGGAAAACAGCGGAAGCCTAAAATTATTCTTATTTCTAGTATTAATATTGTCAATATCTTTTTGGTATGCAATATTATTGCGCGAATACTCTGGTAAATTCCCTTTTTTAATATTAAAAACAAAAATCATTACAAAATAAAGTATACGCTGTTTAACACTAAGCCATTGTAATATGTTCAGCATATCACTTGTCGGAGTATCATGTTCTTTATTTAATATAAATCTCGTCGCCTTATTTTGCATTTTTTGTAAGCTATCTATTATGTTATCTGCCACCAGAAACAGTATGGTAGGGCAGTAATTAAAATGGGGCTCCACTATAGTTCTATATACTGAGATCTTGTGCTTCTTCGATACGTATTTACATGACCAGTACAGGAAACCTATTTTTTTAGCAATCTTTTGCTTAAGACCATTTATGTGGTCTTCAAATTTCAATCTATTATCAATAACTATACCTAAATAGTTTAGTTTTGACACTTCCATAAGTACACTGTTGTCTATTTTTAGTTCATAACTGTTACTAACGGGGGTTCTACTCAGAATCATATACTTGGTCTTATCGGCATTTATCTTTAATTTGTTTTGCCGCGTCCTTAGGTATATATTATCTAGGTCTGATTGCATTTTTTGCATAGCTATATTAAAATTTTTATCGCTTATCAAAATGAGAGTATCATCTGCAAACAACTTTAAGTTACAATGCTTTACTGATTTAATTATATCATTTATATATATTTTAAACAATATTGGTGCAAGTACTGATCCTTGTGGATGGGTGCGAATATAACGGTCGGTGCCTGAGATGTACCGTTGGATGGTACCGCTTTTCCTGACGATAAGTACTTTTGTGGGGGTGTTGTACTCCTGGGAGGGAGCGCGAACTGGTCTATCGGCGATGTTCATGGTGCCCCCTCCGTTCGATGGAATCGGTGTCTTAACCTCATTTAAATCACTCGTCTCTATAGTTTCCTTATAAGCGGCTTCTAGGGATAAACATTTTGCGCGTACTTCCGAGTCCACGTTTGCTCTCGAAGTCAGTGCTGCTATGCGCTTTCGGATTTCTCGTGTGGTGCCAGTCTGCTCAATACCCAATTCCTGTGTGATGGATATCAGCTGATCCATGGAAATGTTGTCTAACCACGTGGTATCAATCTGGTCGGCCATTTTATGGTTAGTTTTCTAGTCAGGAATGTTCCTTCTGACTTGGGACGATTTGCAGGGTCCCTGCTCGGGTGCCAATTGTAACGAAGCTTTTTTCCTGCCCCGGTCCTTCTTCAATAAGTGCTTGGGGTATACTCGCCGTGTCCAAGGTTCACTTACAATAAATTTGTAATTCGGGACACCTTGCAAATCGTTTTCATATAAAATTCACTTTATTTTTTAACTCTATATATTTTATAACTATAATGAAAATAATGTAATAAAAGAAAGATGTATTTGTATTCTTCACTTCGCTTTGTGCTTGCTCTATGGTTAGTGGTGGGCTTACCGTCCTCGTGTCCCGTTAGGATCGTCCGTTAGGACGCATTGCTGGTCGTTGCCTGGGTGTGTGTAAATGTATTTCTGTGACGCCCTGCGTCGGCGTGTCTTTCGTACGGCTAGCGACTGCGCTGTCTCTGCTGCGGCTTATGTTGGTGCGTCTGCGTGTGTGTGTGTAACTCTAGTATGGTTGACGTCGTGTATTTGCGTAACTCTGCTGCGGTCAACGTAGTATGCCTGCGTAGCGCTGTTGCGGCCAGCGTCGTAGGTTAGCGTGACTCTGCTGTGACCCACGTGGTATGTTTGCGTAGTGCCGTGGCAGCCAGCGTAGTGTTTGCGTAGCGTTGTTGCGGCCAGCGTCGTTTGATAGCGTAGTGCAGTTGCGTAGCGCTGTTGCGGCCAGCGTCGTAGGTTGTCGTGACTCTGCTGTGGCCAACGTAGTATGTTTGCGACGCGCTGTTGTGGCCAGCGTCGTATGTTAGCGTAGTGTGGTTGCGTAGGGCTGTTGCGGCCAGCGTCGTAGGTTATCGTGACTCTGCTGTGGCCAACGTTAACGTTTGCGTAGTGCTGTTGCGGCAAGCGTAGTGTGTTTACGTAGTGCTGTTGTGGCCCGCGTCGTATGTTGGCGTAGTGATGGGGCCAACGTAGTGTGTTCGCTATTGCGGCCAGCGTCGTCGCAGGCGGGTGGATGTCGCCTGTTCGCGGGTGCGCGTTACTGCGGTGGTGTCGTTGCAGGGGTGTCGTACCTGCCGTTACTCGTTCTCGCTGGTGTTATACTCTGAATAGTTCCAGGATGCGGTGTGTGCTGAGCAAGGGGTCTGGTTAGCACGAGGTGGCCTTCTCTAGATGATATGATGGCTTCCATGCTTCCTAGCGTATCCAGGTCCAGTATTATGTCGTCGATCGCCCCGGGCATGACGTGTTAAACTGTGTGGAGTGACGCTTCTCCGAGGCGTACCTCAGTCCTTATGGCGTCGAATATTGTGGTGCTAGTCCCGTTTGCCATTGTTATTTTGTTGGCCACTCTCACCATTTCTCCGTTTCCAGAGTTTACTACACGTTCTGCAAGGCTGCTCGAAACGAAGCTTCTCGATGCCCCTGTGTCGGCTGATTCCGCGCCGAGCCTGGCTACGACGTAAAGGCGCCCATGCTCTTGGTACATTACCACTGCCGATCCGGCGCTGGGTTCTTTGGGCTCACTGCGCCTTGTTCTTCGTGAAGCCCTCTGTCCTTTCCCTGTTGTCGACGGCAGCATTCGATTGTGCGTATATCACTGCGGCCACACTCCCAGCAAAAAATTTTCCGTGGGTTTCGGCATCTATTGGCGTAGTGTCCTTGTTCGCCGCACCTCCTGCATACGTTGTTGGGGTCGAACCACTGATTGCCGGGAGGCGTGTGGTGCGGTATGTTCGGTGGTGGTGGTGGTGGTTTAGGTGGTGATACCAGGGTCGTGTCACTTGCGATGTGTCGCGTAACTTCGCGGTGGTGCCCGCCTGATAGTCTTCGATAGTCCTCACGTATGCTCTCGTATTCCTCGGCAAGGGTTAAGAGTTCCGCGAGATTGGTGAAGTCCCTCCGACGGATGTTAAGTTGGTAATCGGGGTGGCTGTTACGGAAGATTCGTTCCAACCGCTGTTCGCTGGTGTATCCTGCGTGTCTCATCAAGCTCTTTATCGCTAGCACGTAGTCCTTATACTTCTCCTTGTTATGCAGCCTCCGTTGGCGTATGTCGTCCTCGAGACGCTCGAAATACCTGACTGGTAGGAATAAACGTAAAAAATCCTGTTTGAAGCTTGTCCACCTTTCCAAGTGTGCATTGTTATTGTGATACCACTGCAGCGCGGGGCCCCCTAGTAGCTCGGGCATGGTTTTTGGTAGGAGATCCACGTTTAGTGCGTACACTTCGGCTAACTCCTCCAGCCGTTCGATGAACGCTAACGGGTCCCGTCCACCTTCGTATTTTACCGACCACTTTCTTACCTGGTCGTTGATTTATTTATTTATTTATTTACTACAGCTTATAAGCCTAGATTAATAATTCCATATCACATATTAAATATTATATGAGATCTCTTCTATCTATCTTATTGCAGTTGTACTACAGTATGACATTAATTTCTTTTTAAATACATTCAGCTCTTCACAGTTTCTTATATCTATAGGAAGTTCATTAAATCTTTTTAATCCTTTGTAAAATAAGTTGAGCTGTCCGCTTTCCGTGGAAAACAGCGGAAGCCTAAAATTATTCTTATTTCTAGTATTAATATTGTGAATATCTTTTTGGTATGCAATATTATTGCTTAAATACTCTGGTAAATTCCCTTTTTTAATATTAAAAACAAAAATCATTACAAAATAAAGTATACGCTGTTTAACACTAAGCCATTGTAATATGTTCAGCATATCACTTGTCGGAGTATCATGTTCTTTATTTAATATAAATCTCGTCGCCTTATTTTGCATTTTTTGTAAGCTATCTATTATGTTATCCGCCACCAAAAACAGTATGGTAGGGCAGTAATTAAAATGGGGCTCCACTATAGTTCTATATACTGAGATCTTGTGCTTCTTCGATACGTATTTACATGACCAGTACAGGAAACCTATTTTTTTAGCAATCTTTTGCTTAAGACCATTTATGTGGTCTTCAAATTTCAATCTATTATCAATAACTATACCTAAATAGTTTAGTTTTGACACTTCCATAAGTACACTGTTCTCTATTTTTAGTTCATAACTGTTACTAACGGGAGTTCTACTCAGAATCATATACTTGGTCTTATCGGCATTTATCTTTAATTTGTTTTGCCACGTCCTTAGGTATATATTATCTAGGTCTGATTGCATTTTTTGGATAGCTATATTCAAATTTTTATCGCTTATCAAAATGAGAGTATCATCTGCAGACAACTTCAAGTTACAATGCTTTACTGATTTAATTATATCATTTATATATATTTTAAACAATATTGGTGCAAGTAATGATCCTTGTGGATGGGTGCGAATATACCGGTCGGTGCCTGAGATGTACCGTTGGATGGTACCGCTTTTCCTGACAATAAGTACTGTTGTGGGGGTGCTGTACTCCTGGGAGGGAACGCGAACTGGTCTTGCTCTGCAGGTCTATCGGCGATGTTCATGGTGCCCCGTCCGTTCGATGGAATCGATGTCTTAACCTCATTTAAATCACTCGTGTCTGTAGTTTCCTTATAAGCGGCTTCTAGGGATAAACATTTTGCGCGTACTTCCGAGTCCATGTTTGCTCTCGAAGCCAGTGCTGCTATGCGCTTTCGGATTTCTCGTGTGGTGCCAGTCTGCATAATACCCAATTCCTGTGAGATGGATATCAGCTGCTCCATGGAAATGTTGTCTAACCACGTGGTATCAATCTGGTCGGCCATTTTATGGTTAGTTTTCTAGTCAGGAATGTTCCTTCTGACTTGGGACGATTTGCAGGGTCCCTGCTCGGGTGCCAATTGTAACGAAGCTTTTTTCCTGCCCCGGTGCTTCTTCAATAAGTGCTTGGGGTATACTCGCCGTGTCTAAGGTTCACTTAGAATAAATTTGTAATTCGGGACACCTTTCAAATCGTTTTCATATAAAATTCACTTTATTTCTTTAACTCTATATATTTTATAACTATAATGAAAATAATGCAATAAAAGAAAGATGTATGTGTATTCTTCACTTCGCTTTGTGCTTGCTCTATGGCTAGTAGTGGGCTTACCGTCCTCGCGTCCCGTTAGGATCGTCCCGTTAGGACGCATTGCTGGTCGTTGCCTGGGTGTGTGTAAATGTATTTCTGTGACGCCCTGCGTCGGCGTGTCTCTCGTACGGCTAGCGACTGCGCTGTCTCTGCTGCGGCTTATGTCGGTGCGTCTGCGTGTGTGTGTGTAACTCTAGTATGGTTGACGTCGTGTATTTGCGTAACTCTGCTGCGGTCAACGTAGTATGCCTGCGTAGCGCTGTTGCGGCCAGCGTCGTAGGTTAGCGTGACTCTTCTGTGACCCACGTGGTATGTTTGCGTAGTGCCGTGGCAGCCAGCGTAGTGTTTGCGTAGCGTTGTTGCGGCCAGCGTCGTATGTTAGCGTAGTGCGGTTGCGTAGCGCTGTTGCGGCCAGCGTCGTAGGTTATCGTGACTCTGCTGTGGCCAACGTAGTATGTTTGCAACGCGCTGTTGTGGCCAGCGTCGTATGTTAGCGTAGTGTGGTTGCGTAGGGCTGTTGCGGCCAGTGTCGTAGGTTATCGTGACTCTGCTGTGGCCAACGTTGTACGTTTGCGTAGTACTGTTGCGGCCAGCGCAGTGTGTTGGCGTAGTGATGGGGCCAACGTAGTGTGTTCGCTATTGCGGCCAGCGTCATCGCAGGCGGGCGGACGTCGCCTGTTCGCGGGTGCGCGTTACTGCGGTAGGGCCGTTGCTTACGAAGTCTCAAGCGGTGTTTGGTGGTATAACCGACACATTCACCACTTGAGGCCACGACTCACTCCTATGAAACGACCTCTCCTGGTGGTATAACCGACACATTCGAGGGACGCTCCACTGGTAGCTCCGGTCACGACCACAGCTCCGTGCTAACTCCCTGCTGTACTGCTGTGTCGCTCCTTTTGTAGCTGTTGTGTTTGGTGTTGCTAGCTCAAATGGTTGCGTTGCCATGGTTACCGTGTTGCTATTAAATGTTGCGAACGCTCGTTGTGTTACTGAGATTTGTTAGTTTGTTGTGTTGCTATTAAGTGTTGTGATTGCTAGTCGTGTTGCTGAGACTTGTTGGTTTGTCGTGTTGCTAGGGCCTTTTGTTACTGGCAGTTGTGTTAAAGCTGTGTTGAATATATTCTGGGGTCGTTTTGTGTGGGCCAAATTAATGGTATTTTATTTGGTCCCCACAGCTTCTAAAAAACTGCAACCTCTGCGGGTGTCGGTAGGTTGTGGTTAAGCGTCAAATACTTGTCCAATCCAACAAAACACAATGATAAAGTATCAATATCCTTCGCGAGCACATTTTGCTGACTATAATGCATTCTTCAGTAGGCAAGGCCAGACGTCGTGCTTACAGACGGGCTCATAAACACAGAAACGACGTGTCACTCATTACCATCACCCCCACAGGGTAAAGAAGCCATCTACAAGGCCAAACCTTCTAAATCAATAGGCCAAACGGAATAGCCATGTAAATGCTAAAAACTTTGGCGCTGAGGGAGTATACTACCCAACACGTTTTCAACCTGTCGCCGTAGTCCTTGGTCATTCCCGATCAATGGAAAATGGCAAAGATAATTCTACTACTGAAGCCTGGTAAACCAGCTAACGAAGGCGAGTTGTATCGATCGATATCACACTCATATCACACACATATCACTTTCGGCAGTATCGGAAACATTGGAAACCGTTTTGCTCTCTCATTTCACGGCGAATCTTAGTTACCCACCAACATGGCTTCCGCAATATCACAGGGCGGTGCTCGTGGGCATTGACCTGTCAAAAGCCTCTGACATAGTTAACCACGGCACGCTACTCCAAGACATAGACGTCTCACACCTTCCACCTTCTCCAAAAAGATTGACCGCAAATTTTCTAAATGGTCGGCATGCGTCGGTTCAATTTAGGAACGAAATCTCAAAGCCTATGAAAATTTAACAGGGGCTACCACAGGATGGTGTCGTATCCCTGCTTCTATTTGATTTCTACATATCAAAGCTCACTTCCCCACCAGAAGGAGTTACAATCACGATCATGGCAACGGGACCTGGCCCTTCAATGGCTGAATTAAACAGATATCTCCCCGGTCTTTCTAGTTTCTTCACTTCGCTCAACCTGGCATTATCACTGAAAAAATTCCTCTGTTTGTGACGTGGAAGGAACAGATGACGCAAATCTTTGACGTTCACGTCAAAGGTGTCACGCCACCCACTGTCAGTCTCCCAAAGATCTTAGGGGTAACGTTCGATAATACTCTGACTTTCAAGACGTACCTGAGGAAAGGATAAAGAATCGTTGCTAACCACGTACAAAGCAAGTGGCCGGCCGCTCATGTGCTACGGGTCACTAGTTTTGTGCCTGGTCTTAAAAACGTATACTGAAAAATGCTACAGGCCTGTCAAAATGATGCAATCAGAACTGCCACGGGATGTCTACATAGTGAGCCAAGGTGCTCAACATTAAAGAGCACAACAAAATGCTGAACAGGCAGTTTTTGCTAAACTGTCACAAACAAGGACACCCTAGCAAACAACTGCTTGATCTAGCCCCACCTGCACGGGGGTTAAGGGAACATCTCCATAGTGCTTATGGACGAGATCCGGCACCTGCCAACACAGCCGTTTGATCCAGGCAAGCATAAGGAGGCCCTTAGAGAAATCCACACAGAATCGGTAAACGGCTTTGCCAGGACGTGCTCTGTGAACCCTGTTATCAATGTATAACATCCTACTCTTGCAGAAGAAGAAAGGACTATACCAGGGAGACACGAGTCACCCTGGCCTAACTTTGTTCGGGATACTGTAACAGGTTAAACTCTTACTTGTCGAGAATCAACCCTGACATATATAATGTATGTCCTGCATGAGATGTGTCCCCACACGACACCAACCATCTTTTCAATTGTAATGTAGAGGCCCTTAGAGAAATCCACACATAATCGGTAAACGCCTTTGCCAGGACACGCCCTATGAACCCTGTTATCAATGTATAATATCCTACTCTTGCAGAAGAAGAAAGGACTCTAACCAGGGAGACACGAGTCACCCTGGCCTAACTTCGTTCTGGATACTGTAACAGGTTAAACTCTTACTTGTCGAGAATCAACCCCGACATATATAATGTATGTCCTGCATGAGATGTGTCCCCACACGACACCAACCATCTTTTGAATTGTAATGTGGAACCTACATACGTCTTAACACCAATCTCCCTATGGTCCGCCCCTGTTGAAACTGCCAGTTTCCTTGAACTCCCGTTAGAGGAAATTTTGTGACAATTTGTGAGTGGTCGTGCACATTAAATGGGGCGAAGCACTGTTAACAACAACAGGTGGCCAACAGGGGCCTACGTCAAGCAATGTGGTTGATATCACACTGAGCTCGAAGCAGGATATATCGGGGTACAAATGGAGGGTCCTTGACAGGCCATCCTTCTCAGTCCATGCATATATCAAAATTATTTAAACTTTGGACAATATAAAATACAGGGTGCCAGAGTAACAGGGTGCTTCACAATAATTTTTCAAAGTTTAAAAATTGTAGAAAAATACAAACAAAAAAATTTGTTAAAAACTGAAGGACAAACTTTGAAATTTTTTTATGAGGATATATTTGAACATGAAACCAGATGAACTTATGATTTGTATGAAGGAGTGTGGCTCTACCCACTTATTATTAAAAGTTTTTTCTTAGTGGCAAGGTTATCAGTCTCCACCAAACTTGATGAACGCATGACTTCTTTTAAGATGTTATATTCTTATAAAAGCGAAATGTGTACGCTAGGGGATAAGTATATAAACATTGCTTGAAAATCCATTGTATAAATTTACCAACATATTTTTGAAAAATTCAAAAACCAAATATTTTATTAATAGTTAACTAAGAAAAATTATTAAAAGTTGTTCAATATTATTGTATTTGAGCCAAAGATGAACAACTAATAAATTTTTGAGCACTGCCCACTTATGATAAAGAGTTTTATCTTAATAACCGCTTTACCAATTTTATTGATTTCTGTAAAAACTTATTACCCTTCTGATAGACAAAGCCTAAGCTTTAAAATGAATATACATAAAGGGTGCTTCAAAACTCATCTTAAAATTTGATAAATTTTAAAAAGATGTTAAAACGAAAAGTATATGATTATAATTACTAAATGAAATAACTGTATTATTTAATAAATAAAAAATTTGTATTTATTGATTACTTTTTTTTCTCAACAAAATAACAAAACTAAGTACTAAACAAAATTTTTTGTTGTGATAGAAAAAGGTGAACCATTTATTTAGTCTTAACGTAATCTTTGTCACTTGAAAATATATCTAACAAGGAAACCATTTCTGAGCTATAGGTGTCTGTAAGATCTTTCTGTGATCTCACATGCATCATGGATGATATGACTGGATCAGAAGACATGGCCAAGGCAGTCGGTTCTATGTACCGGAGCGACTCGGGATTTTTCCCGACCAAGGACTGTCATTTCAGTGTGACCCCATTTAATTTGTTTCGTCCCTCCCACAAATTGTCATCCTCCCAGCAGCTCCTTGCAGCAGGACTGCTACATATTCTCTTACTTCGGGAAGGTATCGAACCCAATCCGGGTCCGTCTCCTGACCCCGGTTCTGAGAAATGACAAGTACCCGCTGCTGCTCGCGCCCCACGGCGCCAACAACTCAAACAGCTGCTACCACTCATAACTACAATCTTCGTAGTAGAGCTGGTAGCAATGCTGAGCATCAGCCCCTCCCCCCGTCTTCTTCTCCCCCCTCTTTTCTGGCAGCAATCATGCAGGTCAGGGAAACAGACTCTTAATCCCTACCTCCGTTTGCACCGTCTGCCAGCACAGAATATATAGGTTTGCGACATCCGCTCAATGCAGCTCCTGCCTTGGGTGGTGCCACTTTCCTAGATGTTCTGGTCTCCGCGACGGCAACCCCTCGACGGGTTTCATCGCGCCATGTTGCCAGGTCGCAAACCCAAATCATCCGGGTACCCCAATGCTTGCCCAAGGGCGCCCAGTCCCAAGGCCACACCAGCAATTGCGTCCTAGCCTTCCACAACCTAGGCGTAGTCACCCGTCACTTACCCCTAGAGTGGCGGCGTCACCCCTCATGCACTTCAGAATTCTGCAGTTAAACTGTAATGGACTAAATGGGAAGATTACGGAGATAGTCGATTTCATGAAGCGGCACAACATCCGCATTGCTGCGATTCAAGAGACTAAACTCACAGCAAGATCTGCATTGCAGACCTGCTCTGGGTATAATGTCCACAGGAAAGACCGCGAGAGCGGAAATGGAGGCGGCCTCGCGTTTATTATACACCACTCTGTGCAATATTATATATTTGATCCTGGCATCGACCGCAGGGACAATGTCTTAGAACGTCAAGGCCTATCTGTTCGGTCAGGCGATGCAAATCTAGAAATCATCAACATCTACATCCCTCCTGTCACCTGTTGCCCCAGTGGATACCGCCCTAATATCGAGGCCTTACTCACTGGCAACAATCGCATTATCTTAGGCGATTTCAATGCCCATCACGACCTATGGCATTCAAACTTGCGGGCGGACAGTAGGGGTGAGATGTTGGCGGATCAAATAGAAGAAACGACGTTCTGCACAATAAACGGAGACGCCCCTACACGTATGGTAGGAAGCTGTCATAGCTCGCCAGATATCTCAATCGTGAGCGCAGAACTCGTAAACAGCGTCAACTGGCAGCCGATGGTAACATTGGCATCCGACTACCTGCCCATACTTATTTCGTTCGAGCGTACCGCCGACTTCATCGTCCCCGAAAAACGCACTTTCATAAACTTCAAAAAAGGAAAGTAGGAAGAATATAAATCTGCAACAGACAGCAGCTTTGCTGCCCTCCCTATCCCGACTGATGCCCGCCAAGGGGAGCGTGCCTTCCGTAAGGTCATTGAATCCGCCTCGGCACATTTCATTCCCGCCGGGAGAATTCCCGAAATCCGGCCCCACTTCCCGGCGGAGGCCGCAAGCTTAGCGAGGGAACGCGACCTTATAACACAGCTTGATCCAGGCGACCCCCAAATAAGGGATATAAACCAACGCATCAGATTGCTTGTGGACGAACACAAGCGGGCGAAATGGGAAGAGCACCTAAGAGGTTGTAACCTCTCTACCGGTGTAGGTAAACTTTGGTCCACCGTAAAGTCCCTATCGAATCCGACTAAGCACAAAGACAAAGTTTCCATCGCCTTTGGCGATAAGGTGCTGTCGGATGCGAAAAAATGCGCGAGCGCTTTCTGCCGACAATATATAATGCATCCTACGGTTGACAAAGATAGACGGAGAGCCAATAGACACGCACATAAACACAAATTCAGCGCGTCACCAGTCACCATCACCGCTAGAGAGGTTGAGGACGCCATTGGTCGCGCTAAACCATCCAAAGCAGTGGGCCCAGACGGCATAGCCATGTCGATGCTTAAAAACCTAGGGAAAGAGGGTTTCAAATATTTAGCGCATGTCTTCAACCTGTCTCTTTCCACCTTTGTCATACCCGAGAAATGGAAAATGGCCAAGGTGGTCCCGCTACTAAAGCCTGGGAAACCAGCTAACGTAGGTGAGTCATATCGTCCGATATCTCTCCTATCGCCAGCGGCAAAGACGCTTGAAGCCATTTTTCTCCCTTATTTCTAAGCACATTTGCAGCTAACCCCTCATCAGCATGGCTTCAGAAAACTCCATAGCACTACCTCCGCGCTAAATGTCATTAGCACCCAGATAAATTGCGGTTTGAATCAATACCCCCACTATAGAACAGTACTCGTAGCGCTAGACCTATCAAAAGCCTTTGATACGGTCAACTATGGCTCGTTACTGCAAGACCTGGAAGGGTCTACCCTTCCCCCATGTCTTAAAAGGTGGACCGCAAATTATCTGGGTGGTCGGCAGGCATCGGTGCAATTCAGAAACGAAACATCAAAACCAAGGAGAATTAAACAGGGGGTGCCACAGGGTGGTGTCCTATCCCCACTTTTGTTTAATTTCTACATATCTAAGCTACCTTCACCACCGGAAGGAGTCACAATCGTTTCCTACGCCGATGACTGCACAATAATGGCCACAGGCCCAGGCCCAGAGATCAATGAGCTATGCAATAAAATAAACGGCTATCTCCCTGATCTCTCCAGTTTTTTTCGCCTCGCGAAACCTGGCATTGTCACCGACTAAATCTTCCGCGACCTTATTTACAACATGGACGCCCCAAATGTCGACCATATTGAACATCCACGTCGATGGCACTACGGTACCGACTTCCTACACCCCAAAATCTTGGGTGTGACGTTTGATCAGGATCTACATTTTGGTGCGCACGCAACCGCAATTGTTCCGAGAATTCAGAGCCGTAATAAAATCCTCAAATCCCTTGCTGGCAGTACCTGGGGAAAAGATAAAGAAACGCTCATGACCACATACAAAGCAATTAGCCAGCCGATTACGTGCTACGCGTCACCCATATGGTCGCCAAGCCTAAAAACCACCCACTGGAAGAAACTACAGGCCTGCCAAAATACTGCTCTCAGAATCGCCACGGGCTGTCTTCTTATGTCCCCAGAACACCATCTGCATAATGAGGCGAGAATACTCCCCATCAGGGAGAGAAATGAGATGCTGACCAAACAGTTTCTGTTGAATACCCAGAAACCTGGGCATCCCAACAGACATCTGATTGACGAACCAGCACCGCCTAGGGGCCTAAGGAGTCATCTCCGTAAGCATTTTGAGGAAATACGGCACCTGAGAACCCAGCCGTATGAAGCGAATAAACACAAGCAGGTCCTTGGTGAACTCCATAGACAGGCGTCGGACCTTTATGTCGGGAATTGCCCGGTGAATCCAGTACTTGAAGAAAGATATCCAGAACTCGCGGAAGAGGAACGCATACTCCCCAGGGAAACGCGTGTCACTCTTGCTCAACTTCGTTCTGGATACTGTAACAGGTTAAACTCTTACCTATCCAGAATCAACCCCGACAATAATTTGTTTATCAAGTTGGTATCGAATATCTAACTTTTTTCTATTCTGCAACAGATGTCGCAGTCTTGTTAATATCAATTGGCACGAACCAGAATAGAAGTGGGATTAATGAAGACAAACAAAAAACCGCTGTGATGGCTGAATGGTTATAGCAGCGGCGCCTAAACGTTGCCGATGAAGGAATTTAGCAGTTCCCGAAATGGATCTATACAACGAGCTTTGGCAGTTGTCTAAATTTTTTCTTTCTTCTATTCTAATTTAAAAATTTTTTCAATTAAGAAAAAATATATCATAACAATAATAATGATAAAAAATTATTGTTAGGCCTTGAGCTCGATTCGAACCCGCGATATTACAAATGATATAACAACAAAAATTGTTAATACATCCCAGAGCACGGGGAAAAAAGTGTCAATAAAACATGACACTATGGCAGCATTGCCATCAAACAAGTCCAATTTTCACATCAACAGATGTCGCAGTGTTGTGAATATCAATTGGCACGAACCAGAATAGAAGTGAGATTAATGAAGAAAAACAAAAACCGCTGTGATGGCTGAATGGTTATAGCAGCGGCAAAGAGGATAGATATATAAGAGGCGTCAATCGGCTATTCGTTTCTTTTCAGAAATTTTTGATCGCTGAAAGAAATTTTACTCGATGTTAACCGAGAGATAGTCGGCCAGTTGCCTTCACATCTTGTCCGCAATTTGACAGCGAGGTGTGGGGAAATAAAAATTGACTGAGTGGAAGTTAAGTTTTGGTTGAGTGTGGCTGCAACTTTTGCAAAATGTCAAAGCAGCCAAAATGAAAATAATAAAGTGAAAATGTGAAAAATTGTGTAAATTGGTAAAATAAAGTGTTAAATTGTGTTACAAATGTTTACTATTTTAATAATAATTGTGTTCAGTGCAGTGAAGTGGTTAAAAAGTGGTAGAAAACTACATAAGTGAAGTGAAGTGAAATTTGTGCAAAGACATTGTGTGTGGCATGTGGCACACGTATGTACATATGTAATTATGTGTGTCATAAATATGCAAAAGCCAAGGGTTGTGTTTTGTGAGTGATAACATTGATAACAAAATAAGTATACTTTTATCAATAAATTGAACTTGTGATTTTAAAAGCAGTTCATTTATATATAAATGTATATGAATTTTGAAAACAACATTGTAAAAAAGTTTGTTAAATAATTAAATAAATAAAATAATTAAATTTGCTCTAAGCATAAGCTAACAAATGTTTTTACATTCACATGTTCAAATAAAAGACAAACTTTGTTTCAATCAACCACTTCCAACAAAAATTATTCTTACGCACAAGCGTATGTACAAATCTATGTTCATATGTAAGCTAAGAAATATTTTTATATTCGCATGTTGAAAAATAAAACAAAATTCACTTCAACCAACCATACGCACAAGCACATATACATATGTACATATGTATGCTCATGTTTTGTATGTAAATCGCAAAATCCTGAAAACTAGCTTCCTCTTGATTTTTCATTCATAAATGCTTCTTCTTAATTTGTCCAAATTGATGATAGAATTTTGCAATTCGGCAACATGGCATTTGATAAAATCGTCAAAAGACAAATTTTTGCGATTTTATAAATTCCAACTTCGATGCATATTGGGGGTATTCATTATGACGAGCATAACTACTTTCATAACCCCGCACTTTTCCTTTAAAATAATACTAAACTATTTATAAGCCTGTATGAAAGTACTAATATCGTAGTAAAAAATGCAAATAAACATGCACAGATATTGCCTAGTAAATGTCCACTAACATATTAGCAGTATAATCTTAAAATTTCCATCCATTGTTCATATAAATTATTGCAAATAATTTTCCCATATCCTTAATTGCCGAGTTGTTACAGCTTATGGACATTTTTATTTGCTATTTGAAACCCCCTATCATATTCTGCCGAAAAATTGTTCGCGCAGTCACGCAGCCAAATTTTCAGCAACTGTGTTGCAATTGCTAATTAAGAGTGGTGTTTTACCCGTTTCTGGCCCGAATTCGCACTGTGACGTCATACTGTATATGCTGACTTGTTTATCACATGTCAGTACAAAGTAAGAATTTTACATTATTTTCATAGAAAAAAATTAATATATGGGAGTGGCGAAATAAACTAAAGTAATTTTGCGAAGAAATATAACATTATTTCGCAAAAGAGCAATAAATTCGTTTATTTTAATTTTATAATAAATTCCCCTTTTAGCTGTGCGTTGTTAAAGGTATAAACGGCAACACTTTTAACCACCGACGACACATAATTTGGCTCGTGCCTATTGTATTTCGTCGGCTAATTGCTACGAGCATTGATATTTACATATACATGGCCGTATACGCGGATTGCCATAATTGATTTGGTCGCTTCATAACGCGTAAAGCGGCAAGTTGTTTTATTAATATCTTAAGACACTGCCACAGCATAAAAGCGACCAAGGTTTTTATACATTGGAGTATTATTGAATATGTATATATGTATGTATGTACATTTGTACTTTTTTGCTTTGGTTTGTATTTTCATATATATATATTCAATGATACAATGCTCAACATCTGATCAACAGGCACATGTCTTTTGTGTATTGTTGGTCTTATTTACATATTTAAGGGTTGATTTGAGGCAGGTCAAATGTATTTAAGTTTGACTTGGCTTATCAAACCTACCTTTGAAAATATTCAAGTACATAGGTACTTAAATCATTGTACTGAATAACACATATAAAATGCTTTAGGAAATTTCTTTATAGATACCTCCCCTCCCACCCATAGTCCAAATAATAACTAAATTAAAGTTTTATGAATATGCAATAGTTTTCGTGTGCACAAAAATTCCTAGTGTGCAAATGCCGTCGGCAAAACACTATTTGCATGCATATTTCAATTTGCATACATTTTCCTAACATTTTAATTTATTAACAAAAGGGCATATTTTGGTTATATGAATAGGTTTTTGTTTGTAAACAAATAAGCAAAATTTCTGCAATTTGCAACTAATTTTAATATTTCCGTTTGTCCATAATTTCATCAAATAGGAGTCATAAAAGACACTTAGGTGATAGTCTTTTGATGCTGATATTTTTCACATATTTCGGACACATATTGAACTCCATAACTGTAAACGCTTCGAGAATGTTTGTAGGGTACATATATATACGCAAGCAAAGCTACCCCTCAGACATGCTCACGATGCTCATGATTTAAGAATCCGAAAGGCGTCCGAAATAAGTGGGCAATACGGGAATCACCCCTGCAAAAACGCTCCACGTCATTTGACTAGCCATTTTACGGTCATTGTGGCTTTCTGCAGCGGTTATATTCATAATCATCTTTGCATGGGGCGATGCACTTTTGTGATCAAATTTTCCGTTTCGTTCCTATTAATGTGATCGTGCATTCCGCTCCCACTTATAGGATATGAGTTCTGCTCACACACGTCACAATGCTCGTCATTGGCGACTGGGGTTTTACCATTTATATAACCGCCATATAACTTGAATTTTACCTGCGGATTTACTTTACCTGGAACAGCCATATGAATAAAATATGAACCAAAAAACTTGAATTTTCAATAGTTATTATTTTCAATATTATTATATATGTACATGAAATTGTAACTTAAATTAATACAGTTCATATAAAGAAAAGTAAGTATTTTAATAATAAACTCGCTTAACTGGTTTTCGTTTTCCAATTGAAATCTTTTCCAAGCAAACAGAAAATAATTTTAAGCTTTAGAAAAAACTCCAATTATTTGAATAATCTACAACTTAAAGCTTAGTAGAAATTGAGATTAGGTTTACTCCTTTTTCAGATCAAGAATATTCAATTCAAGCAATAATTCTGCAACTCTTAGCAGGAGTATTGATTGGTTTCAAGTCTAATTCCGACAGCAATAGGATCACGTCATACCTTATTATATATGTACATGAATTTGCAACTTAAATTGATACAGTTGATATAAAGAAAAGTAAGTATTTTAATAATAAATAAACTCGCTTAATTGGTTTTTGTTTTCCAATTTAAATCTTTGTTTAAGGGGTGGCAGGATAAATTTACCTTACCTCTTTTGGGATGTGGCTGAGTGAATGTGGGTACCGCTGGGTTGGTGATGTGTGGATGATGGTGATGGTGGCGGCGACAGTAGGCCCCTTTTTCCAATTCTGCAATGCTGGCTGCAGTCCTTTAGTTGCACTGTAACTGTGGCGAATATTTCTCCACCAAGAGAAAGAACAAGGCACTTTGTGAATTTAACTTACTTTAAACAAACTATTTAATTCACGAGATTTCTTTTGATTATAGAAAGTACAGAGTCACACCCGAATGGTAAAAGGAATTCGAATAATACACTTTTTTACAATTTATATAAATTTTTGTGTCTAATATATTATACAAATATATCTTTAAAGAGATTTTACAAGATTTTTTGTGTCACACACGGGATGGATAAATTCTTCGAATTATAAATAATTAAAAAGAAATGTCAACAAACATATATATATATGTACATATGTACGTACATGTCAACTGCCAACTCATCGTTGGGTTTGCCAGAGGGGCGAAACGTGAACTCTTATACTCTAATAGATATAACTATAGATATAATTCATGGATTTAACATAATTCATGAGTCGTAAAGATAATAACTATACATCAAATAGTAATGTATAAAAAGGTTCAATGTACATATTTATATATATGTAACTTAGTTACGGTAATTATAAATAAGGTACATGTTCGAATTCAATAGGGGGACTCATGTAACCGTATAAATGCCTTATAAAGTGTGTAAACGTATAAATTTATCTAGTGCGTAACCGAGCTGTCAAATTTTGTATGAAAAATCATTTACACAATTTGTATAAATTTACGCGCACATTTCATTGCGTCAACGCGGTAAACTCAAAGGATGCAACCTTGCAGACATTACAGCAGGCATTTTCATCAGAAATCTCCAACATCAGCAAGTAAAGGCGTTTTAGTTTTTATTTTTCACTTATTCTTGTCATTTTTTAATTTGTATACGTTCATATAACCGCGTGTGTAAATGGATATAATTTTACACCTTATAAGTTTATATGCTTTCATGAGTCCCCCTAATATAAAAAATTCAGGTAAAATTCAAGTTCGTTTAATTGGTTATAAAAATACGATGTTGATGGAGTTGGCTGTTGATGACTGCAATAGTCACTCAACCATCGTCCCCGCCCTAGGCGCGTTCAGCGGCTAGAGCCTCTTGCAGCTCTTGAAGAGTCCGTAGCGCATCTCGTACAAGGAGATCAGACACCTTTCCCCTGAAAGTGGCAGTTTTCAGCCCTTGAGCGGTGCACCGAACGGTGTGTCGAGCGGCAGTAGATGCTGGCGGTTGTGCTTCGGTAGCTGGGCGAGAACGGAATCGCACGGTAGGGGTAGAGGGTACCTGAGGTGGTACTACTTGGCGACCAGGCCGGGGTACCTGGGTATGACGTGGGATGCTCGGGGTTGCATCCCGCGGATGCAGCAGAGCGTGGTGCCTTAATCCGCAAGTTCGACAGCGATCATACGAACTGCATTCATCTGTTGCATGCGATAGCGCCAAACAATTCAAACAGAATTTATGCGCCCTCGCGAGTATCCATCGTTGTGGCGGCTTCAGTTTCTTGAAGACGCTGCAATTGCGAAGAGCGTGGGTTTGCATGCACGCGCGACCACTGCTGACCGCAAGGAGTTTCGGGGTGCCCGTTGCTGATCGCGATTCATGACAATCTGAAAGTATAGTTGTAAATGCCTTTTAGGTGAGAGAAATGTTAAGGCAGGGAGTTTCAGTTGGCATTATGTTGCGAAATACGACTATTAGTGGTAAGAGCGGTGATGTGGTAAGAGTGGACAGAGGTGGTTTGAGAGTAGCTACGAATTCTCCGGTGTTGCCCGAGAGGGTGGGCTTTCAATCTGAGGGAGGAAACATAGCTTGACCAGTGGTCGTGTGAGGGTGCCGGTTTGAGTACGAACGTCAACAACACGTATATGGCCGTCAGGTCCTGCATGTATTTTTTCAATACGTCCAAGGCACCATTCAGTCGGGGGAAATGAGTCGTCATGAATGCAGACACACTCACCGACCTTGGGTTCGGGTTGTGGATTTTTCCACTTCTGCCTTTTTTGGAGATCCTTTAGGTAGTCTTCCTTCCACCTTTTGCTTAATTGAAGATGTAAGCTTTTAACCCTGTCCCATCGGTTTATAAGAGATAAATCCGCGTGATCCACTTCAGGGATAGCGAGGAGGGGGCTACCTCGGAGAAAGTGGCCGGGGGTCAGCGCGGTAAACTCTGTGGGATCTTGGGATAAAGGTGAGATATGACGAGAGTTTAATACGGCTTCAATTCTTACCAAGAGGGTGGTAAATTCTTCAAATGTGAACTTGTGGGCTCCTTCAGTCTTCTTGAAGTGCAGTTTGAAACTCTTCACTGCAGACTCCCACAAGCCGCCCATATGGCGAGCTCCGGGCGGAATGAATTTCCAATTGATGCCCTGGGGAGAGTATTTAGCGATTACTTCTTGAGAGGCAGTTTTCATGAAGTCAACGAACTCCTTTTCGGTCGCTCTTTTAGCTCCAATAAACGTTTTGCCGTTGTCACTCATCATTGTGGCAGGATATCCACGACGTCCGACGAAGCGAGCGAATGCTGCGAGAAAGGCATTTGTTGTTAGGTCCGAGCACAGATCAAGGTGGACAGCTTTTGTCACGAAACAGACAAAAACGGCCATGTAGCCTTTCAGTAAGGTGTGAGACCTTAGCAAGGAGGCTTTTATTTGAAAAGGCCTCGCAAAGTGGACACCGGTAGTGGTGAAAGGCGGAGCGTATGTGCATCGTTCCGGGGGCAAAGCCGCCATGATTTGCGATCGCATTTGCTGCTTGTGGAGGGTACAAGTTTTGCACTGATGTATGCATCTCTTTATGAGGGGTTTGAGTCGTGGAATATAGAAATCCTGTCTGAGGCATTGCTGCATGAGACGTATTTCGGCATGGAGAAGAAGTTCATGGAGGTACTGTATATAGAGGACAGCGAATCTTGATTTTTCTGGGATAATAACGGGATGTTTTTTCCTGTAAGTCAACGTCGAATGAGCTAGTCTACCATGAACCCTGAGGAGCCCTTTTTCATCGAGGTTTGGGTTGAGGGTTAGTAAAGGGCTTATTTTATCAATGGGTTTTGCCTTTTCCAAGCATGCTCTTTCGCGAGCAAAATATCGGGATTGCGTTAACGTCACAAGTTTATTTTTCGTTTTGCGGAGATCTACGTGAGACAGAGAGGGAGTGTAAGGGGATTTAATACCTCTAATTCGGTCCTTGAGTTTATTAATGAACCTAAAGGCATATGCCATGACCCTGAGGGCGCGAGGAAAAGAGAAAAATCGATCCAATACATCGGGGTCATCTTCAGCTGAGTGTAGTGCTTCGACTCGGCGCATTTCAGGCGGGTTGATGCTGCGGGTAGATGGTTTTAGCCAGGCTTCGGGGGGCTGGGTCAGCCACGCAGGGCCATTCCACCACAGCGAAGAATTTGCCAAGTCCATGTGTTTGCATCCTCTTGTGCCCATATCGGCTGGATTGTCGCGACTGCCTACATGCTTCCAGGAGGCGCTTCCGACGAGATCCAGAATTTCAGCTGTTCGATTGGATACGAAAGTTTTCCAAGCGTGGGATGCTTTTCGAGCCATGGGAGGCTTTTCGAGCCACATGTAAAGATTTTTAAGAGAGAGCTCGAGATGGGACTGTACGACGGCGATTAGTCGGGCAAGGAGTAGAGCTGCACATAGTTCTAGTCTTGGAAGACTGGTAGTGCGAAGAGGGGCTACCTTGCCTTTAGCGAACAGAAGGTGAGACGACGTGGTGGCACCGTGGGTTGTTCGCAGATATATAATGGCGCAATATGCCTTTTCTGACGCATCGCAGAAACCATGCAGTTCAACCTGCTGGTTCGGGATGTAGTTAACCCATCGAGGTATCTTTATATTTGAGATGTTGGGTAAATTTTTTGCGAAGTGCGTCCATTTAATGAAGCGGAGGGGCTTCACTGGTTCGTCCCAGACAGTTCCGTCTATCCATAGCTTTTGGAGTAAAATCCTGGCCTGAATCATAATCGGCGTAAGCCACCCTGCGGGGTCAAAAAGTTTTGCGACCCAGAAGAGAATTTGTCGTTTTGTACTAGCGGACGAGAAGGGTATTGAGTCCACTGTATACGAAAACGTGTCGGTCAGGGCGTTCCACTGTATGCCGAGAGTTTTGGTGTTGCTTGCTTTCTCGAATTCCAAAAGATTGGTGTTTAGCAAGTCCTCTTCTTTAATATTTTTTATAATACTGGGGTGATTGGCCGTTAATTTCCGTAAGGGAAATCCTGCTGACGCTAACACTTGGATGACTTGGGAGAGAGATGTTTCAGCAGAGAGAATTTCATGGCTGTCAGAGGAATGTCATCTACATATGTTTCTTTAAATATAAAGAGATTTACAAGGTTTATTCCAGTGATCTACAAGAGCTCTGAGTTTGAAAATTTCTCCTTTATGCTCTATGGGTACGATAGCCGTGGGTAAAATTATTTCACAATCGTTTTCGGAATAAAACGGTTGGACTTGGCTTTTCTGCGAGCATGAAGGGCTTTCATCCAGGGGATTCGCTTTATCGGGAGTATTACAGGGTGAGACTGTGGAATTCGTGGTCGTGGTTTGTTAGGCTGCCTTTTGCAATCGGGAGGGTTGTCTCTTCGGCACTTGAGACGTGTCTTCGTGAAGAACTGAGTTGTGCCGAACTTGACATTGATTGCAAGTTTGAGTACTGGAACAGTCTTTCAATATGTGTGACTGAGAGAGGCAATTGAAACACAAATTTTTTTCTCTCACAAACCTTCTGCGATCAGAGGTCGAAAGCTTCTTAAATTTGAAGCAACTTATAAGGGTTGAGATGAGGTTTTACACATAGCGTACATTGTCCGCTGCTCTGTCATATGAGACTGGGTGTGGGAGGTCGATTTATTTGGAAACGAATGTGACTGTTGGGGTTTAAATGGCGGCCTAGTTTGAGGAGGAGTGAATTTACTTTTACTTGGGTGCCATTGATCAACTCTTTCTACCACTTCGTATCGCGTTGTGAGGAACTGGTCCATTTGGGACCAGTTGGGAAGTTATCTTCTTGAGGTTAGAGATTGCTCCCACAACGTGGCTGTATTTTCTGGGAGTTTAGAGGTAACCAGATAAATAAGTATGGGGTCCCAGTTATCTGTGGAGACTTGTTGCGTGGCGAGAATTTGAAGGAAATTATTTACCGACGATTGCAACCTATGAATGTATTCACTGTTTTCCGTGGTGATCGTTTTTAAGTTCATCAGGGCCCGTATTTGATTATCTACGAGAACTCATCTGTTCTTATATCGGGACTTTAGGGCTTACCACGCTAAGGCAAAGTTGTCATCAGTCAAGGGAAATTGGTTGACTATTTGAGCTGCCTTTCCTTGGGGTTTGTATCTGAGGTGATAAAATTTTTGCGCTTGGGAGAGTTAGGGGTGGTTAATGTAGACCGCTGTGAACATGTCACGAAATGAGGGCCATTTTTCATAACCACCATAAAATATTTCGGTATCGCAGGGAGGGATGACGGTAGGGGGCGCGGGGGCGTTGGCTTGTTTAAGTAACTGAAGCTGGTCTTCGATCTGGGCTTTTGTGTCTTCATACGCTATGAGACAGGACATGTATTTGCTATTAGCAGATGTTGGAAAATCTTCGGGCAGGTCCTGATCTGGGGTTTCGACAATTTTATCGAAGACGTGTTGGACTCTATTCCAAAATTTTTCTATGTTTGAATTTTTGATGTCTTGGAGCGACGTCGACCTAAACCAAGAACAATATTCCATAAAATTGTCCGTTTCGGATATAAATTTTTTGGGGACAGACGAGATTTTAAATCTTTTAACTCCTTGAGTTTTGGAGCCACCTTTTTTGGTTTCATCGTCACTCATTTTTGAGCTTTGTTTTATCACGCTTACAAATGAGAATTAACAAAAATTTAACTTCAGAGAGAAAAAAAAATTTTTTTTTTTCGAATAGAGAGTATTTGATTTTAACTATGTGAGGGAGCTGCGTTTAAATATTCACGTTAAATAGCAAGAGAGAATAATTTTCAAAACCAAAAAAAAGTTTTTAAGTTAAATTTATTTGAGGGTGAGACTGAGCAAATTTGACCACTGTGCTGCGTTTGCACTATATTTAATATATTTAATATGTATATGAGGGTGGTTTAAATATACGTGGGAAAAATTATGTGAGATATATGTATATATACGTATTAAAAAGTATCTCGAAGGGGGTATATTATTATAATTTTGATACGTGAAATTAATTCGTATGAGATTATCTAAAAAAAAGTGTTTTTTTTTGTGTTTTCGGTGTGACTTAGAGGAGTCTTATTTAGCTTCGATTTGTTGGACTGTAGAGGCTTTGAGGAGAGAGAAATTAGTAGCTTATCGAAATTCTTAATGGGGATTGAGAATTTATAGCGCGCAAATTTAATGCGAGAAAAGTGCTATTACCCGCACCACGGTGGTACACGAGATTTTATTTCACCGCTTATGTCGTTTTCTTTCTTTTGTATATCCGTATGTATGTATACGCAAGTATGGAGATTTAAAAATATTTTTTGCGTTTTGTATTAATTTAAATAGGGATAAATAAGAAAACTTTAGAGGTTTTGCTATGATAAACAGCAAGAGAAGACACTGTATCGATTTAAGAGGGATTAAATAATTTTAGAGCGATATACAACTGTAATGCCGAAAAAAATTATTTGAGAGGTAAATCGATATACGTGCCCACTGTATCTAGCTTAGTTTTTCTTATTATATTTAATTGAGGACAATAGATATATCAGTTCAACTTAAGAAATTTTTAAAATATGTTGAGATTTGTCGCAATAAAATTTGAGGGGTAGTTTTATCAATCGTGCCCACTGTAGCTCTAATCGAGTTTTTCTTCTTATGCTTTGCACATATACCGTATTGAGTTTTGCAATATGGGGTTATTGCTGTATATATATATATATATATATATATATATATATATATATATATATATATATATATATGTATATATACGAATGGTATGTGCAAGTTTTGGCGGAAAATTATAACTTTTGGCGGGAAATAATAATTTTCTGAGGATCAAATTGCCTTACTTTTCCCGATTTTATATATATTTCTTGTGTGGGGTGTATTAAATCGCATTTAATACTCACAATTTTTTGGAAAATGGGTACTTATTGTGTCGCTGGTTCCTTAGTGGCGTCGAAGGACCACTGTTTAAGGGGTGGCAGGATAAATTTACCTTACCTCTTTTGGGATGTGGCTGAGTGAATGTGGGTACCGCTGGGTTGGTGATGTGTGGATGATGGTGATGGTGGCGGCGACAGTAGGCAACTTTTTCCAATTCTGCAATGCTGGCTGCAGTCCTTTAGTTGCACTGTAACTGTGGCGAATATTTCCCCACCAAGAGAAAGAACAAGGCACTTTGTGAATTTAACTTACTTTAAACAAACTATTTAATTCACGAGATTTCTTTTGATTATAGAAAGTACAGAGTCACACCCGAATGGTTAAAGGAATTCGAATAATACACTGTTTTACAATTTATATAAATTTTTGTGTCTAATATATTATACAAATATATCTTTAAAGAGATTTTACAAGATTTTTTGTGTCACACGCGGGATGGATAAATTCTTCGAATTAGAAGTAATTAAAAAGAAATGTCAACAAACATATATATATATATGTACATATGTACGTACATGTCAACTGTCAACTCATCGTTGGGGTTGCCAGAGGGGCGAAACGTGAACTCTTATACTCTAATAGATATAACTATAGATAAAATTCATGGATTTAACGTAATTCATGAGCCGTAAAGATAATAACTATACATCAAATAGTAATGTATAAAAAGGTTCAATGTACATATTTATATATATGTAACTTAGTTACGGTAATTATAAATAAGGTACATGTTCAAATTCAATATAAAAAATTCAGGTAAAATTCATGTTCTTTTAATTGGTTATAAAAATACGATGTTGATGGAGTTGGCTGTTGATGACTGCAATAGTCGCTCAACCAATCTTTTTAAAGCGAGCAGAAAATAATTTTAAGCTTTAGATAAAACTCCACTTATTTGAATAATCTACAACTTAAAGCTTAGTAGAAATTCAGATTAGGTTTACTCTTTTTTCAGATCAAGAATATTCAAAGGTGTCGTGGAATCCGATTGCTGTCGTAATTGATGAACTTAAAAATGTACGACTAGTAATTGAGTCAGACTTATTATTGTTCTAAATCTAATAATTCAAGCAATAATCCTCCAACCCTTAGCAGGAGTATTGATTGGTTTCAAATCTAATTTCGACAGCAATCGTATCACGACATACCTTATTATATATGCACACGAAATTGCAACTTAAATTAATACAGTTGATATAATGAAAAGTAAGTACTTTAATAATAACATAAAATCTCTTAATTTTTTGTTTTCCAATTGAAATCTTTTCCTGTGCAAGCACATAGCTAACCTGTGTTGGCAAAAGATATGATTATACTGTCTTCGATAGATAGTCGGACGAGCCGCTACTCGGCGAAGTAGAGATGACTGTTGTGTCGGTGGCTGCAGTTACAACAGCAGTTTCTAACTTTGCACCATCCGTACAGTGTGATGAATGCTTCACTGCCTTTTCCAATTGCTTGGCGCCAGCAATTTTTGCTGTTTGTAAAGCTTTAGCTGTAATACAAATAAATAGATGGGTTAAAGTGGTTTTCGTATGTTATTCAACAACTCACCCTATACCATCATCACAGCCTTCTCATCGATTTTGAATATATGTACTGTTTCAGTATTTAGACCCAGTTCGTTTGGTGCAATATTTTCGATTTGATGAATATGTATACTATCCGTTAGGCAGATAATTAGGTGCGTTCGATTCATTCATATACTGTGGGTATTTGAGCCGTAGACGCAATGGCAGATATTTTGATCCTTTTTGAAGTGTAACATTTGTAAACAGTTGGGTTTCTCTGCTGTTCTATCACCACTAGAGAGCTATTGAAGAAACGCTCGACCAAGATAATATGTTGCGATTTACGCGCATATATTTCTTCCACCTTGTCACAGTTATTGATGGAGAAAATGCGAAAGCCATATTTACCATCCAATACCGAAATGGAACTGTAGAGGAAGAAACATTTTATAAAATTTAATAAAATCAAAAAATGATAGTTGTGCTAAAATGGGGTAACGTATTGTATGTTAAAGTATAGCGAAGTCTCAGCGGCTTTGTCCTGGTCAAAATTGAGTTTGAATAGGTTTTATTCTTCCTTTTTAGAAACATGTACGAAGGTACCTGGTAAGATAATAAAAATCCTCAACGCTTTTATTGCAATAACTTAAAAAAACTCATATTCAAACTTCTGCTTAACTTCTACATATCAATAGCGACCTTTACCACCAGGAGTCACTATTGCTTCTACGCCTATGCTATTGTTTCCTACATCGATGAGCTTTGTAATAAAAAAAAACAGCTATCTCTCCAATATCTCCAGTTTTGTCGCCTCTCGAAACCTGATATTGTCACCGACCAAATCATCGGTGACCTTATATAAAACATGGCCGCGCCAAATGTCGACCATATGACATTACCCTACCGACTGTCTTACACCTTAAAATTTTGGGTGTGACTTTCGATCAGGATCTACATCTTGGAGAGCATGCACTAGTAATTGTAACGAAAATCCAAAGCTGTAATAAATATTTAATATAACTCGATAAATCGGCAGTACTTGGGGTAAATATAAATAGACGTATGCATGGTACGCGTCTCCGATATGGTCGCCAAGCCTAAAGGTTACTCACTGGAAGAAAATACAGGCCTGCCAAAATGCTGCCCCCAAAACCGCTACGGGCTGCCTTCTTATGTCCTCGGACACCACCTGCACAATGAAGCGAAAAAATTCCCAATAAAGGAAAGAAATGAAATGCTAACCAAACAGTTTCTGTAGAATACCCAAAAACCTGGGCATCCCAACAGACATCTGATTGTTGATCCAACACCGCTTAGGGGCTTAAAGAGTAATCTCCCTAAGCATTATGAGGAAATGCGACACCTGAGAACTCAGCCTTATGAAGCAAAAAACACAAGCAGGTCCTCAGTGAACTCCACAAACAGGCGTCGTACCTTTATTCTAGGAATGCCCGGTGAATCAAGTACTCAAAGAACAGTACCCAAAACTTGCGGAAGAGGAACGCATACTCCCCAGGGAAACGCGTGTCACTCTAGCTCAACTTCGTTCTGGATACTGTAACAGGTTAAAATCTTACCTATCCAGAATCAACCCCGACATACAAAATGTATGCCCCGCTTGCAATGTGTCCCCACATGACACCAACCATCTCTTTAATTGTAATGTGGAACCAACGCCTCTAATACCCCTTTAATTATGCTCTACCCCTGTTGAAACAGCAAGTTTCCTTGGACTCCCGTTAGAGGATATCGATGACAATTTGTGATCGGTCGCACTTATCAAGTGGGGCGAAGCACTGCTACAACAACAACAACCATCTCGGGAAAGATTAATATCATCACTTTAAACCTTCTAAGCCATCCCGCCCCACCCCCTATCCCCACGAGGAACTTGGGGTCGCCATTAAACATTACACTGAACGAGTCCACGGCGACGTTACGGGTCAGTTTAACGCCTTACAGGTAGTTGGCAAAAGAAACGGCATATACGACCAGAAGGCACTCGAAGACGATGCCTCAAAACTACAACCAAAAGCAATAATTATCATTTCACTGACACAAATTTTATAGTTTTTTCTTCCGGAGTTGGATACAATCTTTTCATAATATTACTTAACAATTTAAGATTAGACATTTTTTTCAATTTGTATTTTGACTTACCAGCAACAACAGAATCATGTTTAATTGTACGCCGCACAATCATTATAGCGTCATGTAACGAAGCTCAGTTTCTTCCAAAAATTGTTCGGCACCGCCACGTAAAAGCGATGTACATGTTCTAGCATTAACGCAACCTTTAAATAATTATAAACTATAAAAATGAAATTAATGTCAAACCCACTATCAAACCTTGGAAAATGTTGAAACGCTTACCACCAACCTGACGTTCTTCAAAGTAATCACATTGACCAAAGCACTTGAATTAATATCATTAGCTGTAGTCATAACAGCACCACCACAAGCTTTCATTCTACGTTTCCAATCTTCTTCTGGTACATGAACAGCACAGAACATATCACGATCTGCAAAATACTGTGTAGCAACATCAATTGGTAGTTTAAAAAACACAACATTGGCGCCTTACTTAGCTAATTTATTGTACAGTAGACGCCATTCAGCATCAACAGATTTCTGATACTCTTGGACATTGCTGTGGTAGAGCATTTTTCCAATAAAGCACTTTGTTGTTCCTTTGATTGGCGCTTCGACATGTACAGCCGTGTCATATTTTATCATGCATAATTGTAATGCTTTACGTAAAGCTTTAATGATGATACCTGCATGCAAGCCTTCCTCAACATATGGCTTAATTTGTTTTAAGATTTCACATGCTTAAAATACTACTGAAGTGGTGCCATCGCCGACCTGATAAGAGAAACATTTTTATTCTACACATTCTAATATAACAAAAAACTTACCTCAGCATTTTGATATTTGGCGATGTCTCCTAGAGTTTTACGGCTGGATTCACAATATCCAATAGTTTCATAATGGTTGCCCCATCATTTGAAATTGTGGCCTTACTACTAGAATCAACAATATGCTTGTCAATACTACGTGAACCCAATGTAGTGCCTACAGCGTCCACAATTGAATGCGAGGCATTGATGTTGGATATGAGTTGAGGTTTACCTTGAGAGCTATCGGTACCCGAACATTTTTTACACAAACACTCTTGTACCCAATACAAGTTCAGGACGTTCATATTTATCGACACGCTGTCCGGTGGGGCCCAAATGTTGGAAATATGCAGTTGGCACTGTTGAGAAAAAATATGGATCAATGAACACAAGTAAAAGTGAAAGATTTTATAATTCATTTAATAATTTGGGAAAAATTTAAACAACGTGACATCAGGACGGACAAGGCGACAGCTGTTTCGATTATACCTTGTAAATCTCTTCAAAGCCTTTTCTCCCGAGAGTGGGAGTCGAACTCGCACTCCTACGATAGTTGAAATGGTTATAAACGCATTCAGCTACGTCATGCCTTAGTTGTTGTAAAGTTTTTCCCAATTGCCTTCTTTTTGCATAGTTTAATCTTTTACACATTGCATAGTTCGTATGCAACTATGTGCCCAAGCTATGCTTGGTACGGCGGTTTTCAAAGAAACTTTGGTTTTGTTGCTGTTTTTGTTCTATTTATAGAACTACAACGAATTAACCAATTTTGTCTGTTTGTATGATTTTAATAATCGGGGATTGCCCATATTGCTTTTATAAATGTATGAAAACATTTATTTGAAGCAATTTTATAATTTTATAATTCATTTAATAATTTGGGAAAAATTTAAACAACGTGACATCATGACGGACAAGGCGACAGCTGTTTCGATTATACCTTGTAAATCTCTTCAAAGCCTTTTTTCCCGGGAGTGGGAGTGGGAGTCGAACTCGCACTCCTACGATAGTTGAAATGGTTATAAACGCATTCAGCTACGTCATGCCTTATTTGTTGTAAAGTTTTTCCCAATTGCCTTCTTTTTGCATAGTTTAATCTTTTACACATTGCATAGTTCGTATGCAACTATGTGCCAAAGCTATGCTTGGTACGGCGGTTTTCAAAGAAACTTTGGTTTTGTTGCTGTTTTTGTTCTATTTATAGAACTACAACGAATTAACCAATTTTGTCTGTTTGTATGATTTTAATAATCGGGGATTGCCCATATTGCTTTTATAAATGTATGAAAACATTTATTTGAAGCAATTTTTTAATTTTATAATTCATTTAATAATTTGGGAAAAATTTAAACAACGTGACATCAGGACGGACAAGGCGACAGCTGTTTCGATTATACCTTGTAAATCTCTTCAAAGCCTTTTCTCCCGGGAGTGGGAGTCGAACTCGCACTCCTACGATAGTTGAAATGATGAAAGATTTTTTTTTACCATCTCTTGTTACTTTACACATTAGACATTGGAAACGACGACCAGCATCTACAAGTTGCATATGAGCCTTGCAACGATTACATCTAATTGGACCCAATTCACCAAAATTTACAATGGGTGGCTCATGTACACCCTCAACCGTGCGTGCCATTGGTGAGACGGTAAGTGTAATGGACAAAGCTGTTGTTTTTAATAAATTAGCTGTTGCAGGTATGCAATACAAAGACGACCTGCAAAGAAGAAAGATCAATATAATTGCCAAACAAAACATTAATTTCCATTATCGATACCTAATGTAACGTGGCGAGAAGTTACCCTGATCTTCTACCACATATTTTGTGGTCACCAATGGTGGTAATAAACCCTGTTCATTAGTAATAAAAGCACCACCAGCGCTATTTTTATTTTCAATGATAACGCTTATCGGATTTGGCATCTGATCGGGATCTAAACGGCGTTGGGCTTGATCATACTGTTGTGGCTGTTGATATTTACCAGTAACAGGAGCAGGTGGTTGCTAAAGAAAATAACACAAAAATAATCATCAGCAAATCTGTAAATTATTAGTTGTATTAGCATACATTATAACCAGGACGTCCGGACGTGTCCGGGTATTGGGGGTTGACCCGGCTTGGGTGGTTGACTGAGCATTGGCGTGTGTCCAGGTTGTTGGTGGCATCATTTGACCCATGTAACCTCGTGGTGCACCCGGTCGTTGTAGAGGATAACCTGGATGTTGAGGTTGTGGTGGATAGCCCGGATTTTGTGGCATTGGCAGATAGCCATCCGGGGGAGGTTGTTGCTGCTGCTATCGTGGCATTGCATAACCCGGTTGCTGTTGTGGTATATACCTTGGTATAACTGGATGTGGTGTTATTGCCCCACCTGGTTCAGTTGATGCGGGCGGCATACCTGGAGGACCATGTTTCTCATGGCCACCAAATGGCTGGTGCATATGGTGTTGAGGTGGCATTTGACCGCATTGTGAATGTATTAGACCAGACTGTCGTGGCATTGGACACGATTGCGGTGAAACTTGCTATTCACCTGTGTGCTGGTATGGAGCTGCAACACCGCCTGCACTTGATGTTGGTGGTGTAGCTGAAACTGGTGGTTGACCAGTCTAGAAAAATAACAAAATTTATTAAACACTAAAGTATTCGGCAAGCCAGGTATATTTGCCCTATTTATAGTAATCTGATTGGGACCACCATGTACAGCTTTCCCTGGCGGTGTCGTTGCTGGAGGCGATGGCGAATCCATGGAAGTTGGCGCATTGGCTTGATGCGGCGGCTTAGCTGTTTCACCATATTGACCAACTATAAAGTTATTGTTCGGTTCTTGTTGTTGCTTGTTGTTTTAATTTAATTTAATTTAATTTAATTTAGTGCTCCAAAATTAGCACAGGCCTGCTAATTCGCCGAAATGGCGGACTCGCAGAAAATTTGTTTCCACACAAAAATTACATATTTCACAATACCTATGAATATAGTAGGTGCGAGAGAGCACGATACATTGTGGAAAAGATAAATTTGTCAACATGCTATTTCATTTGGAGAATTTTTCATTACAAATCGTCACCCCTGTCAAAAATTCGTGTGGCTGTGTGCGTTTTTGGTCACACGATTTTTGCAGGGACAACAGCGTCGAAGCGCATAGGAGGGTAAAAGAAAATTTAATTTTTGGCTTTTATCTAACGGCCTATAAGCTCCTAACGTAGCATGCACAAATTATCATTTTTCAAAAATTTATGTTCGTCAAGGCGAGTTTGGAACAAATATTGATACTTTGTTACGACAATTTTTCATTTTAATCCAAAATTAATTACATTTGTACATTATTGTTACCCTTGCAATCCTTTTTTTGTATAAGCATCGGCGTTTTTCTGCTTCTCGACATTTTGAATGTGACCACAAAGCTGCCACACTCTGTTCTGGTATGGATGCCCCCAATAAGCGCTGACGACGCCTAATAAATAGGCCAAATAGGAGTCATATAATCGAGTTTATTAAGAGTTAAAAATGACGGCGGAAAGAGTTCCATTAGAAGATAATATGAGCTGTTTAAAAGCCTTTTAAGACATATATAAGAGACATATATAAGAATAGCCTCATATAGCACTACCATTGCAAGAAGGGAAATGCATTGGTGTCGGCCTCCAAAATCAGCTCATAGCGACTGTAAACGCTCCAATTTAGATATTTTTTCTGTATGATAGTGAGAAAAAGGAGATATATGTATGCACACAGTACAAATTGTTGCAATTAGAAACTAATCTGTCGTGTTTAAACAATATTGAAAAATTTAGGGGAAATTTAGGTAATATAAAAATGCAGAAATCTGTCCAATGTATAAAGACATTTTTGAATTCGCATCGAAAGTAATGAGTTTACCTCAACAGTGGCTGAACGTATTTTTTCACAATTTAATTTGATAAAAACAAATTTAAAAAATAAGTATAATGTAGGAACGGCTGAAGCTGTTATGTTTGCGAAGCAAATTAAGAATGAATATGAGTAAGAAAATTTGTTGATTCTAGTTTTTTAAGTCTTCAGTGTTTGTCAAGAAATTAAAACCTTTGTTTCATGAATTTCCTTTTTGAAAAAATGTACTTTGTATGTATACGTTTTTTTACTATGTACCTATGCATAAAAGTCCGAATGTGATATAGATAGATATTACCAAAAGAAATATGGATTTTTTTTTAAATATCTAGTGTTATTTATTTTTAAAGAAAAAATAAAAATGGTTGCCGTTGATGTGTTCGATACATTTTTTGTTTGGAAATTGATACATTTTTTTCGAAGCTCGCGGCAACGCTGTCTACAAATATATGTGAGATATAGGTGCATACATATTTTGCCAAGATTTAACTCACAATTTTAAAAAGCTTAAAACACTCTTCCCAGTTTTTTGTCTAATAATCCCAGCGTAGCCGTTCGCGAAATGGCTTGAGCAACCGTGTGAGAAAATAATTTTGTTGCTAGCTTAACTTTTTGTCTATCTGCTCCCGTTACAGTTTGGTTCCTCTCTGAAATTTTGTGCGTTATTGAAAGATCACTGGCAGAAAAGCTAAGTATTTTTGAAATTATGTCCTTTTTAAATTCCTTTCCATTTATAACGAAACCATGGTCACAAAAATTACTCCTAACTAGTTTTATAAAATGCGGCACAACTGCGAAAACCACAATTCTGTCACCGTCGTGTGAAAACCTGTTGAAGAAAAAATGTGTTAATCCGTGCGTTCACACTATTCTGATTTGAAAGTTTCGTAATATGGTTTTTAATATTACCAAGGCTTGTCCATATCAACTTCAAGCTATGTGTATTATCCTTTATTGCATCCACCCAAATCGCTTACAATCGCTACAATATTGTACCTACATCTCTTGAATGTTGATAAAATATTCAACAAAATACTCTTCGTCATTTGGCAGTCTTTGGGTCGTTTCCATTTGCATATTAAATCTTAACTAAGCTATTTAAATAAAATTTGGGTATTCATTCACCTCTTAGCATTTCCACTTGCACAAAATTAGCAGGAGGCCATGTTGAGTCGGACGACCTGTCGTAGCAGAAAACCTTTCGAACCTTCATTTCGTCGAAACTAAGGAAACACGTTTTTTGAGCTCCGGTCAACTCCGTGCTGTCGTCAATATCTTGACTACTGGCTCAATAATCCCCGGAGAGGTGTGAATTTTTTTTGACCACCACTGCAATGTTCGGACCGCAGGTAGAGGGAAGTTCTTTCTCCTTAAAAATATATACGCTCTTGGGCTCGCTGAGTACAGTATGACTGACTTGGCAATGTCCTCTTCCAGCCAATTTTTCCTTTTGTTCCCAGTTTTCATTTTTCAAACTGAAACAAAGAGCATTAATTATTTTTAAGGCATAACTATACACAAAGTAGTAAACCCACATACTTGGCCTTTGGTGAAGATTGTTAAAAGTTTTTCTTCCAAGTTGATTCGGTGGAAGTCCAATTTTTTGACGCAAATTCGGAAACGCTTCACTTCTGCCAGCTGCTTTGCATACTTGGTTTTATAGCTAATTACCTTTTTATTTAGCTTCTCCCTGAAACATGTTAATATTGTGACGAATACTAGCAACACTAAGGGGTACTATCATCTCTAAGCCGATACTAAGCAGTGACTCCTATGCACATCAACAAATCAATCGTTATGTCTACCCATATGTCCATACGAGTAGCGGTGAGCAACGAAGAAACACATGCATATATCTGAGATACTCCCAAAAGTATTCATTCATTTGTGCAAGTATCACTCACATGGGCTATGAGAGAAGCTATAAAATCGTTCATCTGTAGTTATAGCTGAGAAATTTATAGCTGATAACTAACTAGTAAATTCTGGAATAGAAGCGCCTAGAAGTATGTCGGCGAGGAAACCGGACAGTATAAAAGCGGCAACAGTAGACGCACGACAATCAGTTTGATTTAAGCAAGCTATCAGTTGCGAAGTATAGGTGTTATTGTGAAGTAATTTAATAAAGGCCATTTTGCATTATTGAATAGTTGAGTTATTTATTCAACAGTTTAGTGATTCGAACGTTGCACTAAATTCGTTACAATTGGTGTCAGAAAAGGAATTGTTGAATAAATTCCGAAGATTTTGAATACAACTTGGACATGGCAAAGTTGAGTGAATTAAAGATCCAGAAACTCAAAAAGGAGTTGGAGAACCGTGTATTGAATACAACCGGCAATAAGATCGAACTTCAAGCAAGGCTACGAGAGGTAATGGAGTCGCAAGGAATTGATGTGGACGAGTATGTCTTTTATCCTGATGTGGAAGAGCCAGCGTCTAAAATGGAGGTGAAGATAGAGACTCCGAATCCATTGGCAAGTGTTGACAATAACGCTATACTAGCAGTGTTGAAGCACAAGAAACGCTATATCCGAAATGTCGTCGCAAATTTCATCTCAACTGGAATCGCAGAAGACATATATAGCATCCAAGATGGAATCACAGGAGACACGTATTGCAGAAATGTCATTTGAAATAACATCGAAGATGGAAGCACAAGAAGCACGAATATCCGAAATGTCGGCAAAATTTCAGCACAGATATCATCGCAGATCTCTGCTCAACTCGAAGAGCAAGAAGGACGTATTTCCTCGAAGATGGAGGCGCAAGATACAAAAATTTTACAGTTTGAGGAAAAAGTGAGGCCGAGGTTGATGCTTTGAGGGGACGTATCGAGCAGCTGCAACTAAATCGCCCAGCAGTTTCAACGAATAATCCAAAGGTAAAAACTCCATCTTTTGACGGCTCTGTTCCTTTCCAGGTCTTTAAGCTACAGTTTGAGAAGACCGCAGCAGTGAACAACTGGAATGCTGAAGATAAAGTTACTGCACTGTTCATGGCGTTGAAAGGGCCTGCAGCTGAGATCTTGCAAACCATTCCAGAGGGCGAACGGAACTGTTATGAAGCATTGATGGGCGCTCTAGAGAGACGATACGGAACTGAGCATAGGAGACAGATATACCAAATAGATTTACTGAACCGCTTCCAGAGGCCTGGTGAAACATTGCAAGAGTTTGCGTCGGATGTTGAAAGGCTGGCACATTTAGCGAATGCGGACGCATCCGTGGAATACACTGAAAGGGTAAAGATTCAGAGCTTTATAAATGGCATACGGGACGTCCAAACAAAGCAAGCTACATACGCAAACCCAAAGCCAACATTCGCAGAAACGGTATCACATGCTCTGATTCAGGAAACAGCGTCGCTTCTGTGTAAGCCAGTTTTCAAAGCACGCCGTGTGGAAGTAGAAAGGCCAGAGTGGGTAGACGCAATTTTAGAAGCTTTAAAAGGAACGCAACAGAAGAATAATGGTGCAATCAAATGTTTCAAGTGCGGTAATCCAGGTCATATTGCTCGTCATTGCAGCACCGGTCCTGGTAGTTCCAACTTGGGTGGCCGTAAACGCAAAGCTGGAGGAGATAAGCAAGAGCGAGTCAGATGTAAAGATTGAAAACTTGCCCCAGCTCTTGAATGTCCTGTGATGCCTGTGTCGCAAATTGGAAGGAAATCAAGCAGTCTTACCGTCAGAGGGAATGTCGATGGCAAAGAACTGACTGTAGATACGGGCGCATCTCATTCCTTGATTCGATCTGATTTGGTCAACAGGAGAGTAAACATATTACCTGGAGCAAGGTTGCATACGGTCACTGGCGAGTATAACCAAGTCCGGGGAGAAAAGGGCTGTGAAGTCTTAATTGGGAAGATCATGGTTCTACACAAATTCGTTGTGGCGGAGATTGTTGATGAAGTCATATTGGGAGTGGATTTCTTCATTTACCATGACATCGAGATCGATATGCAGAGAATGGTGATGCGCTATAAAAACCAGGATGTGCCACTTAACTTCAGTTTGGAGAAAGGGTTCAGCAGTAAGCAAGTGCTGGTGGAGAAGACTCGACAAAGACCACGAAATTCAAAAGTAAACGTTGATGGAAAGAATGGGCCAAATAAAGCGAAATCAAAAGTACCTGCGAGAGAAACACTGACATTGACAGAACGAAATGGACGAACAAAAACGAAGGAAAGAATTTCGCCAAAGGAATGCAAGGGTGGCTTCAAGCCAGCGCGCACTACTGTTGTGAAACCTCAAGACGATACTGATGATGCAAAGTCAATCCGTCAAGATCAAGCTCTGCGAAGTAGTTCTTCATTGGCCAAAGAACAGAGTGTGAGGGAATAGCCCAGGGTAATGAGTAGTAAGATGAAACACAGGTACGGCAAGAACTTTAACTCGGAAGGTTTCTTGGAGGGAGATTTGATACTGCTATACAACCCTCACCGGCGGAAAGGTGTCCATCCAAATTTCGGTGCAGTTGGGAAGACCCGTACAGAGTTGTGAAGAGGATCAGTGATGTCATCTACCGCATACAAACAATTGGGAAACCACGAAATAGAAGAATGGTTCATTTGGAGTGGCTAGCAGCGGTTAGATCAAGAGATTTGTCTGATCGGGACGATCAGACTTAGGTGGAGGGCAGTGTGACGAATACTAGCAATACTAAGGGGTACTATCATCTCCAAGCCGATACTAAGCAGTGACTCGTATGCACATAAACAAATCAATCATTATGTCTACCCATATGTCCATACGAGCAGCGGTGATCAACGCACAAACACATGCATATATCTGAGATACTCGCAAAAGTATGCATTCATTTGTGCAAGTATCACTCACATATACACGCGCATGGGCTATGAGAGAAGCTATAAAATCGTGCAATTGTAGTTATAGCTGAAAAATGTATAGCTTATAACTAACTAGTAAATTCTGGAAATAGAAGCGCCTAGAAATATGTCGGCGAGGAAACCGGACAGTATAAAAGCGGCAACAGTAGAGGCACGACAATCAGTTTGATTTAAGCAAGCTATTAGTTGCGAAGTATAAGTGTAATTTGTTATGGATACGCATCTACAGTGGAAGCAGTAAGGAAGGCGGTCGGCATGATGTAGTGCTGCACAGTGGCTAGTCATTGTCGGCTGGGGCGGGTCCTTGCCAACCTTACTGTTCCTGCGCCATAAGCAGAAAAATGTTCCTATCATGCCTATCAAAACGAGCAGCTGTCAAATTCAAAAAACCTGGCAGAAGCGCAGAGACCGACTCAAAACGCTTATCAATACAAAATAAAACAACATCCGGCTGAACTGGATGTCACGGACAGACCGTTAACATTCCAAAAATTTAAATTCAAATTCAAAAAAAAACTGACGCAAAAAATACTACCGAACCGGACATGGCCGGTTACTAACGCTGAAAATCAAATTCAAAAAAAAACCGCTGAAAAACCAAACAATAACAAAAAAGCTGAAAAAAATTAAAAATAAAAAGAAAAGGGCCGAATATACATAGGGGGCGCCGCGGGTAGTGTTGCGACGCCCGGTGCTTTATCCCACCCTCAAATAACCATGGCCACCGACGCACCTAAAATTTCGGTGGCCCCTTACCTGTATACCTTAGGTGCCCTCTAAAAGAAAGGAGACCTCAGCATTCCCATTTACAATTTAGATTTATTGACAATTCATACTAATTAATAACTTATGCATTAAATTTTTAGGATTCTATCGAGAATTTCTAAGTTTCACTTGTGATGCTAGAGTTTACGTTTATTCCGAATTACATTTACATCGCATACAATTATTCGGATTCAACTCCTTATATGTCTTACAGCCTAATGGTTTCGTATATAGTGTAGAAAATATTTTGAATGTACTAAATATCTTTTGGTTTTTAATTACTAGTGCAATTACATTAAATTCATTTTTATGTATTTCATTTAATTTGGGGAATTCTTCCTCTTCTTCTTTTTTTGTGCAAGGGTTCATTCGCGACGTTATTTGAAAATACAAAAAAACGTCTGAAACGAGTTTATTGTTCCAGGTTCAAAAGGACATCACTCCCCAACCCTTGTTGCATCTAGGTTATAACTCTCGCAGAAAGGCCTATGTCGCTAATGTGTAATGCATTACCCATTTACATGGCTTTCGCAGGTAAGTATATAAAAAAAAATTATGGTTCCGAGTGACACATTCAAATATGTAAGGTACTATATATACTAGTGACACTATTCTGTAACTCGACTGGAATAAAATTATTTGCAGAACTCAAACTTTCATAATTTTGGTTTTCTATTTCTTGACTGTATTGACCTTTCACAAGCTTTACAGAACAATGGTTCTTATTCGCAAGATTACAGAACGGGTTTTACATTGCACTTATCCGACGGGTCAACAGAGTTAAGAGCACCAAAGTGTCCGAATTCATATACCGTACGTTCGAATCGAGTTACAGAAAGGGGTCTTTAGGTTCATTAAGCGTGCTTGGAATGAATTACAAAAATTTGAAACGATAATCTGTAAGTGACGAATTTTATCACTTCATATAGATACATAATACAATTTCACCGAGTTGGAACGGACTCACCCAGTTTCAAACGTTGTTGTTGTAGTTGGTGTTGGTACTGTTGGTCATTGCCGGTAAGTTGTCACAGCTGGGTGGTAGTAGCAGGCCTATATGCGGCGGCCCTGCTATTGTTGTTACTAAAATCGGTGGTGGTTACGCTCGTTGTTGGCGCAATTGATTTGTTAGCGCGCGGTATTGCACGCAATAATGGTGGCAGCCCTTAGGCCTGACGATGCTGTTGGCTCCGCGAACGTCCAGATGTGAGGAATGTGGATTTTGAGGTGCTATCAATTGTTGATGTTGCTGTTCGAAAGACTGCACACGCTGTTATTGTCGATATGTCACTCTAGGAGTGGTACGTCTGGCGTCTTGGCATATGACGGTGCCGGGGTCACTGGATATGGTTGGTGCTATTGTAGTTGGTGTGGATGGAAATGACACCGCTAAGCCAACACCACTATTGCTAAGTTGAGGAACCGTGTATATTACGTGGCAATCGTTGGGAATATTCCAACATTCCCGTGCTCCTCGCATACGCGGAGAAGGCAACGCCGATGCCTTCCAATTACTATTTATTAGTATTCACGATGTTTGGGAATTTAGCACGTCCTGAGAGTAGGTTAAAACAATTTCAACGTGGCCACCGGCTAGCTTACTTCGTTTTTAATTGAATTCACTCATTTCGGAGACAATTTTCGGGTTAAAATGTTAAAATGTAAACTTCCCGTATGTAGCTCCTTAGCCTTTCAAAATTTGGCTATGTATATAAGCACGGCTTTGAGGAATTCCGAAAATACGATGAACATATGTAGAGGAGTGTTTTACGATTGCTATAAACCGCCCAAATTTTGATGGTGAACTATCTGTATTTGAGAACGCGCTCGTCAGTTCCACCAACTATATGTGGATGCACTTAAGTATCCTGTAATTTTCACTTGGCCACTTTTTGGTCACGAGGGTTGTGTTCTCTACCGCTTCAGACCGCCAGCAAAAAGGAAAAAGGTCTTTTTCCTTTCTCGGAAACTCGTGGTGGTTTTCTTTCTTTTTTTCTCCCGTCTTCTAGTGATGGCCGGTCTGTCTGTTCCCTTCTTTTTTGATATCTTTTTATCGCAACATATGCCACATCGCTAGGTGTGTTCGCGTGAACACGCTCCCAAGTGGGTCGTAGCCGTAGACCGTAGCAGCAGACCGTAACAAACCTGCTTCGCTTTGAAGACCTGACGATGAAGCGAACAGGGAACCGGATCATCTGTGGGAAGCCATTGCCAGGGATCTCCGACGACAAGCAACGTGGGGCACGACTCACCCCTGAGATAAGAGTCTCAAAGTCCTACTACGGAGCTAGCCGGGCAACATAGGTCTGTCAAAAAAAAAATTAAGTCAAGTTGGGAATAATTTCTGTTTCCTAGTTATAAGGGCTTTGCGGCAATTAGACATTTGTTATGGAGAACTCGTCAAAACTCCGAAAGGTTTTAGTGGTTATCGCCCCCACAAAAGGCAAGACAAAAAAAAATAGACATTTTGATATGGAGAACTCGTCCAAACTCCGAAAGGCTAGTCCGACCTAAGCGGGACTGCCAGGGTGTTCACGGTCCTCGGTGAGTACGCGCGTGAACATCCTATGAGGTCAGTGCTCGGGGAGAATACTGGACGAGATGTCCCCGACCGCCAAAACGCCCAGACAAAAAAGGTCCAATAGGTGGATATATAAACAAAAAAAATCAAATTGTAAATTGGCAAAAGAAACGCCCTTGTTGGTTCATTGCGGACGAATATCCGAAGCATGGAAGCGACCTATCAATTTCCCGTTTAGGTCCTCGAGATCATACAATGCGTTACCTATTTTTCGAAGCACGCGACACTTCAGGTATTTGGGTAGGAATTTGGCGTTAATGCCCTGTTTGAAGTTACTTAAGGCAAAGTTTCTTCTGAAAACTTCCTGACCTTCCTTATAGTTGACGTGTCTAGAGCGCTTGTTATAGGTGGTTACTCCCCTATCTTTGGCCTGATCTAAATTTCTACGGATCTGCTCACGAATATTAGTCAACTTGTCAGCTCGGCTTACTACCTTGACCTGGTCTTCTCGAAGGCTGCCGAGTTTCCCTAAAATGTTGTACGTTGAGGCATGTTGGACCATGTTTTGGCCATATAACGCAAAGTATGGAGAACACTGAATCGCTGTATGAAAATCACTTCTCAAAACTGATAAAATCTCGGGTATATGCTTATCCCAATCAGTATGGTCAGGTTTATCTTTTAGGAAAATCCTAATCTTAGAAACAATTTCTCTGTTGACGCGTTCGGATGCGTTCGCTTGGGGAGAATATAGCCCCGTCGTCACGTGCGTCACCCCGTAGTTTGCAAAAAATTGGTTCATTTCCTTAGAGATAAACTGTTTACCATTGTCACTGTGAATAAACTCAGGGACCCCTACAGCCGGAAAAATTTCTGAAGCGAAGTAATTTATAACGTTAACAGTGGTAGCTCTCTGCATGGGCTTTAGCCAAACGTATTTTGAAAAATGGTCTAGTACTATGAAAAGAAATTGATTTCGCCGCTTAGATCTCGGATACGGCCCTAGAAAGTCGCAATACAACCGCTGAAATGGCCTTTCGGATTCAAAGGCACTCCCTATAGGTGGTCTCGACTGCTGATTGGTGGGTTTTACCGTTTTGCAGGTGTCACAACGCTGGACGTAGTCCCTGACGTCCTTAGCCTGCTGCGGCCAGAAGTACTTCTGCCTAACACGTTCTAAGGTTTTCAGCCATCCGCCATGGTAACTCCGGTTAGCGTCATGTGCTAATCTCACTGCTTCCTCAGTCAACCCTTTTGGCAACCATAAACGCCACAGCGAGTCTTCTTCCCCTTCCATCCCCTTACGAAACTTAACTCTTTTGAAAATTACACCGTCCACCACTCGTAAATCCGGAAGTGATTCCTCGTTTTCGGTGACGGTCCGAATTAAGTCTAAATACTCCTTGCTGGCAAATTCGGGAGAGACTAAGTCTATTTCTCCGGGTGTGGTAGTGAAAGTTAATTCGTCAACGTCAAAACGCGACAGCGCGTCTGGTACTACATTCAGGGTGCCCTTACGATGTTCCATTCTAAAATCGTATCTTTGCAGTAAGAGTGACCATCTCGCCAACCTCCCGCTCAAGTCCTTTTGTGTCATCAACCACTTGAGACTGGAGTGGTCCGTAATAATCCGAAAAGGTAATCCTTCGACATAGGGTCGGAAACGCTTCACGCTAATTATGGCTGCAAGACATTCCAGCTCGGTTACTGTATAATTGCGTTGAGCATTATTCAGCTTTTTCGACACGAATGCGATTGGATGCTCAGCGCCATCATCATCGACCTGAAACAATACTCCGCCAACACCTATTTTGGAAGCGTCACATTGTATCACGAATTCCCTTGAAAAGTCTGGTTGGGCCAAAACAGGGGCGGAACTCAAAGCTACTTTTAGTTTTTCGAACGCCTCTATAGCTTCAGGAGTGAGTTTAAACGGGCCTGCTGACTTGCGGAGACAGTCGGTCAAGGGACCTGCCAAGTCAGCAAAATTGGTAATAAATGCTCGGTACCAATTCGCCATGCCCACAAACCTACGCACTTGCCGAGGGGATTTAGGGATCGGGAAGTTTTGTATTGCTTCTACTTTTCCCGGATCCACTTTCAGACACCCGCTGCCTATCAAATACCCTAAGTAGCGTATTTCCTTCTGACAAAATTTACTTTTTTCCACATTTATTGTCAGACCTGCATCTCTCAAACAGTTCGCCACTTCCGCTAGCAATTTTAGATGATCCTCAAAATTAGTGCTACATACCATCAGATCGTCCAGGTAGACAAAGACGTTCTCTCGCAGACGCGAAGGGATCGCCTTGTCCATCAGCCTACTCATAGTCTGCGGTCCATTGCACAGACCAAATGGCATCACCTTGAAGTGGTACAGAGGCCTCCCCGGAACTGCGAATGCTGTTTTTTCCTTCGAGGACTCTGTCAATTTGATCTGGAAGAACGCGTCTTTCAGATCAATGCCACTAATAAAATGCGTATCCTTCAGTCTGCTCAATAAGCCGTTGATATGAGGCAGGGGGTACGAATCCTTCTTAGTCACCGCGTTGACCTTTCTCGAATCTATGCACAGCCTGACTTTGCCTGGTTTCCGGACCAGTACTACAGGACTACACCACGGGGAGTTGGATTCTTCTATAACTCCTAACTGTAGTAACCTGTCTAGTTCTCTAAAAGCTTCGGCTTGCCTCGGCGGCGAAAGAGGAAAATGCTTGCTTTTTATAGGCACAGCATCACCGGTGTCGATGTGATGCTCCACTAATTTAGTTTGCCCTAGGCCTAACTTCTCGTACGAAGGAAACGTCTCGATGACTTTTCGCAATTCTGATTTCTGTTCTGGTGACAATTCATGGAGGTTAAGTTCCTCTTCCTTTTCAAGCCTAGTCTCTAAGCACTCTACGCTCGGGAATATTTCGGGAGCTAACGCAAATGCTCTCCAAAAATCGACCCCGAAGTATGCTTCTTGGAGCAACGAGGGAACAAGGTAAAAACGAATAATCTTTGTGATATTTTTAAAAGTGACCGGTAGGGATACTGAGCCTAAAATTTTTTGCTTGTTGCCGCCCGCGGTATATACGAACGCATGTAAGGGCTGATATTCGAAGCCGTTATCCTCTAGGAATTCTACTCCATTTTTCCCTAAGATGGAGACGTTGGCTCCCGAGTCTAACAACCCTACAAGAAAACTATTTTTAATTCTAGCCTTTACTAAAGGCCTTTCGTCCTCTGTAAGCGTTAACGTGGTGGCTTGCAGCAGTCTACGCTCCTGTACTCTCCGGTGGTATCTCTTCCTACACTTCAAAATATTGTCCGATACCGGATATTGGACAAAAATGGTATGTCTCATTTGTTCATACCTACCCTCCCTTTCTTTTAGGGTTGGGAAAAGTTGCGTTTGGCACGCGACATCCCTATGCTGGCGTCGCAGGATTTTGATTTGCTCGCCCATCGTGAAAGAGGACGTTCGACTCTCGGATTCAGAACTATTCGAATCGTCAGTACTATCGGGGAAGGTTATTATTACAGTCGAGGGTTCTTCTGCCAGGGTACTACTGCACCTCGGAAGCTCACCACCTCCATGCAGAGATTCGCCCTCTGGTTCAGCGCACGGGACGACGCCTCGAGCACTGGCTGATGTGGGAGCTATGAAGCCGAACGAGGTTCCCCCATCTTCTCGCTCGGGTACTGGTTTCCCTGCCTGCGATGGTCCCTAGGGCATTTAGGAGTGAATACACCCTTATACCCACATTTAAAACAAAAAGGACTTTTTATGGGTTCCTCGCAATATATATAGGAGTGCCCCATTCCCTGGCAATTCCAGCACTGGATTCCCGAGTAGTCCGGTCTTCTGCTGCGTCTATATTCCAGCGCCTCTATCTGCGGATCTATCTCGCCGTTCTCGCCTTCCATCGTCATGTCCGGGGTTGTCACGCGTGCCTCGCTTACATGCCGTCCTGGGTAATTGGCTCCCAGCAGCTTGCTCTCTTTCAGCACTTGTTCACCTCGGCGTGCTACATCGCGCAGATCATGGAGGTTCCTTACGTCCGCATTAAAAAGCATTAGCTTAAGGCTACTGTTGACGTTCCTTTTTATTATGTCAATCAGTAGAAGCTCTGACATCGGCTCCCTTAAGCGCGCGTTCAAGGAGATTATGTCCGCGTGAAACACGTCATAACACTCACTTGCCTTTTGCTTGCGCATGGAGATCTCCATCATGATCTCGTGGTCCGTTTTCAAGGTGCCAAACTCTCTTTTTAAGGAGTAGCACAAAAAGGCATATGTCGCATTTGGGTTTTGTTTTGTGAACAGCCAGTACCATTCTTCGGCTCGTCCCGAAAGGAATAGGTGGAAACTGGCCATTATTTGTTCGTCAGGGCATTGTGTGCGCTCACACAAGGTGTTTAATTTGAAGAGGAAATCGCTTACACTCCCAGTGCCGTCGAATGCGATTTTCCACTCCTGCGGTTTTACTGTTATGCTGCTTGGAGTCGGGTACATTGGCGGTACTACCGATGGCAATGGGTTACGGTCCATCCTGCTTGCGTTCCTGTGTTGCTGGTGTGCTTGCTGCGTGGATTCGAGAGCGGCGTTGAGCTGGGCCATGTTGGCTCTAATTGAGCCCATCTCTCTCCGCATTTCCTCCTGCGAAGCCTGGAACAGTTGGTGTAGCACGTCCACCCACGAGCCTCCACGAGTGGCTTCGTCCTGCATTCCTAGGAGGTTCGCCTGATCGCTGGTAGCGTCCCCAAAATTTCCAACCTCTTGATTTGGTGGTAAGGCACCCGCTCCATCTGGTGCATAGTTCGACACATTGGTCATTATCCCCGAGATGTTGTGTGTGTTTAGCAGCGATGCATTTAAATTGCTGGTGCTTACAGGTATGTCCAGTTTGTCGCGGTCGTCGTTCGGGCCCGAGCCTATATGAGTCCCCGCGGAATTTCCGTAGGATCCTCCTACTGGGGTATGCACCACCAAAGGACGCCTTGCTTTCGAAAAAGCCCCCCTATTAGCACCGCCCCGGTGCTGGTTCCCTCGTAAACTGCCCGCACTCTCGAACGGAGTGTTCCGGCCCGTTTGCCCGTAGGACTGGTTACGCGACATAATCCGTTAAAAAAAAATTCTTTGTCAAATCCTAGTATTCGAAAAAAAAAAACTTCTGTTCCCAGAAGATGGTTTGTTAAAGGAGGAAAAAAAAGTTTATATATCTATATATAAAAAAAATTGTGCGAGAATTAAGGCAATCATTTATCAATGATCGCACCAAAATAGAAAAAAAAATTTCAAAAGCTGAAAAGAAAACGGTTAGTTATCTATAAATTTTATATGAACAATGTAGGTGGTGATGGGAACGCTGACATCCCATCATTAGAAGGCAGTAGGCTATGCAAAAAAAAAGTTTGATACAAACACATTCGTACTTGGCCCTAGTGCTCCCAACCGCAATCGAGAGGGGGGTCTTAAGGCCCCCTCCGAGATAGGCTGGGCCCACTAGGGTCCGTTCCAGGCACCCACGGGTTGGTCTCAACACGCCCAGCCGCAACACAGGGGCAGTCTCCAGGGGCTTGCCCCTGGGACTGGTTGGGGGTGTTGAGGCCTCCCGTCCATTCTCCCTGGACACGCCTCCTGCCTCCGCCGCAATGGGTGGAGCGGTTTCGAAACCGCTCCCCCAGTCTGGTGGGACAGGAAGGGGTGCCACTCTGAATCCCAGCTCAACCCATCACCATCCAGGTGGTATTCCAAGCTACCACCTGGGACGTGGGATGAGCTGGGGTCCTCACTACACGCGCACACACATTCACCCTGGACAACACAAATTCGGCTAAAGGAAACTAAAAGAACAAAAAAAAATTTTACTTAAAAAAAAACCCAATTAGCGGACAAAATTATTCCTTAGCCGACTAACGGACAACATTCCGGCGACTAAAATTCCCAATTACAAAAAAAAATCAAGTGCGTGCAGCACTGCCTCATCGGGTGAAAACAAAAACCGGATAACTTGACGTTCAGTCACGTGGAACCGTTGGCCACTGCCCCCGATGACCAGCCCGGACAACCTGATCCGTCTAACCATCCCACCGCAACGTAGGTGGCAGCTGCTGTGGCTGCTCACTCGGACTGGTGGGATGGTCAACCTCACAGGCTGACCCGACTGACCCTCGCGGCCAGCGCCTCAGGCGCCACGTTGGGCGCCATCTGTTATGGATACGCATCTACAGTGGAAGCAGTAAGGAAGGCGGTCGGCATGATGTAGTGGTGCACAGTGGCTAGTCATTGTCGGCTGGGGCGGGTCCTTGCCAACCTTACTGTTCCTGCGCCATAAGCAGAAAAATGTTCCTATCATGCCTATCAAAACGAGCAGCTGTCAAATTCAAAAAACCTGGCAGAAGCGCAGAGACCGACTCAAAACGCTTATCAATACAAAATAAAACAACATCCGGCTGAACTGGATGTCACGGACAGACCGTTAACATTCCAAAAATTTAAATTCAAATTCAAAAAAAAACTGACGCAAAAAATACTACCGAACCGGACATGGCCGGTTACTAACGCTGAAAATCAAATTCAAAAAAAAACCGCTGAAAAACCAAACAATAACAAAAAAGCTGAAAAAAATTAAAAATAAAAAGAAAAGGGCCGAATATACATAGGGGGCGCCGCGGGTAGTGTTGCGACGCCCGGTGCTTTATCCCACCCTCAAATAACCATGGCCACCGACGCACCTAAAATTTCGGTGGCCCCTTACCTGTATACCTTAGGTGCCCTCTAAAAGAAAGGAGACCTCAGCATTCCCATTTACAATTTAGATTTATTGACAATTCATACTAATTAATAACTTATGCATTAAATTTTTAGGATTCTATCGAGAATTTCTAAGTTTCACTTGTGATGCTAGAGTTTACGTTTATTCCGAATTACATTTACATCGCATACAATTATTCGGATTCAACTCCTTATATGTCTTACAGCCTAATGGTTTCGTATATAGTGTAGAAAATATTTTGAATGTACTAAATATCTTTTGGTTTTTAATTACTAGTGCAATTACATTAAATTCATTTTTATGTATTTCATTTAATTTGGGGAATTCTTCCTCTTCTTCTTTTTTTGTGCAAGGGTTCATTCGCGACGTTATTTGAAAATACAAAAAAACGTCTGAAACGAGTTTATTGTTCCAGGTTCAAAAGGACATCACTCCCCAACCCTTGTTGCATCTAGGTTATAACTCTCGCAGAAAGGCCTATGTCGCTAATGTGTAATGCATTACCCATTTACATGGCTTTCGCAGGTAAGTATATAAAAAAAAATTATGGTTCCGAGTGACACATTCAAATATGTAAGGTACTATATATACTAGTGACACTATTCTGTAACTCGACTGGAATAAAATTATTTGCAGAACTCAAACTTTCATAATTTTGGTTTTCTATTTCTTGACTGTATTGACCTTTCACAAGCTTTACAGAACAATGGTTCTTATTCGCAAGATTACAGAACGGGTTTTACATTGCACTTATCCGACGGGTCAACAGAGTTAAGAGCACCAAAGTGTCCGAATTCATATACCGTACGTTCGAATCGAGTTACAGAAAGGGGTCTTTAGGTTCATTAAGCGTGCTTGGAATGAATTACAAAAATTTGAAACGATAATCTGTAAGTGACGAATTTTATCACTTCATATAGATACATAATACAATTTCACCGAGTTGGAACGGACTCACCCAGTTTCAAACGTTGTTGTTGTAGTTGGTGTTGGTACTGTTGGTCATTGCCGGTAAGTTGTCACAGCTGGGTGGTAGTAGCAGGCCTATATGCGGCGGCCCTGCTATTGTTGTTACTAAAATCGGTGGTGGTTACGCTCGTTGTTGGCGCAATTGATTTGTTAGCGCGCGGTATTGCACGCAATAATGGTGGCAGCCCTTAGGCCTGACGATGCTGTTGGCTCCGCGAACGTCCAGATGTGAGGAATGTGGATTTTGAGGTGCTATCAATTGTTGATGTTGCTGTTCGAAAGACTGCACACGCTGTTATTGTCGATATGTCACTCTAGGAGTGGTACGTCTGGCGTCTTGGCATATGACGGTGCCGGGGTCACTGGATATGGTTGGTGCTATTGTAGTTGGTGTGGATGGAAATGACACCGCTAAGCCAACACCACTATTGCTAAGTTGAGGAACCGTGTATATTACGTGGCAATCGTTGGGAATATTCCAACATTCCCGTGCTCCTCGCATACGCGGAGAAGGCAACGCCGATGCCTTCCAATTACTATTTATTAGTATTCACGATGTTTGGGAATTTAGCACGTCCTGAGAGTAGGTTAAAACAATTTCAACGTGGCCACCGGCTAGCTTACTTCGTTTTTAATTGAATTCACTCATTTCGGAGACAATTTTCGGGTTAAAATGTTAAAATGTAAACTTCCCGTATGTAGCTCCTTAGCCTTTCAAAATTTGGCTATGTATATAAGCACGGCTTTGAGGAATTCCGAAAATACGATGAACATATGTAGAGGAGTGTTTTACGATTGCTATAAACCGCCCAAATTTTGATGGTGAACTATCTGTATTTGAGAACGCGCTCGTCAGTTCCACCAACTATATGTGGATGCACTTAAGTATCCTGTAATTTTCACTTGGCCACTTTTTGGTCACGAGGGTTGTGTTCTCTACCGCTTCAGACCGCCAGCAAAAAGGAAAAAGGTCTTTTTCCTTTCTCGGAAACTCGTGGTGGTTTTCTTTCTTTTTTTCTCCCGTCTTCTAGTGATGGCCGGTCTGTCTGTTCCCTTCTTTTTTGATATCTTTTTATCGCAACATATGCCACATCGCTAGGTGTGTTCGCGTGAACACGCTCCCAAGTGGGTCGTAGCCGTAGACCGTAGCAGCAGACCGTAACAAATTGTGAAGTACTTTAATAAAGGTCATTTTGCATTATTGAATAGTGGAGTTATTTATTCAACATTTTAGTGGTTCGAACGTTAGTAGAAGGTTGCAAATAAGCAGAATTGCACTAAATTCATTACAATATTAAGGATATTAACGTGAAAAGAAATCTGCAGGAGTTATTGCACAAATCAGAAGTTTTATACACACTATTAACATGCTATAATATAACCATGCAATTTCTATTCTACAAATCTACTTGCAAAGTATGAATCAATATATTATTAATAAAATGACGAAACATACTTTGGGCGGGATGCTTGGAATCACGTCGTTTCCAACCTCCCACACACCTCAGCGATACTTATTGGGTGTTAAAAATACACCAGCTACTCGAAATCCAGTCCATTCCGACAGCACTAATAATCAACTCCGTTTCTCGGCATCGCAGTCCATCCCGACAACTGATTTAATAATATATATACATATATTATAATCAAATTTTGCTCACTATATATGCTTCTGTAATTTATTCTGTAATCCGTAGATAACTATATTTGGTCTCCTTAATTGTTAAATTTGTAGACTAATAAATAATTAAATACGACAGTACATTGACTTTAATTACTTACACTTCTTTTTTTATTGTGGAATTTTCGCATCCTTCTCGTCAACTATTGGTGGTACGATGATTTGTGCGTCAGCGATATCATCAGTTTTTCTTACATCCATTGAGCCAGCTAAACCTTTCAATAACTTTTATACCATCTGCTTCCTTGAACGCGACTCAACACTATTTTGGCTTTTATTGGTCTCTTCTGCATAGGTTGAATATTTCGTCGGAAATGCGCTGCAGGTGTATGGAATTTTTGGAACATAAGCCTAAAATTTTAAATATCTATTGTAGTTAAATGAATTATTTATCAGAAATTGTATATGTTCAACCATTTGATATTGCATATTTCTTTCGAAATCTTCGGGAGTGAAATGCACTCCACATATGCATGCTGTTTTGAAATTGTCTGCGTCCTTTCGGCGGGAAAATGAAGACATGTCTTTTTCTCAAACAGCTGATCTAATGTTACATTCGCATTGCGTAATCAGGCCCCTATTATGAGCATTTTTCGATCTTCGATCTTCGCTGGCTATCGAACATCGAAAATAGAATTTGAAATTGGTATTATGACATCTAATCTCTGTCGAGATTTTCGTTGTGTATCTAATTTTGATGCGAATAGAAATTTTTTGTCGACGCTGTATCGAATTAGAATAAAATTGTTTGAAACGTAAGTTTCTTGTGTTTATCTTTTACTCTTTTGCTATCTAATTGTAATTTCAAAGTATTTGTATTAATCGTGTATAGTGTAGGAGGCTTTGGCCCCTATTATGAGACAAATTCGATCTTCGACTGTGGTCCAAAGAGCTGATCGAACGAATTTTCATTCGGTATTATGACACTCATTCGATCAAGACTAGTGTCATTGTTCGATAATTCGATATATTCAACCGTTGAGAAAAGCACATTCCCATCATCTGTCAAAAATAAAAAACTAAAAGCAAAATTATTTATTATGAAGAAAAAAGCTTAAGTGCTGGAACTAGCCAGAAGTATAAAATGCTGAAATGAATTTCAACGCGTAATTGTATCTTTCTAAATATTGTAACATTCAAGACATGTTGTTACATGTGTTAAGAACTAAACTTCATAATGACCATGGAAGCCTTCATGGACTTGCTATCCAGTAAAGATGAATGGCTGCAACAAAGCACAAGAACCAAGTCTTTTCCAACCATTTTGGTAACAATTCTCAGATTTTGCCCTAGGGATTGTCTCAACTGAGCATCGGGAGGGAGAATACACTCGGAATTTTTTCCACCTGATACTTTCTGCAAGTTCCTATTGTTACAAACGGATTTTGTCCAATTTTTGAAACAATTATTTCAAGCAGTTGTTTTGTATTCACGACCTTGGACCTATATGTAGGGTTCTTACATTATATTAGCTGTGTTTCTTTTTACATCTATAGACGTTTACGCTTAAACTTTATATGGACTGCTAAGCGTCAAACTTTAAATAACCCTCTGAAATTGCTGCGCATAAAATTTGTACTGCTAAATTTCAATACGCATTAGACCCAGATGTAACTGAAATATGTCTGTGTTCACCCTCTACACTAATTCTATGTATTCTATGCGTGTCCACTATTCATCACAACTGATTCAGTTATATGTAATTCATTATGTTCACCAGAGGTTAATGTCTCCGATTTTAACCTTATCATAAAAATTAAGCATGAACTACAGAAGCAGACAACAAGAGAGGTAAATATATTGAAAAGTAAATTACAACAAGAACTTAGTGTCGAAGATTCGACCATATTTTTCGAAAGTGAGAAAGTCTTGGCACAAAACCTAACAACAAAAATTAAAAGAATACAAACGAACAAATATGATAAACTTATAGAAAAACAAAAACAATTGCTTAACATAAAAAGCGTACCGCAATGGTTTTGCAATACCACACAAACCAATATACCCACAGATGTACAGTGGATTCTCTCACTAGGCCCAAAACTTTCTCTACCAACAACAAGGAAAGAGTTTCCTTTGTTTAAAATGATTGCAGATGGCGAAGACTGTATACAGACGATTAAAGACAAAGAACAAGAAATTTAGCGGAACAATTTCACGACATTAATACGGGACCACCTCAAAAAAACAGATGTTAGCACGAGAGATAAATTTTTATTGAATACCCTACAGTCAGCAAAGACGTTTCCTAAAAATAACAAAGAGTGGTTGGTTCTTAACGCGGACAAAGGAAGCGTGACTGTTAGGCAAGGTGCACACGAGGCCACGCGTCATAGACGCTGCAAGCGAAATTTGTACGCTTTGATGCCGAACACATGTATTTGAATGGAGAGCTGCATACGAGGCGTCAGCTGCATGAAAGCGACAAAGCATGAAGTTTTCGTGTATCTAACCGTACAGCAATGTTGGTCGCTGAGCGTACGTACGCTTGAAAAAAAGGAAGAACAAGATGTTTGTTTACATTTTTTTGTATGCAAATTTGTGTAATTAGTTATAAATATTACTTTAGTTAATAAAAGTGCGTGAAAGGTATATTACCAAAGCGAAAAAGAGTATTAAACACCACAAGAGCTTGGTTAGACTTTGTTGAAGCGTTTAAAAGGCTAAAAAGTGTTGGAAACTAGAAATCACCTTTTTCTCTAGTCCGCTGTGGTTTAAAATTGCCTTTCATAATTTACAAAGGCACGGAGATGCGAACAACGTTTAATACTTATTTTCCTTTGGTTTCGGGGACGGATATATCTGAAGATATTTAATTTTTTATTTTTTCAATAATTGTTTGCTTTTTGTAGCGACGCTCGAAAGAAGCTTCGTGTGCAGATCTTGAGACGTAGAGAAATTGTAGCTATATGAAATATCTTGTACGCGTCTATGACGCGTAGCCTCGTGTGCACCTTGCCTTATTATGGAAAAGGCTGATTACGAAGCAAAACTGCAAAGCATAGTCAATGACATTTCAGCGTATCGAGTACTAAAACGGGACCCTACTAACAAACTACAAAACAAAAGTAATGAAATTGTTGATATACTATATAAAAATAAAATGATAGATATGAAAGAAAACTATCGTCTTTTGAGTAGGGCAACTAATGCACCGAGATTGTATGGCCTTCCGAAAGTTCATAAAGAAGATATTCCCCTGAGACCGATATGTTCGTCTATTAATTCACCTTCGTACAAATTATGCAAATTTGTTGTAAATATTTTAGAGAATATAACAGAAACCTCAAAATATAATGTTAAAGATGCGATTGACTTCAAGAATAAAATTCAAAACTCATATATATTTGACGACGAGAGCCTGGTATCGTTTGATGTGGTCTCATTATTCCCCAGCATCCCGGTAGATCATGCTTTAGAAATCATTGCTTCAAAATGGAATATTATCAAAATGCACACAAAATTAACCAAAGAACTTTTTCTAGAAGTGGTACGGTTTTGTATCAAAGAAAATAGATATTTCAAGTTTAATAACAAGGTTTACGAACAACGAGCGGGAATGCCTATGGGGTCGCCCGCAGACATCGTAATGGAAGAATTACTATGCAAATTTGAAGAAAAATCACCCCATAAACCGCGTCTGCTCAGTAAATATGTAGACGATATTTTTGCTATTGGGCGAACTGACGCGATAGAGGCAATGCTGGCCAAACTAAATGCCTACAACAAGTCCATAAAATTAGAGTAGAAGTTGAGAGTGATGGACAGCTACCATTTTTGGACCCACCCGTTGTAAGAAAAGACAACATCCCTACATTTGATTGGAATAAAAAACCCACAGTCTCCGGGAGATTATTGAATTTTTTTTCCAAACATGACAAAGCAACAATAGTTAACACGGCAAGAAATTTTATAAGAAGAGTACTCTCAATCAGTGATGAAATGTACCACGCGAAAAAATAAAGAAATAATAAGAAATATCCTAGAAAATAATGAATTTCCCACTCATCTAATTAATCGGTACATACGTGATCATTTCAAACCGAGTAAAAACAGAACAATTACGCACCAAAGGATATATAAATCGGCAATTTTCGTACATGGCTTATCTAAGAGAATCAAATATTCAAATCTATACTACAGGGAAAAATTTCAAATTGCCTTCAAATATCACAACACTTTGCAACAAATATATAGCAACACGAAGAGTAAGATCGGGAAATACTGTAACGAATTTACTTGCAAATCCTCTTATTTGCAATCCTCTGCTATATTCGAATCACTAAACTGTTGAATAAATAACTCCAATTTGTAATTATGCAAAGTGGCTTTTATTAAAGTACTTCACAATAACACTCAAACTGTGCAAAGAATAGCTTGCTAAATAACCAAACTGATTGATAGCTGAAATGAAACTCTAGTATTCAAAATAATACTGCTCTTGCTCGCTAGATAGCGTCTTAGTCGAAATCTCAAATCAAACTGAATTCCAGCGCCTCTACAATTGCCGCCTTTTATACTCTTTGATTTCAACCTTTGCATCTTCTAGGCGCTTCCAGAATCTACTAGTCCAGCAGCTCTCAAACTTCTCAGCTGTAACTACAATTGCATAATTTTATAGTTTTTCTCATTGCATACTTATAGGAGTATCTGAGATATATGCATGTGTTTGTGTATTGACTCTCCGCTGCTCGTACATGGTTCATATGTGTAGACGCAATTATTGTTTCGTTTATGTAGATACATAATGATTGTTTATGGATGTGAATTCACGTCACTGCTTAGCATCGGCTTAGAGACGATAGCATCACCCCTTAGTTTTGCTAATATTCGTAACAATATGATAAATCCGACGTTATATACAAAATTAAATGCAACGGTGACGGATCCCAGGTACCTTGCCCTAAGGTATATATTGGGACCACCAAATCCAGACTAAAAACGAGGATTTCCGCACACAAATCCAATATTAAAAATCGCGATCACTATAATGACAACCAAACAGCTCTTTCCCAGCATTGTAAAACTTTGGGACACTCTCCAAATTTTGATGACGTAAAAATTTTACAACAGGAATCACATTACAATAAACGCTACATTTTAGAGATGTTGTATTTATCGGCACTCATAACGAAAATCGCATGAATTTCAAGTCCGACACTGACGGTGGAGTTGCCCACGCATACAGACAGCTGATAACGCAGAACAGTAACCAGAAATGCTGAGAGCGACATCAATTCGTTTTTTATGCTCATCTTCGTCTTGTATTATACTTATTTATATGGAAGATTCTCTTATACATATATATGTACATATGCATTTTACCATTTCATGTATTGTTGTTTGTATCAAATTTTGTTTACCATAGCGGTGTTTCCCTTTGTTTGTTTACCTTTTTTGTGTTCATATTCCTGTGTTCTTAACTTTAAATATTAAGTTAGTCGACTAGGTGAAGTCAAGAATGTAGGTATATGATTATATACTTTTGTACAATTTAGTTTAATGTGTTTATTTATTAATATTATAACAACATTTTTCAGTCCTGAAGATGATTTCAAATAGAAATCGAAATATCGACCTAAATATATCACTAAATATATACAACAAGTGTGTGTATTTTATTTACGGTGTGGATTATTAAAATTGTCTCCGATTTTAGGTACACCCTGTTCTGTAGCCAGCTACCCAGCAAAAACTGTACCCGTAAATTGGTCAGTAAAATGACTAAAGTCTGTGACGTAAATCGTTCAGTAACATTGTGCACTCTCCGCACAGTGGGCTGCAAGTGCGGTTTTATGTGTATTGCTTGATTGTAAATATTTGATGTCGGATCGGTACCCTGCTATTCTTGTTTTTAACTTATTTTTCGTTGTACCAACATATTCTTTCATACAAATGTTATCTCCGTCTCCTGCATATGGTATCTTGTATACAATATTGTTTTTCTCCATCGTTTCTAATTTACTTTTCATATTCTTGAAAAATATTTGATTTGTGTACGCCGGTTTGTGCGCTATTCCGATCTTTCTTTATCATAAATATATGAGCATTGTAATCTTTCGGAAAAGCCAGGTATATATATAACAGATTTATATGTGATCGGTTTTTTACTTTCCATTTTTGATTTAGTAACCTTATGATGCGTGTTTATCAACCAACGTATTACACCGGACGGGAAATCGTTCACCTTGAGGATGTGCTCGATACGTTTTTTATTCTCAGGGTGAACAATTGAATCACTAGTATCTAATACTCGCCGGATAAAATTTTTCGCTATATTAAAAATCATATTTTTAGGATGTTTAGATAAATAATTTATAATACGTCCTGAAGATGTAGGCTTTTGGTTCCAATCTACTTTAATTTTATTGCTGATTTTACATACCAAGGAATCTAAAAATGGTAATTTTCCGTATTTTTCCAACTCCATCTTGAACTGTACGTCTTTGTGGTATGAGTTTAGCAAATCTAAGGTTTTGTCCTCCTTTACTAATCCAAACACATCGTCTACGTATTTACTAAGTAGCCTCGTGTTGCTTACTACTTTTCCTAAAATTTCTTCTATTACAATGTCGGCGACAATCGGTGATACCGGAGATCCCATTGGAAGACCCTTTAATTGCATATATATTCGTTCCTCGTACTTAAAATATCTATTTTCACAAATACAAAACGTCACTATTTCCATAAAAAGAATTTTTGGCATTTCCGTATATTGTTTAATATCCTCCCATTTCGCCCGTATTGTCTGTATAGCCAAGTCTGTTGGTACACTTGGAAATAGCGATATAACATCAAACGATACAAAACGCTCATCATCACATATATAGTTGTCATTGACTTTGTCCTTAAATTCTATTGCTCTTTTAACATTGAACACCGATTCCATCGTCAAGTTTTTTAAAATATTAGTCAAGAACTTACAAAAATTATAGGACGGAGCATTTATCAAGGAACAAATGGATCTTAATGGCATATTTTCCTTGTGAACTTTTGGCAAACCATACATTCGGGGTGGAATAGCTGTGTTCGTGGCCATTTTATATTTTTCTGTTTTTGTTATAAGACCTAATTTATTTAATTTTTCTGCTAATTCGTTGTTTTTGGTCTGTAATCTTAGTATCGGATCTTGGCGTAAAATTCGATATATTGACATATTATTCAATATGTTGTGCATTCTTAACCTATAATCTGTTTTCTCCATAGTGACGGTCACTTTTACCTTGTCTGCATTTAAAATTACAATTTCTTTATTTTTGTTCAGAAATTTTCGCGTTCGCTCCACTCTGTTTTGGCCATATCTGTTTTGTCACCTCTTCGCTTTGTCAACGACTCTTTGATAAGCAATGATATTAGGGCTTGTCACATTGACGACGGCGGTGTAGCCGCCACATCTGTCATATTATTTTTACACATGTTCTTATGGCGATGGTTTTTTTAACGACAACTTGGCAACACGCCAATCAACCACGAATGCCGCTGTCGCCAGATTAAATCTATTTCTATTTTGACAAGCGGCAAAGTGTTAATGCTTCTTCTTAACTTTTCTGACAAGTAATTTCGCGCGTGTTTATTGAAAGTTCTTCTTGGGTAAAATTGGTAAAATAAAAAAATTAATTATAATCTCACGGTGTTATAATAATAATAACTTATTTGACATTATATTAAGCGGTACAGAAACAGTTTAAATTATTGGTAAGAAAAATCCTCGACTGAAAAAAGGTAATTGTTTACTTTAGGGTACAACTACTAAAACTCGTCCAAAAATATCGGGAGAGGTGTCAAAAGACGCGTCTTGATCCCTGGACCACGAATCAGAAAGCGGAAATCAGACATTTTATTTCTTTTCGGAGAAATTTGCAAACAAACCCGAAAATTTTCATGTGGTTGTTGTGATTTTGATGATTTTGTGGTACCCACAAGAAAAACTGTGGGTAAAAGTGTTTTGCGCGGATATAGTTTTGGTCTCCAAATCGGTGTTGGACCCACCCAGGGTAATTTTTTATAAGCGCTGCCGAATGCCGCCAATGCAGAAAGGCGTTCTGCGCAAAAATACTATGGATCCCACCCCCGGTTTCGGGGCGCTACGGAGCCATTTTTCGGTTTTTTGGCAATATCTTTTCACAGACATATAATTTTTAATTTCCGCTTTCGGATTCGTTATCCTGAGTCCAAAGTGCGTCTTTTGACAACTCTCCCGATATTTTTGGACGAATTTTAGCAGTTGTACCCTAAAGCAAACAATTACCTGAAAAAATATGATAAATTGTTTCTTCATAAACTTGAATTACATACATAGATTGCTACAATTTCAACAAATTAAATATGGATAGAGATGAAAAATGAATTGTAGAGGTGCGGAAAATGCCCATTATATATAATCTGGGCTTGGAGGACTATAAAAACATAAAGAAAAAGGAATTGGCATGGAGGCAGGTCTCCTCTGCTATGCAAAGTGAAGGTTAGTATACATATTTGAGATTTATTTCTTCATGTGGTGTAAATTTCAATTTCAAATGTAGAGGAACAATGCAAAAAGCGGTGGAAGGGTTTGCGAGACTCCTACAAACGAATTAAAAGGTCCCAGCTGCTTGCTTCGGGTAGTGGCGCCCCAAGTCCGAAACGAAAATGGCGCTATATGGAAGCCATGTCATTCCTGGATAATGTACAAGCGTCCCGAAGGTAACTAAAGAAAAAACCTATACAATTTAATTTGATACATTAAAAATAAACGTTTTTAGCACAATCGGTAATGAAAGTGATGCTGAAAGTGAAAGCACCAGTATCATTTCCCCATCATCAAAGGACTCAACGCCACCACCACACAAAAACGATTCTCCACGGCCTAGCGCAAGGACACGAAAAGTGAGCTCATTGTACTTATGCATTTTACGGTGTAAACTTTATTAAGAAAGTAAAAAATTTATTTTACAGGAAACTCAGCAAAAGTTTAATGATTTTCTGGAACTTGCTTCTCAAAGCATTAAAAATACTTGTTCTGCGTTTTGTACTCAAGAAAAAGAATTGGACTCTACATTTCTACATTTTCAAACTTTGGCCAGCAAAATAAAGGAGTCTGGAATTCCGAAGAACGTTGCATACAAAATTGAGGCTAAAGTGTCGGCACTGGTATTCTATGAAATTGAAAACCACCTAAATAACATGTAAATATATCCAACTAAGTTAAAGGCTTATTAGTGGTCTAAGGGCGTACGAAAACCAGTTTTTACGCATAATTCAAAAAACGGCACTAGGCCGTGGAGAATCGTTTTTGCGAGATGGTGGGGTTGAGTCCTTTGAAGATGGGGTAATAACACTGGTACTTTCACTTTCATTACCGATTGTGCTACAAAAGTTTATTTTCAATGCTTGTACATTATCCAAGAATGACATGGCTTCAACCTGCCTCCATACCAATTCCTTTTTATACTCAGTTGAGCAGAGCTCACAGAGTATATTAAGTTTGATTGGATAACGGTTGGTTGTACAGGTATAAAGGAATCGAGATAGATATAGACTTCCATATATCAAAATCATCAGGATCGAAAAAAATTTGATTGAGCCATGTCCGTCCGTCCGTCCGTCCGTTAACACGATAACTTGAGTAAATTTTGAGGTATCTTGATGAAATTTGGTATGTAGGTTCCTGAGCACTCATCTCAGATCGCTATTTAAAATGAACGATACCGGACTATAACCACGCCCACTTTTTCGATATCGAAAATTTCGAAAAACCGAAAAAGTGTGATAATTCATTACCAAAGACAGATAAAGCGATGAAACTCGGTAGGTGGGTTGAACTTATGACGCAGAATAGAAAAATAGTAAAATTTTTGACAATGGGCGTGGCACCGCACACTTTTAAAAAAGGTAATTTAAAAGTTTTACAAGCCTTAATTTGGCAGTCGTTGGAGATATCATGATGAAATTTGGCAGGAACGTTACTCCTATTACTATATGTACGTTTAATAAAAATTAGCAAAATCGGAGAAGGACCACGCCCACTTTAAAAAAAAAATTTTTTTTAAAGTAAAATTTTAACAAAAAATTTAATATCTTTACAGTATATAAGTAAATTATGTCAACATTCAACTCCAGTAATGATATGGTGCAACAAAATACAAAAATAAAAGAGAATTTCAAAATTGGCGTGGCTCCGCCCTTTTTCATTTAATTTGTCTAGGATACTTTTAATGCCATAAATCGAACAAAAATTTACCAATACTTTTGAAATTTGGTAGGGGCATAGATTTTATGACGCTAACTGTTTTCTGTGAAAATGGGCGAAATCAGTTGAAGCCACGCCCAGTTTTTATACACAGTCGTCCGTCTGTCCTTCCGCATGGCCCTTAACACGATAACTTGAGCAAAAATCGACATATCTTTACTGAACTTAGTTCACGTAATTATCTGAACTCACTTTATCTTGGTATAAAAAATGAACGAAATCCGACTATGACCACGCCCATTTTTCGATATCGAAAATTACGAAAAATGAAAAAAATGCCATAATTCTATACCAAATACGAAAAAATGGATGAAACATGGTAATTGGATTGGTTTATTGACGCGAAATATAACTTTAGAAAAAACTTTGTAAAATGGTTGTGACACCTACCATATTAAGTAGAAGAAAATGAAAAAGTTCTGCAGTGCGAAATAAAAAACCATTAAAATCTTGTCAGGTATTACATATATAAATAAATTAGCGGTATCAAACAGATGTTGTTCTGGGTCACCCTGGTCCACATTTTGGTCGATATCTGGAAAACGCCTTCACATATACAACTACCACCACTCCTTTTTAAAACTCTCATTAATACCTTTAATTTGATACCAATATCGTACAAACACATTCTAGAGTCACCCCTGGTCCACCTTTATGGCGATATATCAAAAAGGCATCCACCTATATAACTAAGGCCCACGCCCTTTTAAAATACTCATTAACACCTTTCATTTGATACCCATATCGTGCAAACAAATTCTAGAGTCAACCCTGATCCACCTTTATGGCGATATCCCTAAATGGCGTCCACCTATAGAACTATGGCCCACTCCCACATAAAATACTCTTTAGTGCCTTTCATTTGATAGACATGTCATACAAACACAATCCAGGGTTTGCCTCGGTTCATTTTCCTACATGGTTATTTTGCCTTATGTTGTCACCATAGCTCTCAACTGAGTATGTAATGTTCGGTTACACGCGAACTTAACCTTCCTTACTTGTTCTTTATATTTTTATAGTCCTCAAAGCCCAGATTTTATACATATAATTGGCATTTTCCGCACTTGCCTGGAAAAAATGATTTCTTTCTAGGTAGTTTTACTTTCGGTGGTACTGTGCTATATCGCGGAAATGGATAGAAGAGAATTTTCGTTAACTTGCAGAACAAATTTTTTGAACAAAATCAATTTTAATACACAAAAAAAAGTTAAAAAAAAGTTAAAAAAAAATTTAATAATATAAATATGGTAGTGCAACACTTTTTGCTATTTTTTACAAATTACTACCTAAAGTACATACATCTGTGCATACAAAAATTGCAGCAACAATTTCATCAGCTATGTTATTTTCTTAAATTTTTAAAATTGTATAACGAAAATTTGTAAACCGATTTCATAAACGTTTTCCGATAAATTCGCAAAGTTTTTTAACATAACATTTGCGTATATTTGTTGCTCCTACTTTTGTATTCACAGGTATACATAAACCTGTTGACAAAAACTTTATTTCAAGAACGTTTTTTTATATTATTAATTATTTATATTGTCCAAATGGTTGTAGAACAACTTTTTTCAATTTAAGTTTGTAGTATGAGTACCTGGGGTACAAATGTACTTTTACTTTACAAGACTGTTAAAATTAATAAATTTCATTTCTCAAATCATGTTAAGCACCATATTTTATTGTATGTTGGCCAAATGCTAGAAATTCGGCAGCACTCCAATCGCTTCCATCGAAAGGAGGTCCCATATTTTTTATTCCCGCGGAAAACGAATTTAAAATTTTCGAAGTAAGCAGATTTGTCAATTGAAATTTTGTTGCGCGTTTCTATTTTTGCTTAACAAATTGAAAAATTTAGTTATAAAAAGGTTGACAATTGGGTTTGGAGAAGCTATATATTGCGCTGGCAACCTGAAAGGGTTGCCCTACACAACCATTTCTTCCAGGGATAAACGAACAAATTCCTTGAGGGCGCGCTGTTTAACAGGGATGGCGGATATACACGAATATGTGGACCTCGTACTGGATGCAGTCCAAGATGTGGAATTTAAATTAAGTAAGTCATCCGCATTATACAAAATATTTAACATAAACAGCAAGAAAGTTATATGTTTCGCATATTCAAGTACGCCGCAAACAAGATTTGGAAGATGACAGCCTTGTATTTCATCCAATGATGGCACATCAAATATTTGGTGAATCTGAAAGCATATTCGGATATAAAGGTTTATGTGTGCGTATTTTATACACTGCTGGTCCTCTACATATTTATATTTGCATTGAATATGACAGTCGAGTTGATGAACTATCAGGCGTAGATATAAAGGCTGATGTAGTTGTGCGACCGATAGCGGAAAAATTACCTGATGGCTGTTTTTTTGTTAACATGGATGAGTTTTTGAAAACACTAGATAAAGCAGATAAGTTTCAACCGAACAGAGTGTTACTGATGAAGACGGACAAGAGCACTTCTTCGAACTATATCATTGTGACTATAAGGTGCCGGCATTCTTAAAATTCTTCAGTCGTTTGCAGACATTTATATTATGGTTCGTTGATGCAGCATCCTATATTGATGTTGATGATCCGCAATGGAGCTTCTTTGTATGGTATGTTGACTAAATGTGCTACTTCAATAAGTAACTTATATCAATTTTTATATTCCTACAGCTATGAAAAGTATAAAAATGATAATGGTGATTATCAGTCTGCAACCACTGGCTACACCACTGCATATGAGTACTGCGCATATCCTCAACACATACGATCGCGCATTAGTCAAGTATTAGGGCTACCACCATTCCAGAAACTTGGCATTGGCACAAAATTCATTGAAACTGTCTATAAACGTTACTTACCAATCATTAATGTCATTGATATGGCAGTGGAAGATCCATCGGGTGATTTTTAGCGTTTACGCAGCTATATTGATGCTCGTCTGTGTATGGGACTAAAAAGTTTTGGAAGTGATGTCATCAAAAAAGGATTTAACAAAGAAATGGTTCATGAGGCACGCGAAACGTACAAGGTAAACTAATTTAACTAATAACTATTAAAAACCACCTGTTAAACTGATGCTCATCTCTTTCCAGCTAAATCCACGTCAGTGTCGCCGGGTTTATGAAATACTTGGACTATGTTATACAAACATTTATGATAAGGACGATTATCGTGCTTATCGTTTAGATGTAAAGCGTCGGTTAAACGCAATTTATTATAAACATATAAATGATATTAAGAAAATGGAAAAAGCTAAAGTGGATAAGGAATGGTTGAGAGCGCGTTTACCTACACCAAGTCAACGTATGGAGCAATTGCATGAGGAATATGAAAAAGTAGAGAACGCATACAAACAAATTGTTGAAAAGTTACGTGATTAAGCTTATGAACCTAGCAAAGTTTTTGTATGTGTTACAGTAAATGATATAGATTTTAAGTGTCATTTTACATCTGATTATTATTTTTTATGTAATAAAACCTAAATTATTAATGGTACAATAAGAGTTCCGAATCTTTTACCTCCTCCATCTGCTGCGTAGCTTTATATACAGAGAACATGAAAATATAGATACGAAAAAGTTACGAATGGTCAATTTGAATCGGTTACAGGAATGTCATGATACTGCCTGGGCTTAGTTGGTTAATATCCCGCAAAAGACGGAGGATGGTTGATTTTTTTCGCTATAACAACAACGATGCCTATTCTGGGTATATCTTTGACAGGATGTTTTGTGTAGACGTCAGCAAGTGAGTGAACTTGCAGATAATATGACTTTTATCACTCTGAATGGGGACGCCCTAAACACGAGTCAGTGCAGGACTTATAAACTACGTCATCGGGGACCAATGCTTACTTTTGTATCACCCTCTTGCAATCATTTTGAACACCTCAATTTCTTGGCTTTATGAATTTATGGTCAGGAAAGAAAGATAGTAGTCGTGGTGCATAATTTGTCAAAAGCCACGGTTATCCAGAACGAAAAAGAGGAACGCACACTCCCTAGGGAAACGCGAGTCACTCTAGCTCTACTTCGATCTGGATACTGTAACAGGTTAAACTCTTACAAAACATACAAAACATATGTCCTGCTTGCAATATGTCCCCACATGACACCAACCATCTCTTTAACTGTATTGTGGAACCACTGCCTCTAATACCCCTCTCATTATGGACTCCCGTTAGAGGATATTGATGACAATTTGATTGGGCGAAGCACTGCTACAAGAACAACAACAACATGCCCAGGTGTCTTGGTATTCAACAGGAACTGATTGGCTAGCATTTAATTTCTCTCCCTTAGGGGGAGCTATTCTCGCCTCATTGTGTAGGTGTTGTTCTGGGGACATAAGAAGACAACCAGTAGCGGTTCTGAGGGCAGTGCTTTGACAGGCCTGTTGTTGTTGTTGTAGTGATAAGGTTGCTCCCCGGAGGCTTTGGAGAGTGTTATCGATGTGATGGTCCTTTGCCGGATACAGATCCGGTACGCTCCGGTAACACAGCTCCATTAAGGTGCTAGCCCGACCATCTCGGAGTTAGCTATTTTCAGAAAATCTAGAATTTTTTTTATATTCGCTTTACTAAAGCCCAAAAAAATGTAGTTGCCTATAGTATAAGCTTTCGGGATTTTAATATAAAACATTCACTGATGAAACCAGTGAAATGGAAAAACACTCATTTATACTTCTGACAAGAGAAGGACGATATAATTTTGAAAAGCTTGTTGCCTTTAGTTCCCTTTGCTGCACTTTTTTTTTTTTACAATACATTTGTATTTAAAAAATGCATGAGAGGAAGAACGGTTTACAACTCTCTGTTGGAATGACTCCAATGGATTTATTTCGCCTCTCCATTGTCCAGAAATTTCGCGGTTATGTTCATTTCGATCCACCAATTCAAGCGTGAAGTAGTTTCTATCATGTTGTAGCATTAAAAAGTTATGTAGAACCAATGTAGCTAAACAATTTTGTCTGCATTCTTTGGACAAGCCGATATTGTTGTAAGTAGTATTCGCCAGCGACTTTCCAGAATGCCGAATTTATTCTCAATATGTACTCTAGCCTTGGACAATACAATATTGTATTTCTCCTTATCATCACTTAAATGAATACCCGGAAAAGGACGCATTAAATTTGTTTTAAGCGAAAATACGTTATCTCCAACAAAGTAATATGGAAAATTAATAGCTGTTCCTGGCAAATTGGTAGAGTGAGGGATTTCTAATGTTCCATTCAATATTTTGTTTCCAAAGGAACTTCGGGCAAAGACTCCACCATCACTCTGACTCCCCAAAGCACCAATGTCTACATATATAAAGAGGTCATAAGAACGATGCTATGAGTCTTTTTATAATTGAAATACAAGGCCCCACTCTTAGATGGGCGTACAATATTGATGTGTTTACCATCAATAGCTCCTAAGCAATTCGGCATTCCTGTTTTAATAAAGCATTTTTCGGCAATTATGGCAAGTTCTGCTCGGTTCGGAGGTGATAAATATGCGATATGTAGCTCATCCCAAATGGCATCGCATGTTTTGTATATAATTTTCTTTACAGTTGACACACCCATCTTAAAAGTCCAAGCTAGAACATTATAATTACGGCCTTGAGCTAAGAACCTAAAAATATTTGTTAAAATTATCCACATATACATATATAAAAGTATTATATATTGCCTTTTACAAAGACTCAACTAACAAACATACATCAATGTCATAGCCAGGCGCGTTTCTGGACATATTGCTTTTCTGTTCGAGAAGCGGCGCAATTTCTCCCTAAGTAGCGTCAATAACAAATTAAAGTTTTCTGTGCTCATCCGCGTTACTTTAAAAAAATGCTCTTCATCTTTTTCCTGCAACTGTTGGAAGGGAAAAATCCCTCTTCTTCCCGCATCAGGTCACAGGGCGAACCCACCATCGTCTGTTTTTGCACATCATAAATATTTCATTTACTAAATAAGTGATGTGGGATATCTTAGCAATAGTAGCCACAAAATTGCTGATATTTTCCACAACTTCGCTCATTTTTTTCTCCCTTCACTTTTTTTTGAGATTTGGTTTCGTGGATGTGTCTATATATAAATTTAATTACAATTCCAAGAACGTTGAGCTCCACCAGTTTCCAATGGTAATACCAGAGGCCAGAACCATGTGTAGATGCTTGCTATTTAGAGTATAATGAATTTGTTGATTGTAGAATGATCGTAGAAATATATCAGATTTATACAGTATACAGAACGAGTTATTTTATTTCCATTCATGTAGCTGACTTTTTAATTTATTTGCAGAATTTCAATCGCAGCTTGCTATTTAGAGTATAATGAATTTGTTGATTGTAGAATGATCGTAGAAATATATCAGATTTATACAGTATACAGAACGAGTTATTTTATTTCCATTAATTCATGTAGCTGGCTTTTTAATTTATTTGCAGAATTCCAATCAACTTGGCGGGACGCTTGTTTTGACAATGAAATGTTAAAATACATCAGCTGTTCGAAACAGCGCTGCCACTGTAGCTGTGGTTGCCATTGTAACCAAGTAGTCAATGCATGGCTACGATTGTTGTCAAGTTTTGCTTTGCTGTAGCTGTCGTCTGTATCCGCCGTGTTGAATGTGGCCAGCCCTATTTTCGTTCTCGCGGATTCCTGCTCTTCTTTGTTCTCTACGCTCTGTACCAATTCCTCACCATCCGCAATGCATTTAAAAAGTGGGAATTCTTCTTTTGTTATTGGTAAACCAAACTTTGGTCCTATAATGATGGAATATTGTTAATTTATTTGGGTGGATATTTCCAGATCTGGTTGATTTAAAAAAACTACGTGTTGTCGTTTTTAATGTCCAACCGAAAGTTCCTCATCTGTTTATTCTCTAGTGTTACCATAATTTACATTAATTGTTTCGATTTACAGAGCTACCATAAATTTGACTTAAACTATTTTACACAGACTAACCTTAGGCTACGTTTACATTTACAGACTTAACCTTAGGCTACGTTTACAGCTCGGTCAATCTGCCAATAGATCGACCGCGATCATATATAATAGCTCTTATATCTATCTAACCTCTAAGGGACCCTGCTCTTTATCTTCCCGCTCAACGGAATAATCACTTGTTCTATCCAACCACCTTCGAATACGGTAGGCCTTAATTACCCCATCATAAGGAAGTTGGGTTAGTTGACAGTTATTAATATCACGAATGACATACCGCTCATTTCCCAACACTTTATGCAATACATATGATCCCTTGTATTGGGGAATGAACTTCTTGTTAACTCCAGCAGTATTGTCTACATTTCTAATTACGACATAATCTCCAACCTCATAACTCTCCTGTTTTCCATTGTCGATGGCTAAACGCTTGGTATCATAATATTATCTAGCTTTGATAGCGTCAGGGGCGCTCTGGCGTATGGATACCAAATCTCGCCCTACGTCAGAGTTCGTCTTCTCCTGAAAGTATTCTGTGAACTCGTCAACAATTGCTCCACGTTGTTCTATTCCAAACAAAAGTCTACTGGGGGTGTCCCGGCAAGTGCTATGAACAGAGTTGTTCATGGCATACTCCATTTCAACCAATTTCAAGCACCAGTCAGCATGGTTTATCGGGTCAGTCAGTTTTCCTAACATCGCCTTTAGGACCCTATTCACACGCTCGACTTGCCCGTTCGCTTGAGGGGAGGCGACCGCCACTTTAACGTGGTCAATATTTCGCTTAGAGAGGAAACTGCTAAACTCCATATATGTAAAACATGTTCCTCTATCACTTATAATTCGACTCGGGCGGCTGTAATAATTAAAATATTTTCCTAGAGCAGAGGTAACTTCACGTGTACTGGTAGAATTGGTTTGGTAAAGTTTCACAAACTTGGTGAATGAGTCGACTACTACTAGAATATGTTTACGCTTTGAGTTAAGAGACAGCAGATAACCAAAATGATCGATGTGAAGAGTATCGAACGGCAATGGAGTGTTAGGAATAGCATGAAAATTCCTTTCTCTAATGCGTGGAGGTGTAGCGTACATCAAGCATTACAAGCAATTTCTGATAAATTTGTCCACTTTCATTCTCTCTTATTGGAAACCAATAATACAGACTTAGTTTGTTGACAGTCTTGTCAACTGACTGGTGTCCTATTTTTCATGCATTAGCTCAATAATGTTTGATTCCATTTCACCGGGAACATATAGCAGTTTTTTACAGTCCGACTTCAATCTATATACTAAACCATCTATTAGAGATGAAATCTGGTACCTCCTCGTTCTCAAAACGGTTCCGTAGATAACTGATTGTTTCGTCACGCTCTTGGGCAATTTGCACTTGGAATTCAACCTCTTCGGTATTAATGGTATGTGCAATCTGCACTCTACTCAGCGCATCTACATGCGCCATAGATGTACCCTTCCTATGCTGAATGGTATAGTTGTAATTTTCTAGCTCCAAGGCCCACCTAGCGATTCGGGGATTCAACTGTTTTCTCTCGAGGGTCATAGCCAAGGAGTTACAATCAGTGATTATTTTAAATGGCATACCTTTAAGATAAGTTCTGAACCTTTTTAAAGCGTATATGATTGCCAATGTTTCAAGCTCAAAACTATGATATTTGGACTCGGCACTGGAGGCAGTTTTTGAGAAATATGAAATGGGGTGAAATTTGTTATCACCCTGTCGCTGTAACAACACTGCTCCGAATCCTATAGAACTAGCATCGCAGTGGAAATCAGTCTCTTTTCCACGATTATATATTGCTAGGACCGGTGCTTCGGTCAATCGGAAATTTAATTCGTTAAAAGCACTGAGACAAGTCTCGTTAAAGTCAAAAGTAGAATGTCGCTTGAGTAAATTTTGTAATGGCTTGGCTATCTGAGAGAACGATGGTACAAAACGTCGGAAGTAGGAGAATAACCCTATGCAGGACTGTAACTGCTTTTGGTTTGTGGCTATTGGGAAATTTCGGATGCTTCTAATATGGGATCCATTTGGTCGCATTTCTGAACTACTCACTTCATACCCTAAATAGTATATTTCCCTGTATGCAAACTTTGTTTTATCTAGATTAAGTTTCAGTCCACGTTTTGAAAGCCGCTGTAGCACAATCTTGAGTAACGCCTTGTGTTCTTCTAACTCTCTCGTTGCTACTACAATATCATCCATATATATAATGATCTTTCTTTCCTCGATCAAATCGCGAAATATATTATTAATAAAGCGCTGGAATACGGTAGGAGCGTTCCTCAAACCAAACGGAATTTTAAGATACTCATACTGACCGTTAGGAGTTACGAAAGAAGTGTACGGAATTGATTCGGGTAACATCTGTACTTGATGAAACCCGCTCTTTAAATGTAGAATAGAATATCTCTCTTTTCCTTCTAGGAATTCAATGCAGTCGTCAATCAACGGTAGAGGGTAGTTATCTCTGACGGTTATTTTATTCAGGGCCCTATAGTCAATGCACATACGAATTTTCCAATTTTTCTTCCGTACAAGCAGGGTTGCAGAGGCATATGGTGAGTTACTGGGTCTGATTACCCCCTCTTTTTGTAATTCGTCTACTATGGATTTTATGTCACCTCGATCTAAATAGGAAAGGCGCCGTGGAGGGCAATGAAACGGCACATCAGTCGTCAAGTGTATCTTCATTTCATACATAAAGGGTTCAACTTTAATATCTGTATTTAGATAAGTATGTTCTATCAGCTTATTCATGTCTGAGTGGTGGTTTCTAGGCAATTTGGGATCAATATCCAAGCAATATTTATCTATACTTGTAGCAATCACGTCGGTATTTTACGGCACTGTCGCGGCGTTCTGGTATATCAATACTCGAGTCATCAGCCTTAAGGGCACTTACAGTCTCTAGAGACTTATTTAAACACATCTTGTCGTTGCGAATGTTTTTCAAAAATTTTCCATCTATAGCAGCTAATTTTATGTAAAATAATTTCAAGAAATCTCACCCCAAAATAACTGGCAAAGACATACAATTATCGGCAAGTACTTTTAATTCAAGAATGTTTACTTTGTTTTTAAAAAAATTTTACATTTGGTTATTCCAAATATTTTTAACGGCTTTCCGCCTATACCTCTATATGTAGTAATGGTTCCCGCCCTTGTTTTCCTAAGAAGTTGTTTTGGGACGCTAGATACTCGTATGAAACTAACCGGGCTACCGGTGTCAAAAAGAGAGAAAGCAACATTAGAAACTAATTCAATAAATAAATTAAACCCTAGTCTTACGTAATTGTACTCTCCTACGGTCTCTGCTTCATCCTCGCCGGCATCATAGTCTCCACTGCAGCCACGTTCTTTTCTTCTTCAAAACCTTCCTGGGATTAGGACAAGCCCGATGGCAGTTGTAGCATAGTGTTTTTTGTTCGGGTTTCTGCCTTACTGTCGTCGGTGGCTTCTGCTCTACCTTTGTAGCGAAGTACTTGTTTTGATATCGGCTAATAATTTGGTTTAGCTCTTCGATGTTTCTTGCCGAAAGGAGCAGGTGAGCGTTTGGAACACTATTCCCAATTCCGTCGATAATAAAATCAACCACCTCCTGCTCTGTGATGGTTGCTCTTTTAGCAATTGCCTGCATTGATAAGACATACCAATGCACAGACTCTGCATTCTTTTTCCACCGTCGCTGGCTAAACATCTTGTAAATCTCTTGCCTGGTCACTGCCAAGTCGAATTCTTTTATTAGTGCTTCTTTTAGTGAATAATAATTTAGTGCGGTTGTTGTTGAAAGAAACACACGAGCCGTACCGGTTACAGAGCGTCGCAAGGCAAGAAGTTAAAAATTTTCGTCAGCTCCAGTGGACTGCATAATTTCTTCGAAGTCCCTAATGAAATCTCTCACAGGGTAGGCGACATCATCACCATTAAATTTTGGTAGTGCGTGTTCGATGTCACCGAAGTCAAGTCTTCGATAAGATCGAGTTTCAAGCTCATCAATTTGCTGCATGAGCTTCAACATCTCTAGTTTCTTTTGAAGTGCTAGTACTTCTTGGTACAGGACGCTAAGGCGAGGAACGGCAATGACGGCAGCAACGTTAGCAGAATCATTGATGGCAGCAGCGTTAATATAATCAGTGGCGGCAGCAACGTTAATAGAATCAAAGGCGGCAGTAGCGTTAGCAGAGTCAGTGACGGCATTTATAAAAGCGGCAGCGGCAGAAGAAGTGGTTACACTTGTGGCAGCGGCAGAAGAAAAGTTTCCATTTGTGGCAACGTGAGCACTCGTATTAGTAGAAGCACCTATAGTATCGGCATTGCTTACGACGGCAATAGCAGTTATTGGGACGGCAGTATTATTCCCAGTTATGTTCGCAGAGATATTTGGATCGGCATCGTAGTTGCCCACGTTTGAGACACCATCGGCATTAGCATCCATATTTGCATCATCGGCAGTAAAATTATTTTCAGCAGCGGAGTTGCTACGTCCGCCCACTAAATTTTGCAATAAATTTCGTAACTGAGCTATGGTAGCAGTTGGTGGAAATTCCACATGGGCGTCTTGAAGTGCATCAATTATTTCTTGGCGGGGACTTACCATCTTTGTACGATTTTTAAAAATTTTAGTGAGAATGGGCTTACCCCACACCTGAAGTTATAATGAAGTAATATTGTTAATTTATTTGGGTGGATGTTTCCAGATATGGTTGATTTAATAAAACTACGTGTTGTCGTTTTCAATGTCCAACCGGAAGTTCCTCATCTTTTTATTCTCTAGTCTTGCCATAATTTACATTAGGGGGACTCATGTAACCGTATAAATGCCTTATAAAGTGTGTAAACGTATAAATTTATCTAGTGTGTAAACGAACTGTCAAATTGTGTATGAAAAATCATTTACACAATTTGTATAAATTTATGCGCACATTTCATTGTGTAAACGCGGTAAACTCAAAGGAATGCAACCTTGCAGACATTATAGCAGGCATTTTCATCAGAAATCTCCAACATCAGCAAGGCATTTACAAGAATATCTTAGTAAAGACGTTTTAGTTTTGATTTTTTACTTAATCTTGGCATTTTTTAATTTGTATAACAATCAAAAAATTTTTGTTTGGCAATAATACAGCTGATAAACAATCAAGTGCTAGTACTTCTTGGTACAGGACGCTAAGGCGAGGAACGGCAATGACGGCAGCAACGTTAGCAGAATCATTGATGGCAGCAGCGTTAATATAATCAGTGGCGGCAGCAACGTTAATAGAATCAAAGGCGGCAGTAGCGTTAGCAGAGTCAGTGACGGCATTTATAAAAGCGGCAGCGGCAGAAGAAGTGGTTACACTTGTGGCAGCGGCAGAAGAAAAGTTTCCATTTGTGGCAACGTGAGCACTCGTATTAGTAGAAGCACCTATAGTATCGGCATTGCTTACGACGGCAATAGCAGTTATTGGGACGGCAGTATTATTCCCAGTTATGTTCGCAGAGATATTTGGATCGGCATCGTAGTTGCCCACGTTTGAGACACCATCGGCATTAGCATCCATATTTGCATCATCGGCAGTAAAATTATTTTCAGCAGCGGAGTTGCTACGTCCGCCCACTAAATTTTGCAATAAATTTCGTAACTGAGCTATGGTAGCAGTTGGTGGAAATTCCACATGGGCGTCTTGAAGTGCATCAATTATTTCTTGGCGGGGACTTACCATCTTTGTACGATTTTTAAAAATTTTAGTGAGAATGGGCTTACCCCACACCTGAAGTTATAATGAAGTAATATTGTTAATTTATTTGGGTGGATGTTTCCAGATATGGTTGATTTAATAAAACTACGTGTTGTCGTTTTCAATGTCCAACCGGAAGTTCCTCATCTTTTTATTCTCTAGTCTTGCCATAATTTACATTAGGGGGACTCATGTAACCGTATAAATGCCTTATAAAGTGTGTAAACGTATAAATTTATCTAGTGTGTAAACGAACTGTCAAATTGTGTATGAAAAATCATTTACACAATTTGTATAAATTTATGCGCACATTTCATTGTGTAAACGCGGTAAACTCAAAGGAATGCAACCTTGCAGACATTATAGCAGGCATTTTCATCAGAAATCTCCAACATCAGCAAGGCATTTACAAGAATATCTTAGTAAAGACGTTTTAGTTTTGATTTTTTACTTAATCTTGGCATTTTTTAATTTGTATAACAATCAAAAAATTTTTGTTTGGCAATAATACAGCTGATAAACAATCAAGTTTATCAAGAGTATTTCTAGGTGTGTTCATATAACACAGGCATGCTTAACCAACGAAACGATATCATTTCGTTACGATAATCAACGTTAATAAACGAAACGAAGTCATTTCGTTTCGTTTATTAACGTTAAGATCGTCAAATTAACGAAATGATTTCGTTTCGTTTTCTGCCATATCAAAACGAAATCAAATCGTTTATGTTGATTATTAATTTCAAACTATGCTGGCAAAGCTGATTGATTGCGGAGTCATTAAAGGTGAAAGCATTATCCAAGCTGATTGCAACTTTTCTCATGAATTTTGACAGTACGAACATTTCTCAGAGTATTTTTGACATTACCACCAACGAATTACACAAACAAATTACATAGAGTTTGTGTGTGTATGTGCGCTCGTTGTTGCCACCTTACGGCTTCACCATGGCTATAGCATTGCCAGCACAATTCAAGCATAAAGTATCACGTTTTCGTTAACGTTTTTAACGTTAACGAAAGCTTTTCGTTTCGGCTAAAAACGAGATACAATTTATCTTGATAATTTCTTTATCGATAATATTTCGAAGTGTTTCAACGGAAACGGTGGAAATTTTTTGATAAACGATTAGCTTAACGTTAAGGTGCATCCCTGATATAACAGCGTGTGTAAATTGATATAATTTTACACCTTATAAGTTTATATGCTTTCATGAGTCCCCCTATTAATTGTTTCGATTTACAGAGCTGCCATAAATTTGACTTAAACTATTTTACACAGACTAACGTTAGGCTACGTTTACATTTACAGACTTAGCCTTAGGCTACGTTTACAGTTCTTTTGCTAGCAGCGCCTCCACATCAGGTGGGAATTCTGTATTTGTTTTGTTTACTAACCAATGCTTGTTGTTGTTGGTTCCTAATATTTGTGCATTTCCCTCGTCTCGAAGTTTTTCAAACTTTAATTTTTGTGTGTTTTTACATTTTGTAGCTTTTTTGTGTGTAAGCCGCTGGTAGCTTTCAAATAAAGCTGTAACGTCATCCTTTTCCATATATTGGCCTAGCTTCTCCTTTGTATACATAATTCGTTTTTCCTTCTCCTTTAGAAGCTCATGTTTTTATTTTATTAGTGTGTTTAATATTTTACATTGAAATAAGTGTATATGTTTATCCAGAGTGTGTATGGTATGTTTCGGTATATAGTTATCGACGGTAAATATGTAGTCAAGTTTGGTCGTATTTTGAATAAACTTAGGTATAATTTTGGATTTTCTGCACTGTAATAAAAACTTAATACTAGACCGTAGCTTGGTTATCTGTAGGGATTGTGCGTTGAACCTGTTGATGCGATTTCTTATTGTGTTGTTGTAGTTGCTCTTCAGCTTGGCGTAAACCATCTTCGTTGAGTGTCTACCCTTACGGCGTGCCTTCCGTATTTATAACAAATTTTGATTTTTGGCGACCTTTAAATTTAACAATTATTTCTTCAAATTGGCTCGCGGTCAATAAATTAAACAAGTAGTTGTTGTTTTTGCTCCAATATATTTCGATCTCCAACGGAGATCGTCATGGGGGACTACAATAATAAATAAATAAATACACTTAATTTACACAATTTATCACAGGCAAATATATATATATATATGTATGTATAAACATATTAATATTACTGCAAACATACGTACATGAGTTCAGATCAGTTCGATTGAATCATGGTTGAAACGTTCACCACCAACTTGACGTTCTTCAAAGTAATCACATTGACCCAAAACACTATCATTAGCTGTAGTTATAACAGCACCACCACAATCTTTCATAGTACGTTTCAAATCTTCTTCTGGTACGCTCAGCCTTCAATTCCAATTCTATGTTTAATAATGCGATTTTATATTTTTTGTACGACTTTGGGTCCATCAAAGGAAAGTACAGCGTCCACAACCATTTTAGAAAATATATCTTTTTGTTGATGAATAAGTTTGGAGGACATTGCTGTGGCAGAGCATTTTTCCAATAAAGCACGTTGTTGTTCCTTTGATTGGCGCTTCGACATGTACAGCCATGTCATATTTTATCATGCTTTACGTATATCTTTAATGATGATACGTGCATGCACGCCTTCCTTAACAATATGGCTTAACTTGTTTTCAGATTTCACATGCTTAAAGTACTACTGAAGTGGTGCCATTGCCGACCTGATAAGAGAAATATTTTTTTTCTACACATTCTAATATAACAAAAAACTTACCTCAGCATTTTGAGATTTGTCAACTAGAGTTTTACGGCTGGATGCACAATATCCAATAGTTTCATAATGGTTGCCCCATTTGAAATTATGGCCTTATTACTGGAATCAATAATATGCTTGTCCATACTGCGTGAACCCAATGTAGTGCGTACCGCGTCCACAATTGAATGCGAGACATTGATGTTGGATATGAGTTGAGGTTTACCTTGAGAGCCATCGGTACCCAAACATTTTTTACACAAAAACTCATGCACCCAATACAAGTTCAGGACGTTCATATTTATCGACACGATGTCCGGTGTGGCCCAAATGTTGGAAATATTCAGTTGGCACTGTTGAGAAAAAATATGGATCAATGAGCACAAGTAAAAGTGAAAGATTTTTTTTTTTTGACCATCTGTTGTTACTTTACACATTAGACATTGGAAACGACGACCAGCATCTACAAATTGCATTTTAGCCTTGCAAACGATTACATCTAATTGGACCCAATTCGCCAAAATTTACAATGGGTGGCTCATATTCACCCTCAACCGTGCGTGCCATTGGTGAGATGGTAAGTGTAAAGGACAAAGCTGTCGTTTTTAATAAATCAGCTGTTGCAGGTATGGAATACAAAAAGGCCTGCAAACGAGAAAGATCAATGTAATTGCCAAACAAAACATTAATTTCGAATATCAATACCTAACGTAACGTGGCGTGGAGTTACCCTGATCTTGTACCACATATTTTGTTGTCACCAATGGTGGCAATAAACCTTGTTGATGAGTAATAAAAGCACCACAAGCGCTGATTTTCAATGATAACGCTTATCGGATTTGGCATATGGTCGGGATCAAAACGACGTTGGGCTATTGTTGCGGCTGTTGATATATACCAGTACCAGGTGCAGGTGGTTGCTAAAGAAAATTATACAAAAATAATCATCGTATTTGAAATATATTAGTTGTATTAGCATACATTATAACCAGGACGTCCGGGTATTGGGGGTTGACTCGGCATGAGTGGCTGACTGGGCATTGATGCCTGTCCAGGTTGTGTTGGTGGCATCATTTGACCCATGTAACCACCTGGTGTACCTGGTTGTTGTAGAGGATAACCTGGCTGTTGATGTTGTGGAGGACAACCAGGTGGACCAGGATGTGGTGGATAGCCCAACTGTTGTGGCATTGGCAGATAGGTTGTTACTGCTGCTGTCGTGGCATTGCATAACCCGGTTGCTGTTGTGGTATATACCTTGGCATAACTGGATGTGGTGTCATTGCCCCACCTAGTCCAGTAGATGCGGGCGGCATACCTGGAGGACTATGTTGCTCATGGCCACCAAATGGCTGGTGCATAGGGTGTTGAGGTGGACCGGATTGTCACTGCATTAGACCAGACTGTCGTGGCATTGGACCCAGTTGCGGTGGCATTTGCTGTTCACCTGTTTGCTGGTATGGAGATGCAACACCACCTGCAATTGATGTTGGTGGTGTAGCTGACCAGTTTGAGGAGGACCAGTCTAGAAAAATAACAAAATTTATTAGACAGAAAATTATTTAAAGATGTGTGTTTGCGTATACTGCTTGTTTTGGTGGTGGCATATGAGCCAAGCCAGGTATAATTGTGCTATTTATGGTCATCTGAATGTGACCACCAGGTACAGATTGCCCTGGCGGTGTCATTGCCGGAGTCGCTGACGAATACATGGAAGTTGTCGCATTGGCTCGAGGCTTCTAAATGGATTTGCGAAAAATATGTGCAATTATCACACCTATTCAGATTTGCATGTACGTTTTATATTTATCTGCAAAAATTATATATATCCCATAATATTTAATGCTTCAAAATTAGCACAGATCTGCAGCTGAATTCGCGGAAAAAGTTTTAGTCCAGGGAATGTACACGATAAACACTCAAAGTTTAGCTAATTAATGCCAACCACTTTAGAATTCATTACAAGCAATTTAGCAGCACAATAATTTTTAATTGTATCACAAGCGCACAATATAAATTAAACTATATCTCTTAACAAAAATTTTCCACCGCCGATATGGAACGCTAAATTAGAAATGGCGGATTCGCAGAAAATTTTTATGACGTATTTGAGGGTACATACCATGTAAGAAAAACCAAGCATATATGAATCGGACATTGCAGTTAGGCCATCTCATTTTTTCATACTAACAATTGTGGAACAATGTGGGATTTTTTGTTGTTGATCGCCATTTTCGGTAACTAGATTTTTGCTGGGTATTTAACCACTGCCGCTAGATGGGTCTCCTAAGCATTATCTAAGCGAAGATAAGCGTTTTTTTACGCGCAAACGTCAACGTATACGCTTGTAAAAAAACACGGCTATTAACTCAATTATTTTTATTTAACTTTGTTATTATGTTAGTTTGAATAATTTTCAATATTGATTTTTGTATTTTAAAAAATTTTCGTTATTATTCAATTTTACATCATGAAAATATAACATTGTCTTTTAAATAATTTTTGTTTGGGTATTAATTTTAATAAAAATAAAGGCCCCTATTATGAGCTTTTTTCGATCTTCGATCTTCGCTGGCTATCGAACATCGAAAATCAAATTTCAAATTGGTATTATGACATCTCTCTGTCGAAATTTTCGTTGTGTATCTAATTTTGAAGCGAATAGCAGGGATGCACCTTAACGTTAAGCTAATCGTTTATCAAAAAATTTCCACCGTTTCCGTTGAAACACTTCGAAATATTATCGATAAAGAAATTATCAAGATAAATTGTATCTCGTTTTTAACCGAAACGAAAAGCTTTCGTTAACGTTAAAAACGTTAACGAAAACGTGATACTTTATGTTTGAATTGTGCTGGCAATGCTATAGCCATGGTGAAGCCGTAAGGTGGCAACAACGAGCGCACATACACACACAAACTCTATGTAATTTGTTTGTGTAATTCGTTGGTGGTAATGTCAAAAATACTCTGAGAAATGTTCGTACTGTCAAAATTCATGAGAAAAGTTGCAATCAGCTTGGATAATGCTTTCACCTTTAATGACTCCGCCATCAATCAGCTTTGCCAGCATAGTTTGAAATTAATAATCAACATAAACGATTTGATTTCGTTTTGATATGGCAGAAAACGAAACGAAATCATTTCGTTAATTTGACGATCTTAACGTTAATAAACGAAACGAAATGACTTCGTTTCGTTTATTAACGTTGATTATCGTAACGAAATGATATCGTTTCGTTGGTTAAGCATGCCTGGCGAATAGAAACTTGTTGTCGGCGCTGTATCGAATTAGAAGAAAATTGTTTGAAATGTAAGTTTTTTGTGTTTATCTTATACTTTTTTGCTACCTAATAGTAATTTCAAACTATTTGTATTAATCGTATATAGTGTAGGAGGATTTATTTTTATTAAAATTAATATCCACACAAAAATTATTGAAAAGGAAATGTTATATTTTCATGATGCAAAATTGAATAATAATGAACATTTTTGAAAATAGAAAAAGCAATATTGTAAATCATATTAAAATTACAAATTTCAAAGTAACATAATAACAGAGTTAAATAAAAATAATTGAGTCAATATAATTTAAGAACCATATAGGTCCAAGGTCGTAAATACAAAACAACTGCTTGGAAGACTGGTTTCGAAAATTGGAGAAAATCCGTTTACAACAATAGGAACTTGCAGAAAGGATTAGGTGGAAAAAATTCCGAGTGCATTCTCGTTCCCGATGCTCAGTTGAGACAATCCCTAGCGCAAAATCTGCGAATTTTTGGAAATTTGAAAATGGTTGGAATAGACTTGGCTCTTGTGTATTGTTGCAGCCATTTATCTTTACTGGATAGCAAGTCCATGAAGGCTTCCATCGTCATTATGAAGTTTAGTTCTTAACACATCTAACAACAGGTTTAAAAAGTTCCAATATTTAGAAAGCTATAATTACGCGTTGAAATTCATTTCTGCGTTTCATACATCTGGCTAGTTCCAGTACTTAAGCTTTTTTCTTCATAATAAATAATTTTGCTTTTATTTTATTTGACAGATGGTGGCAATGTGCTTTCCTCAACGGTTGAATTTACCGAATTATCGAACAATGACACTAGTCTTGATCGAATAAGTGTCGTAATACCAATTGCAAATTCGTTCAATCATCTCTTTCGATTACACTCGAAGATAGAATTTGTCTAATAATCAGTGCACGGACCTTTAAAAAGAGAATGTTGGTAGACGAAAAATTAAAATAGCGGTAGAAGTTGGTAAATTTTTTTCCAAGAAAACAAGAGCTATACTTTATATTTGTACAAAACAATTCATATTTTATTGCAAAACAAATAAAGCACATTTCACGGAAATAACACTTAAAAAAAAACATATGAGCAAAATAAAAAAATTCATGTAAATTTATATATACATAGCTTATGCCTATATGATACTTCATTTTTTCCTGTATTTTGAGCTTGAAATACTGAGGAAACTTTACCGATACGTCTAATTACAATACCAATTTTCCAATGTACCAGTATTTTTCTGTCATATAATGACCAACTTTGGCATGTTATCGTTTACTTAAAACTTTTTTTTACTTTCGTTCAAAATTATTCATAAAAAACTGATGAAAATAGTGCAGAAAAACATTTGCGAGAAGATGCCTACTACATTTCTTTCATAAACAAATTTATTTCTTGTTTGAATTTATGCACAATTTTTTCAAAATAAAAACCGAATTCTCAACAAAAAAAAAATTGTCAGAAAAAAACAAAAGAAAAATCTAGTGCCATATGGGTGTTATTAAATACAAGGAACAAAAACACCTACAAATTAAAATCTAATATAATCTAATATCTAATATTACAACAACATTGCTAGATATGTTTATGGGTTGAAAAGATTTGACCACGTATCTCAACATGCTGAAAGGTTGCTATACATTTCTTTCGAAAATCTTTTAAAAGTCAAAACACTGTCCTTCCTCCATAAATTGATACACACGAAGGAACCTGACTATCTATATCGTAAGCTTATTTTTCTGCAATCATCAAGATCGGTGCTTCTTCTTAAGCACATCAGATACCGCTCGCTAACCTCTGAGCGCCAATTCTTTGTTACTGCAATACGTCTTTGGAACTCGCTACCTACTAGTCTTCGACTCTTAAGTAATGCTCTGCACTTCAGAAAAGAGCTAACATCATTTTTTAACGACTCTTAAACTGGATCTCAAATTGTTGTTGTTAAAATGTTCATTTCTAAGTCCTTTTCCTTTCTCTGTGTCTTCTTTCTTTGTTTGTTAAATACTATTCAATCTATAACCAGCCAAAGGTAATCATCACTACTGCTGTCTTTTAATATTTATTTACTACTTTTCTTTAGTTTTAAGATTTACATTTACATACATAAATATTTCACTATTGTCCGCTATATTTAATTTAATTTGATTAATCTAATTTATTATTATAAATGTTCAATTTTTATAGCTCATGCTATTCATGACTAGCACTGTTAAATAATTTGTCAAAATTGTTGTGCTAGGAACAAATTTTCAAATAAATACATACATACATACATACATATTATAAATGGGAAAGTTTGGATGTTAAGATGTTTGTATGTTTGTCCAGACGTTTGTCTTTGTGACTCAATCACGCAAGAACGGCTGGACCGATTTGGATGAAATTTTGCACACATATAGCCAATAGTCTAGAAGGATCTACTAGCTATATTTTTTTGAAAATGGGGGAGGTCCCGCCCCCTAGGAACAGTTAAAATTTAACTATGGTATTTTTTCGTCTTTGTGACTGAATCACGCCAGAACGGCTACACGGATTTTGATGAAATTTGTTACACAGACAACAGTCTACAAGCGAAATTTTTTTCGAGCATGGAAAGGGGGGTGGGGATGCCACGACCCCTTCAAACAATTACTTTTTAATAATTTTTACACATTATAATTTTACCTTTACTGACCATCACCAATATTACAACTCAATAGGTCAAATAAGTCGGGGGCTTACAAAATGAGCAGTGACACCCTCCGTGCCCCCCTCCCCCCTTCTCCCAACCCCTGGTGTAAAATCTATAAATTGTTATAACTCAATATAAATTTTCTCCAAAATCGATAGTTTTTGGTATCTGGCACATACAGATCGAGATCTAAACAATTTTGGTAAAACGATCCACCATAATTTCTGGATGGTTTTCGGGATCCGTCCGGGATCCCTTCGGGGTCATTTCGGGACTTTTTCTCGACTAATACAGGATCATTTGGGGACCCTTTCGGCATCATTTCTGGAAGGTTTTAGGGATCCGTCCGGGATCCCGTCAGGGTCATTTCGGGAATATTAGGAGATCATTTGAGGACATTTCCGGCCTCATTTATGGATAGTTTTCTGGATCCGTCCGGGATCCCGTCGGGGTCATTTCGGGACTTTTTCGGGATCATTTGGGGTCCCTTCCACCATCATTTCTGGATGGTTTTCGAGATCCGTCCTGTTGAGAAAAAATATGGATCAATGAGCACAAGTAAAAGTGAAAGATTTTTTTTTTGACCATCTGTTGTTACTTTACACATTAGACATTGGAAACGACGACCAGCATCTACAAATTGCATTTTAGCCTTGCAAACGATTACATCTAATTGGACCCAATTCGCCAAAATTTACAATGGGTGGCTCATATTCACCCTCAACCGTGCGTGCCATTGGTGAGATGGTAAGTGTTTAATAAATCAGCTGTTGCAGGTATGCAATACAAAAAGGCCTGCAAACGAGAAAGATCAATCTAATTGCCAAACAAAACATTAATTTCGAATATCAATACCTAACGTAACGTGGCGTGGAGTTGCCCTGATCTTGTACCACATATTTTGTGGTCACCAATGGTGGCAATAAACCTTGTTGATGAGTAATAAAAGCACCACCAGCGCTGATTTTCAATGATAACGCTTATCGGATTTGGCATATGGTCGGGATCAAAACGACGTTGGGCTATTGTTGCGGCTGTTGAAATATACCAGTACCAGGTGCAGGTGGTTGCTAAAGAAAATAATACAAAAATAATCATCATATTTGAAATATATTAGTTGTATTAGCATACATTATAACCAGGACGTCCGGGTATTGGGGGTTGACCCGGCATGGGTGGCTGACTGGGCATTGGTGCCTGTCCAGGTTGTGTTGGTGGCATCATTTGACCCATGTAACCACCTGGTGTACCTGGTTGTTGTAGAGGATAACCTGGCTGTTGAGGTTGTGGAGGACAACCAGTTGGACCATGATGTGGTGGATAGCCCAACTGTTGTGGCATTGGCAGATAGGTTGTTACTGCTGCTGTCGTGGCATTGCATAACCCGGTTGCTGTTGTGGTATATACCTTGGCATAACTGGATGTGGTGTCATTGCCCCACCTAGTCCAGTAGATGCGGGCGGCATACCTGGAGGACCATGTTGCTCATGGCCACCAAATGGCTGGTGCATAGGGTGTTGAGGTGGACCGGATTGTCACTGCATTAGACCAGACTCTCGTGGCATTGGACCCAGTTGCGGTGGCATTTGCTGTTCACCTGTTTGCTGGTATGGAGATGCAACACCACCTGCAATTGATGTTGGTGGTGTAGCTGACCAGTTTGAGGAGGACCAGTCTAGAAAAATAACAAAATTTATTAGACAGAAAATTATTTAAAAATGTATGTTTGCGTATACTGCTTGTTTTGGTGGTGGCATATGAGCCAAGCCAGGTATAATTGTGCCATTTATGGTCATCTGAATGTGACCACCAGGTACAGACTGCCCTAGCGGTGTCATTGCTGGAGGCGCTGACGAATACATGGAAGTTGGCGCATTGGCTCGAGGCTTCTAAATGGATTTGCGAAAAATATGTGCAATTATCACACCTATTCAGATTTGCATGAACGTTTTATATTTATCTGCAAAAATTATATATATCCCATAATATTTAATGCTTCAAAATTAGCACAGATCTGCAGCTGAATTCGCGGAAAAAGTTTTAGTCCAGGGAATGTACACGATATACACTTAAAGTTTAGCTAATTAATGCCAACCACTTTAGAATTCATTACAAGCAATTTAGCAGCACAATAATTTGTAATTGTATCACAAGCGCACAATATAAATTAAACTATATCTCTTAACAAAAATTTTCCACCGCCGATATGGAACGCTAAATTAGAAATGGCGGATTCGCAGAAAATTTTTATGACGTATTTGAGGGTACATACCATGTAAGAAAAACCAAGCATATATGAATCGGACATTGCAGTTAGGCCATCTCATTTTTTCATACTAACAATTGTGGAACAATGTGGGATTTTTTGTTGTTGATTGCCATTTTCGGTAACTAGATTTTTGCTGGGTATTTAACCACTGCCGCTAGATGGGTCTCCTAAGCATTATCTAAGCGAAGATAAGCGTTTTTTTACGCGCAAACGTCAACGTATACGCTTGTAAAAAAACACGGCTATTAACTCAATTATTTTTATTTAACTTTGTTATTATGTTAGTTTGAATAATTTTCAATATTGATTTTTGTATTTTAAAAAATTTTCGTTATTATTCAATTTTACATCATGAAAATATAACATTGTCTTTTAAATAATTTTTGTTTGGGTATTAATTTTAATAAAAATAAAGGCCCCTATTATGAGCTTTTTTCGATCTTCGATCTTCGCTGGCTATCGAAAATCGAAAATCAAATTTCAAATTGGTATTATGACATCTAATCTCTGTCGAAATTTTCGTTGTGTATCTAATTTTGAAGCGAATAGAAATTTGTTGTCGGCGCTGTATCGAATTAGAAGAAAATTGTTTGAAATGTAAGTTTTTTGTGTTTATCTTCTACTTTTTTGCTACCTAATAGTAATTTCAAACTATTTGTATTAATCGTATATAGTGTAGGAGGATTTATTTTTATTAAAATTAATATCCACACAAAAATTATTGAAAAGGAAATGTTATATTTTCATGATGCAAAATTGAATAATAATGAACATTTTTGAAAATAGAAAAAGCAATATTGTAAATCATATTAAAATTACAAAGTTCAAAGTAACATAATAACAGAGTTAAATAAAAATAATTGAGTCAATATAATTTAAGAACCATATAGGTCCAAGGTCGTGAATACAAAACAACTGCTTGGAAGACTGGTTTCGAAAATTGAACAAAATCCGTTTACAACAATAGGAACTTGCAGAAAGGATTAGGTGGAAAAAATTCCGAGTGCATTCTTGTTCCCGATGCTCAGTTGAGACAATCGCTAGCGCAAAATCTGCGAATTGTTGGAAATTTGAAAATGGTTGGAATAGACTTGGCTCTTGTGTATTGTTGCAGCCATTCATCTTTACTGGATAGCAAGTCCATGAAGGCTTCCATCGTCATTATGAAGTTTAGTTCTTAACACATCTAACAACAGGTTTAAAAAGTTCCAATATTTAGAAAGCTATAATTACGCGTTGAAATTCATTTTTTTCATACATCTGGCTAGTTCCAGTACTGAAGCTTTTTTCTTCATAATAAATAATTTTGCTTTTATTTTATTTGACAGATGGTGGCAATGTGCTTTTCTCAACGGTTGAATTTACCGAATTATCGAACAATAACACTAGTCTTGATCGAATAAGTGTCGTAATACCAATTGCAAATTCGTTCAATCATCTCTTTCGATTACACTCGAAGATAGAATTTGTCTAATAATCAGTGCACGGACCTTTAAAAAGAGAATGTTGGTAGACGAAAAATTAAAATAGCGGTAGAAGTTGGTAAATTTTTTTCCAAGAAAACAAGAGCTATACTTTATATTTGTACAAAACAATTCATATTTTATTGCAAAACAAATAAAGCACATTTCACGGAAATAACACTTAAAAAAAACATATGAGTAAAATAAAAAAATTCATGTAAATTTATATATACATAGCTTATGCCTATATGATACTTCATTTTTTCCTGTATTTTGAGCTTGAAATACTGAGGATACTTTACCGATACGTCTAATTACAATAACAATTTTCCAATGTACCAGTATTTTTCTGTCATATAATGACCAACTTTGGCATGTTATCGTTTACTTAAAACTTTTTTTTACTTTCGTTCAAAATTATTCATAAAAAACTGATGAAAATAGCGCAGAAAAACATTTGCGAGAAGATGCCTACTACATTTCTTTCATAAACAAATTTATTTCTTGTTTGAATTTATGCACAATTTTTTCAAAATAAAAACCGAATTCTCAACAAAAAAAAATTGTCAGAAAAAAACAAAAGAAAAATCTAGTGCCATATGGGTGTTATTAAATACAAGGAACAAAATAACCTACAAATTAAAATCTAATCTAATCTAATATATATATTATAAATGGGAAAGTTTGGATGTTAAGATGTTTGGATGTTTGGATGTTTGTCCAGACGTTTGTCTTTGTGACTCAATCACGCAAGAACGGCTGGACCGATTTGGATGAAATTTTGCACACATATAGCCAATAGTCTAGAAGGATCTACTAGCTATATTTTTTTGAAAAGGGGGGAGGTCCCCGTCCCCTAGTAACAGTTAAAATTTAACTATTTTATTTTTTCGTCTTTGTGACTGAATCACGCCAGAACGGCTACACGGATTTTGATGAAATTTGGTACACAGACAACAGTCTACAAGCGAAATTTTTTTCGAGCATGGAAAGGGGGTGGGGATGCCACGACCCCTTCAAACAATTACTTTTTAATAATTTTTACACATTATAATTTTACCTTTACTGACCTTCACCAATATTACAACTCAATAGGTCAAATAAGTCGGGGGCTTACAAAATGAGCAGTGACACCCTCCGTGCCCCCCTCCCCCCTTCTCACAACCCCTGGCGTAAAATCTATAAATTGTTATAACTCAATATAAATTTTCTCCAAAATCAAGTTTTTGGTATCTGGCACATACAGATCGAGATCTAAACAATTTTGGAAAAACGATCCACCATCATTTCTGAATGGTTTTCGGGATCCGTCCGGGATCCCTTCGGGGTCATTTCGGGACTTTTTCTCGACTAATACAGGATCATTTGGGGACCTTTCCGACATCATTTCTGGATAGTTTTCTGGATCCGTCCGGGATCCCGACGGGGTCATTTCGGGACTATTTCGGGATCGTTTGGGGTACCTACCGGCATCATTTCAGGATGGTTTTCGGTATCCGTCCGGGACCCCGTCGGGATCATTTCGGGAATATTAAGGGATCATTTGAGGACCTTTCCGGCATCATTTCTGGATAGTTTTCGGGATATGTACGGGAACCCATAGGGGTAATTTCAGGACTATTTCGGGATCAATTCGAGTATTTTCCGGCATCATTTCTAGATGGTTTTCGGGATCCGTCCGGGATTCCGTCGGGGTCATTTCGGGACTGTTTCGGGGCTATTTTGGGATCATTTGTGGACCTTTCCGACATCATTTTTTGATAGTTTTCGGGATCCGTCTGGGATCACGACGGGGTAATTTCGGGACTTTTTCGGGGCTATTTCGGGATCATCTGGGGTATTTTCCGGCATCATTCCAAGATGGTTTTCGGGATCCGTCCGGGATCCCGTCGGGGTCATTTCGGGACTTTTTCTCGACTTATACGGGATCATTTGGGGACCCTTTCGGCATCATTTCTGGATGATTTCGGTATCCGCCCGGGATCTCGTCAGGGACGTTCCGGGACTATTAGGGGATCGTTTAGGGACCTTTCCGGCATTATTTCTGAATAGTTTTCGGGATTCGTTCGGGATCCCGTCGGGGACATTTCACGACTTTTTCGGGATCATTTGGGGTACCTTCTGGCATCATTTCTGGATAGTTTTTGGGATCCCGTCGGGGTCATTTCGGGACTATTTCGGATCCGTCCGGGATCCCATCAGGGTCATTTCGGGACTATTAGGCGATCATTTGGGGACCTTTCTGGCATCATTTCTGAATAGTTTTTGGGATCCCGTCGGGGTCATTTCGGGACCCTTTCGGCATCATTTCTGGATGGTTTTCGGGATCCGTCCGGGATACTATCAGGGTCATTTCGGGACTATTAGGTGATCATTTGGGGACCTTTCTGGCATCATTTCTGGATAGTTTTTGGGATCCCGTCGGGGTCATTTCGGGACTATTTCGGATCATTTGGGGACCCTTTCGTCATCATTTCTGGGTTGTTTTCGGGATTCGTCCAGGATCCCGTCGGGGTCATTTCGGGACTATTAGGCGATCATTTGGGGACCTTTCTGGCGTCATTTCTGGATAGTTTTTGGGATCCCGTCGGGGTCATTTCGGGACTATTTCGGATCATTTGGGGACCCTTTCGGCATCATTTCTGGATGGTTATCGGGATCAGTCCGGGATCCCATCAGGGTCATTTCGGGACTATTAGGCGATCATTTGGGGACCTTTCTGGCATCATTTCTGGATAGTTTTTGGGATCCCGTCGGGGTCATTTCGGGACTATTTCGGATCATTTGGGGACCCTTTCGGCATCATTTCTGGATGGTTTTCGGGATCCGTACGAGATCCAGTCAGGGTAATTTCGGGATTGTTAGGGGGATTATTTGAGGACTTTCCGGCATCATTTCTGGATAGTTTTCGGGAACTATACGGGAACCCATCGGTCCAATTTCGGAACTTTTTCGGGACTATTTCGGGATCAATTGGGAACCTTTTAGGGGCCATTTCATGACTTTTTCTGTATTATTTCGGGATCATTTGGGGACCCTTCCGGCATCATTTCTTGATGGTTTTCCGGGTCCATCAGGGTCATTTCGGGACCATTTTGGGATCATTTGGGGACCCTTCCGAGGTCATTTCTGTGGGAGTCATTTCGAGATATTTTTGTAACTTTTTCGGGATAGTTTTGGGACCCTTCCGGGATCATTTGTGTATGGTTTTCGCGATCCGTCTTGGATCCCCTCGGGGTCATTTCGGAAATTTTTTTGGACTATGTCAGGATAATTTGGGAACCCTTCCTGGATGGTTTTTGAGATCCGTACGGGAGCCCGTCAGGGTCATTTCGGAACTTTTCCGGGACTATTTCGGGACCATTTTTGTACCCTTCAGGGATCATTTCTGTGTGGTTCTCTGGATAAGTCTAGAATTGTGTCGTCGTCATTCCGGGTTTTTTGGGACTATTCCGGGAACTTTTAGAGACCCTTCCGGGGCATTTCTGGACGGTTTTCGGGATTCGTCCGCGATATCGTCGGGGTCATTTCGTGGCTTTTTCTGGATAACTTCGGGATCATTTGGGGATCCTATCAGGTTATCAGCACATTATTTTATTTGCAAATAAAATGCATTAGACAGACAAATTTTTTTTAAACAGTTAACTTGATAAGCAGGCCAACGTGAATAGCCCATATATTTCATTTTCTCCTTGCGGACGGGGCCGCGGGTAAAGGCTAGTGTTTTATAAAATCTTATTAATTCAATTGGATGCTGAAATAAAGTCCGTCCGATACAATACTCTTTTATTAATATTTGATTGGAAATGCTTGCAAATTTTAATCCATTACGCTTGGCGGTTTTTATGTCGTTCATTATACAGAACCACCTTTCTGCGGCTGCACTACTGTGAGATAATATTGCTAAAGAGCACATTTCAAAATCAAATTTTCAAACAAATTTTCTTCTAGAAGACTCTTTTCAGTTCCCAATTTTATTCATCCTTTAAGAATATCGTCGGAAAATATCTTTTCTTTTTTTCCTTTTCATATAACATTAATGATTGCCATTCATTGTTAAGAATTTCCATGGAAGTCTTGTGAAATGGAAAAGCTTTAAGTAAAATGAAAAGAAATATAACTTGCAACCCGAAGGCATTTTACGGATTCGTAAACTCTAAACGCAGGGTGAAAGGGTTTCCATCATCCATGAAATTCCAAGATAATATTTCCAGCGATGATCAAGAGATCGCCGACTTCTTTGCGGAATTTTTCAAATCAAATTACTCTATTGAGACCAACGTTTCACCTAATGAATACCCATACCATACTGATTCATGTTATTCAATCAGAGCTCCATTTATATCTTCAGAAGATGTATTATCTTATTTAAAAACTTTAAAAGTATCATATTCATACGGCCCCGACAGGATCCCGACACACTTTCTTAAAAAATGTGCCGCAAACATCTATCAGCCGCTAACAGATTTATTTAATTTATCTTTAATTTATGGCGTTTTCCCAACAATATGGAAGGAATCTTTTCTTATTCCGCTTCATAAAAATGGAAGCAGGTCTTCAATAGAAAACTACCGGGGCATAGCAAAGTTATCCGCTATCCCAAAGTTATTTGAGGCTATTGTTACCCACCACCTAACATTCCCTATTTCCCCCATAATTGCAAGCTCGCAGCATGGGTTCTGTAAGGGCAAATCACCTATCAGCAATTTACTAGAATTTACCACCCACGTTTCTAATGGATTTAGAAAAGGCCTTCACACTGATGTAATTTACACCGATTTCAGTAAAGCTTTCGACAAAGTATCACACCCATTACTTATTCATAAGCTCAGTCAACTCGGTTTTCAACCCCGTCTTATATGTTGGATTTCTTCGTATCTTGGTTATCGTACGCAAAAAGTAATCTTTAAAAATACACTTTCTGGGGTCATCAATGTTTCTTCTGGTGTTCCTCAGGGCAGCCATCTTGGTCCGATTCTGTTCTTGTTGTTCATAAACGATATATCTGCTACAATTAAATACTCAAAAATCTTGATGTACGCAGACGATGTAAAACTTTTCAAATCATGTGCCTCGGTTGAGGAACATTCCTTGCTTCAAATGGATTTAAATCACTTGGTTACCTGGTGCAATGTAAATTATATGCCGCTCAATCTCAAAAAATGTAAATTCATGTGTTTTTCTCGGAGAGTTTCGCCACCAGCTTCATATACAATTAACAACTATAGTATAGAAACTGTAAATAATTTTATTGACTTGGGAGTCATGATGGATTCCAAACTTAGTTTCAATCTTCATATTAATGCTACAGTTAATAAATGCAAAGGTGTTTTTGCATTTGTTAAACGGTGGTCAAAAGAATTTAACGACCCTTACATAACTAAAGCACTTTTTACAACATTAGTTAGGCCAATATTAGAATACGGCTCGATAATTTGGAATCCGCGTTATCAAGTCCATGCAGACAGTCTCGAATCAATACAAAAACAATTTTTACTATTTGCCTTAAGAAATTTCCAATGGGACTCTTTAACTAATCTTCCACCTTATACTAATCGATTAAAGCTTATCAATCTTCCAACTCTTGCTAGTCGAAGGGAAATGCTTGGTGTGATATTTATGACAAAACTTTTAAATGGATCAATTTCGAGCCCATTCCTTCTGAATGAAGTGAAGTTTTGCGTTCCCTCTCGGACATCGAGACACTTCAAACCTCTTCTGCTGAAACAATGTAGAACGAATTTCGAACAAAATGAACCTTTTCGGCGTTTATGCCAAGATTATAACTCTCACTCAAACACATTTGATAGCTCGGACTCCCTTTTTTCTATAAAAAAGATTGTTCTCACCTCTCTAAATTAATGTATAATACGTTTTCTTCTGTTCTCTTTAAGTACTACGCTTGGCTGATGAAATTTCTTCTGTAGCTGAGCAGTCTCAGATCGTGACGCTTGACATACCGCTGCCCATCAAAGACTCGGCAAAATCAAAAAAAAAAAAAAAAGTTATTATATATATATATAAATCGATCGCGTGAACAGGATTAGCCTGGTTTCATTGGGCCACTTGAGGGCAGCGCGCTGCCACAACGTCCATTAAAAAAAAAAAAAAAAAAAAAAAAAAGGCAACAATCGTTGTCATTTGACTAGATTGAATATTGTTGACGATGCGATATCACCTCCTTATATTGCTATTTCAGGGGTACATCAAGGTAGTATACTGGGACCTTTATTATTTTTAATATTTATTAATGATGCCAGTTCTTATTTCAAGTTCTGTCATCGTCTTTTCTATGCTGACGATTTGAAGATCTTCATGATGGTAAAAAGTTACACTGATATTGAAGTTATTCGATATAAGCATTATTTCTGAATAGTTTTCGGGATTCGTTCGGGATCCCGTCGGGGACATTTCACGACTTTTTCGGGATCATTTGGGGTACCTTCTGGCATCATTTCTGGATAGTTTTTGGGATCCCGTCGGGGTCATTTCGGGACTATTTCGGATCCGTCCGGGATCCCATCAGGGTCATTTCGGGACTATTAGGCGATCATTTGGGGACCTTTCTGGCATCATTTCTGAATAGTTTTTGGGATCCCGTCGGGGTCATTTCGGGACCCTTTCGGCATCATTTCTGGATGGTTTTCGGGATCCGTCCGGGATACTATCAGGGTCATTTCGGGACTATTAGGTGATCATTTGGGGACCTTTCTGGCATCATTTCTGGATAGTTTTTGGGATCCCGTCGGGGTCATTTCGGGACTATTTCGGATCATTTGGGGACCCTTTCGTCATCATTTCTGGGTTGTTTTCGGGATTCGTCCAGGATCCCGTCGGGGTCATTTCGGGACTATTAGGCGATCATTTGGGGACCTTTCTGGCGTCATTTCTGGATAGTTTTTGGGATCCCGTCGGGGTCATTTCGGGACTATTTCGGATCATTTGGGGACCCTTTCGGCATCATTTCTGGATGGTTATCGGGATCAGTCCGGGATCCCATCAGGGTCATTTCGGGACTATTAGGCGATCATTTGGGGACCTTTCTGGCATCATTTCTGGATAGTTTTTGGGATCCCGTCGGGGTCATTTCGGGACTATTTCGGATCATTTGGGGACCCTTTCGGCATCATTTCTGGATGGTTTTCGGGATCCGTACGAGATCCAGTCAGGGTAATTTCGGGATTGTTAGGGGGATTATTTGAGGACTTTCCGGCATCATTTCTGGATAGTTTTCGGGAACTATACGGGAACCCATCGGTCCAATTTCGGAACTTTTTCGGGACTATTTCGGGATCAATTGGGAACCTTTTAGGGGCCATTTCATGACTTTTTCTGTATTATTTCGGGATCATTTGGGGACCCTTCCGGCATCATTTCTTGATGGTTTTCCGGGTCCATCAGGGTCATTTCGGGACCATTTTGGGATCATTTGGGGACCCTTCCGAGGTCATTTCTGTGGGAGTCATTTCGAGATATTTTTGTAACTTTTTCGGGATAGTTTTGGGACCCTTCCGGGATCATTTGTGTATGGTTTTCGCGATCCGTCTTGGATCCCCTCGGGGTCATTTCGGAAATTTTTTTGGACTATGTCAGGATAATTTGGGAACCCTTCCTGGATGGTTTTTGAGATCCGTACGGGAGCCCGTCAGGGTCATTTCGGAACTTTTCCGGGACTATTTCGGGACCATTTTTGTACCCTTCAGGGATAATTTCTGTGTGGTTCTCTGGATAAGTCTAGAATTGTGTCGTCGTCATTCCGGGTTTTTTGGGACTATTCCGGGAACTTTTAGAGACCCTTCCGGGGCATTTCTGGACGGTTTTCGGGATTCGTCCGCGATATCGTCGGGGTCATTTCGTGGCTTTTTCTGGATAACTTCGGGATCATTTGGGGATCCTATCAGGTTATCAGCACATTATTTTATTTGCAAATAAAATGCATTAGACAGACAAATTTTTTTTAAACAGTTAACTTGATAAGCAGGCCAACGTGAATAGCCCATATATTTCATTTTCTCCTTGCGGACGGGGCCGCGGGTAAAGGCTAGTGTTTTATAAAATCTTATTAATTCAATTGGATGCTGAAATAAAGTCCGTCCGATACAATACTCTTTTATTAATATTTGATTGGAAATGCTTGCAAATTTTAATCCATTACGCTTGGCGGTTTTTATGTCGTTCATTATACAGAACCACCTTTCTGCGGCTGCACTACTGTGAGCTAATATTGCTAAAGAGCACATTTCAAAATCAAATTTTCAAACAAATTTTCTTCTAGAAGACTCTTTTCAGTTCCCAATTTTATTCATCCTTTAAGAATATCGTCGGAAAATATCTTTTCTTTTTTTCCTTTTCATATAACATTAATGATTGCCATTCATTGTTAAGAATTTCCATGGAAGTCTTGTGAAATGGAAAAGCTTTAAGTAAAATGAAAAGAAATATAACTTGCAACCCGAAGGCATTTTACGGATTCGTAAACTCTAAACGCAGGGTGAAAGGGTTTCCATCATCCATGAAATTCCAAGATAATATTTCCAGCGATGATCAAGAGATCGCCGACTTCTTTGCGGAATTTTTCAAATCAAATTACTCTATTGAGACCAACGTTTCACCTAATGAATACCCATACCATACTGATTCATGTTATTCAATCAGAGCTCCATTTATATCTTCAGAAGATGTATTATCTTATTTAAAAACTTTAAAAGTATCATATTCATACGGCCCCGACAGGATCCCGACACACTTTCTTAAAAAATGTGCCGCAAACATCTATCAGCCGCTAACAGATTTATTTAATTTATCTTTAATTTATGGCGTTTTCCCAACAATATGGAAGGAATCTTTTCTTATTCCGCTTCATAAAAATGGAAGCAGGTCTTCAATAGAAAACTACCGGGGCATAGCAAAGTTATCCGCTATCCCAAAGTTATTTGAGGCTATTGTTACCCACCACCTAACATTCCCTATTTCCCCCATAATTGCAAGCTCGCAGCATGGGTTCTGTAAGGGCAAATCACCTATCAGCAATTTACTAGAATTTACCACCCACGTTTCTAATGGATTTAGAAAAGGCCTTCACACTGATGTAATTTACACCGATTTCAGTAAAGCTTTCGACAAAGTATCACACCCATTACTTATTCATAAGCTCAGTCAACTCGGTTTTCAACCCCGTCTTATATGTTGGATTTCTTCGTATCTTGGTTATCGTACGCAAAAAGTAATCTTTAAAAATACACTTTCTGGGGTCATCAATGTTTCTTCTGGTGTTCCTCAGGGCAGCCATCTTGGTCCGATTCTGTTCTTGTTGTTCATAAACGATATATCTGGTACAATTAAATACTCAAAAATCTTGATGTACGCAGACGATGTAAAACTTTTCAAATCATGTGCCTCGGTTGAGGAACATTCCTTGCTTCAAATGGATTTAAATCACTTGGTTACCTGGTGCAATGTAAATTATATGCCGCTCAATCTCAAAAAATGTAAATTCATGTGTTTTTCTCGGAGAGTTTCGCCACCAGCTTCATATACAATTAACAACTATAGTCTAGAAACTGTAAATAATTTTATTGACTTGGGAGTCATGATGGATTCCAAACTTAGTTTCAATCTTCATATTAATGCTACAGTTAATAAAGGCAAAGGTGTTTTTGCATTTGTTAAACGGTGGTCAAAAGAATTTAACGACCCTTACATAACTAAAGCACTTTTTACAACATTAGTTAGGCCAATATTAGAATACGGCTCGATAATTTGGAATCCGCGTTATCAAGTCCATGCAGACAGTCTCGAATCAATACAAAAACAATTTTTACTATTTGCCTTAAGAAATTTCCAATGGGACTCTTTAACTAATCTTCCACCTTATACTAATCGATTAAAGCTTATCAATCTTCCAACTCTTGCTAGTCGAAGGGAAATGCTTGGTGTGATATTTATGACAAAACTTTTAAATGGATCAATTTCGAGCCCATTCCTTCTGAATGAAGTGAAGTTTTGCGTTCCCTCTCGGACATCGAGACACTTCAAACCTCTTCTGCTGAAACAATGCAGAACGAATTTCGAACAAAATGAACCTTTTCGGCGTTTATGCCAAGATTATAACTCTCACTCAAACACATTTGATAGCTCGGACTCCCTTTTTTCTATAAAAAAGATTGTTCTCACCTCTCTAAATTAATGTATAATACGTTTTCTTCTGTTCTCTTTAAGTACTACGCTTGGCTGATGAAATTTCTTCTGTAGCTGAGCAGTCTCAGATCGTGACGCTTGACATACCGCTGCCCATCAAAGACTCGGCAAAATAAAAAAAAAAAAAAAAAGTTATTATATATATATATAAATCGATCGCGTGAACAGGATTAGCCTGGTTTCATTGGGCCACTTGAGGGCAGCGCGCTGCCACAACGTCCATTAAAAAAAAAAAAAAAAAAAAAAAGGCAACAATCGTTGTCATTTGACTAGATTGAATATTGTTGACGATGCGATATCACCTCCTTATATTGCTATTTCAGGGGTACATCAAGGTAGTATACTGGGACCTTTATTATTTTTAATATTTATTAATGATGCCAGTTCTTATTTCAAGTTCTGTCATCGTCTTTTCTATGCTGACGATTTGAAGATCTTCATGATGGTAAAAAGTTACACTGATATTGAAGTTATTCGATATAAGCTTAATTGTTTCGACGACTGGTATACAGGAAATAAGCTAGTTCTAAACGTCGACAAATGTTGCTTCATAACTTACCACAAAACGCGAACGGCCATTCAATCCTCTTATTTCATTTCGAATTTTGCTCTAAATTATCTTACCAAAATGTCCGATTTCAACTTCTCTTTTACAGAGCATCTTAACTTTATTATACCTAAAGCTGGAGACATTGGTGCTTTATCGGTAACCTTTTAACAGCTGGTTCGACCAACCTTATGAGAATCAATGCAATCGATTATTGGTGCCGCTAAGGTCGTAACCGTATCGTAGCCAACCAATTGGGTTTTGGTTTACCGTCGTAACGATAAACAGCTGATTACGTTAGGGATACGGATACAGCGATACGACATACGGCACCAATGACTCCAGCTTATTTTGTGTCGTAATCGATTGTTATATTGCAGTTTAATTGCGAAAAATGTTAAGAATAGTTACCAAACAATGGAAAAATAATTTCACTTGCAAAGTGTGCCAAAACCCTCAGCCAAAGCAAGTGTCAAATACTTCTTCTTACGATTTGCTTGCAACCAAATTTGGGTGTTGCCCTACAAGAAACGCTGATAGTTTTACTAATACACTCACACTTGTAATTGACAATGCTGATCCTGCGATGACGTAAACATTGATACTCAAATTTATGTATTTTATTGATACTCAAAATTATGTACTTTGTTCGCTCACGCATGTCCGCATGTTCCCAACGACAGCCTATAATCATGAAAAAGGACTCAAACTGGGAAAGCTTCGGACACCTGGAACAGAACAAAAGAACATACAGCAGATACCATTATGCATGTGAGACAGATACATAATTCTCAGCGGAATTTTATGTATGCGAGAAGAGTTTATCCGATTTAATCATGTTGTCACTACTGACTGTCATATGACAATCAAATGTTTATCACGGTTGTTTTGTTATTTTTTAAATTCCGCCATTTCCAACCGACGAAAACCATATAAAAAATAAGTTTAAAAAAAGAAAAAGAGAGCATTTCAAAGCTCCATGCTAAAAGAAAAAAATCGAAAATAATATTAAAAAATACCAAAAGCTGTCGGAATGTATGGGGAGCACTCAAAAAATTGATACGCGAAAAATAATAGTGGTTGATGTTATTCATTTTTAAATGTGTTTCCGCAAGAGAAAAGCGCTCTTCTGTTGTTTTGTTATTTTCTGAATTTAAATTGAACATTCTGAACTCGAATTCTTATAAAACTATTTATTTTAAACAAATAAAAAACACGTATGCTTTTATCACGTACAAAATTAAAAACGCATTGAAATAAAGTAAATAAAAAGCAAAAAGCATTTTTTCATTTTTGGCGGAATATAACAATGGTTGTTGTTGTTGTTGTTGTAGCAATGCTCGCCCCACCTAATAGCCGCGACCGATCACAAATTGTCATCAATATCCTCTAACGGGAGTCCAAGGAAACTTGCCGTTTCAACAGGGGTGGACCATAAGGAAAGGGGTGTTAGAGGCGTTGGTTCCACATTACAATTAAAGAGATGGTTGGTGTCATGTGGGGACACATTGCAAGCGGGGCATACATTTTGTATGTCGGGGTTGATTCTGGATAGGTAAGAGTTTAACCTGTTACAGTATCCAGAACGAAGTTGAGCAAGAGTGACACGCATTTCCCTGGGGAGTATGCGTTCCTCTTCCGCGAGTTCTGGATATTTTTCTTCAAGTACTGGATTCACCGCGCAATTCCCGACATAAAGGTCCGACGCCTGTCTATGGAGTTCACCAAGGACCTGCTTGTGTTTTTTCGCTTCATACGGCTGGGTTCTCAGGTGCCGTATTTCCTCAAAATGCTTACGGAGATGACTCCTTAGGCCCCTAGGCGGTGCTGGTTCGTCAATCAGATGTCTGTTGGGATGCCCAGGTTTCTGGGTATTCAACAGAAACTGTTTGGTCAGCATCTCATTTCTCTCCCTGATGGGGAGTATTCTTGCCTCATTATGCAGATGGTGTTCTGGGGACATAAGAAGACAGCCCGTGGCGATTCTGAGAGCAGTATTTTGGCAGGCCTGTAATTTCTTCCAGTGGGTAGTTTTTAGGCTTGGCGACCATATGGGTGACGCGTAGCACGTAATCGGCTGGCTAATTGCTTTGTATGTGGTCATGAGCGTTTCCTTATCTTTTCCCCAGGTACTGCCAGCAAGGGATTTGAGGATTTTATTACGGCTCTGAATTCTCGGAACAATTGCGGTTGCGTGCGCACCAAAATGTAGATCCTGATCAAACGTCACACCCAAGATTTTGGGGTGTAGGACAGTCGGTAGCGTATTGCCATCGACGTGGATGTTCAATATGGTCGACATTTGGGGCGTCCATGTTGTAAATAAGGTCGCGGAAGATTTAGTCGGTGACAATGCCAGGTTTCGCGAGGCGAAAAAACTGGAGAGATCAGGGAGGTAGCCGTTTATTTTATTGCATAGCTCATCGATCTCTGGGCCTGGGCCTGTGGCCATTATTGTGCAGTCATCGGCGTAGGAAACGATTGTGACTCCTTCCGGTGGTGAAGGTAGCTTAGATATGTAGAAATTAAACAAAAGTGGGGATAGGACACCACCCTGTGGCACCCCTTGTTTAATTCTCCTTGGTTTTGATGTTTCGTTTCTGAATTGCACCGATGCCTGCCGACCACCCAGATAATTTGCGGTCCACCTTTTAAGACATGGGGGAAGGGTAGCCCTTCTAGGTCTTGCAGTAATGAGCCATGGTTGACCGTATCAAAGGCTTTTGATAGGTCTAGCGCTACGAGTACTGTTCTATGGTGGGGGTATTAATTCAAACCGCAATTTATCTGGGTGCTAATGACATTTAGCGCGGAGGTAGTGCTATAGAGTTTTCTGAAGCCATGCTGATGAGGGGCTAGCTGCAAATGTGCTTGGAAATAAGGGAGCAAAATGGCTTCAAGCGTCTTTGCCACTGGCGATAGGAGAGATATCGGACGATATGACTCACCTACGTTAGCTGTTTTCCCAGGCTTTAGTAGCGGGACCACCTTGGCCATTTTCCATTTCTCGGGTATGGCAAAGGTGGAGAGAGACAGGTTGAAGACATGCGCTAAATATTTGAAACCCTCTTTCCCTAGGTTTTTAAGCATCGGCATGGCTATGCCGTCTGGGCCCACTGCTTTGGATGGTTTAGCGCGACCAATGGCGTCCTCAACCTCTCTAGCGGTGATGGTGATTGGTGACGCGCTGAATTTGTGTTTATGTGCGTGTCTATTGGCTCTCCGTCTATCCTTGTCGACCGTAGGATGCATTATATATTGTCGGCAGAAAGCGCTCGCGCATTTTTCCGCATCCGACAGCACCATATCGCCAAAGGCGATGGAAACTTTGTCTTTGTGCTTAGTCGGATTCGATAGGGACTTTACGGTGGACCAAAGTTTACCTACACCGGTAGAGAGGTTACAACCTCTTAGGTGGTCTTCCCATTTCGCCCGCTTGTGTTCGTCCACAAGCAATCTGATGCGTTGGTTTATATCCCTTATTTGGGGGTCGCCTCGATCAAGCTGTCTTATAAGGTCGCGTTCCCTCGCTAAGCTCGCGGCCTCCGCCGGGAAGTGGGGCCGGATTTCGGGAATTCTCCCGGCGGGAATGAAATGTGCCGAGGCGGATTCAATGACCTTACGGAAGGCACGCTCCCCTTGGCGGGCATCAGTCGGGATAGGGAGGGCAGCAAAGCTGCTGTCTGTTGCAGATTTATATTCTTCCCACTTTCCTTTTTTGAAGTTTATGAAAGTGCGTTTTTCGGTGACGATGAAGTCGGCGGTACGCTCGAACGAAATTAGTATGGGCAGGTGGTCGGATGCCAATGTTACCATCGGCTGCCAGTTGACGCAGTTTACGAGTTCTGCGCTCACGATTGAGATATCTGGCGAGCTATGACAGCTTCCTACCATACGTGTGGGGGCGTCTCCGTTTATTGTGCAGAACGTCGTTTCTTCTATTTGATCCGCCAACATCTCACCCCTACTGTCCGCCCGCAAGTTTGAATGCCATAGGTCGTGATGGGCATTGAAATCGCCTAAGATAATGCGATTGTTGCCAGTGAGTAAGGCCTCGATTTTAGGCCGGTATCCACTGGGGCAACAGGTGACAGGAGGGATGTAGATGTTGATGATTTCTAGATTTGCATCGCCTGACCGGACCGCTAGGCCTTGACGTTCTAAGACATTGTCCCTGCGGTCGATGCCAGGATCAAATATATGATATTGCACAGAGTGGTGTATAATAAACGCGAGGCCGCCTCAATATCCGCTCTCGCGGTCCTTCCTGTGGACATTATACCCAGAGCAGGTCTGCAATGCAGATCTTGCTGTGAGTTTAGTCTCTTGAATCGCAGCAATGCGGATGTTGTGCCGCTTCATGAAATCGACTATCTCCGTAATCTTCCCAGTTAGTCCATTACAGTTTAACTGCAGAATTCTGAAGTGCATGAGGGGTGACGCCGCCACTCTAGGGGTAAGTATAGTGTTAACTACTTTGTACTCTTTACTTTAATTTTTAAAATAATTTTAATTGAGTTTTCGTGCTAACTTGAAATTTTGAATAACTTCAAAAAAAGAAAATTCTAATTAGTTGGAAAATATTTAAACTCAAAAATAAACAAAAATAAATTTTTTATTGCAAACCAAAATAAAAGAGTTTTTTAAAATATCAATTTGAATGTTGATATATTGGCGATCCTACCAACGGACCTAAAATTATTTGAACGTGCATACTTTTACCATTGTACAGGTTTACAAGGTTATTAAAGAGAGATGTAATTAAGTGCTCGTTTGAAAGTAAATAAGTATATTTCTTTGTAATATAAGAAAAAAAAATTTTAAGCAGTTTTCGAGAGCAGCTACTAAACTTTTTTTGGTCCTAAGAAGTACAACAGTGCCAAATAGCATCCACAAAAAAAACGAACAAGAACAAGCATTTTATCAGATGTTAATGTGACTATAATTATCACATACATGTGCTTACACAATGATACGGAAATGTGATTAAAGAAAAGCCAGATCATTAAGGCAGTGATTAGTTTAAAACTCAAAGACTATTTTATATAGGAATTTGATTAACAGAAACATATTCTAAAATTAACTAAAAATGTGTATAGTGTAAAAACATCTAAAATAATTTAGACTATTATTTACAAAATAGTTTATGTGCAAAATTTTCGCTTCAATATCATTAAATTAATTGAACAAGAATCTTTAAATTTTTAATATAATAGTGAACAAAAATAAAACAAAATTAAATTCTCTACTATTACAATACAATATCTATCAACAATCCATTATAATGTACATTGCCTGAATTGCTTCAACTTCTCAAGGACTGTGCTAGTGATTTGGTGTTTGTCAAGAATCAACTAACAAGTACCAGCATTTGTATCTCTATTTACACGCCTTCCTTTGCTGAATTTGTCATGCAATCAACTTTCCGATCTGCCGAAAGAATTGGGTGTCTGAATACTACGCGCTGAAGAATTAACTAAATAAAAAATTTAATAAATAGCACTATTGAAATTCTTGTGCATATAATTTAACTATATTTGTGTTCCCTATATATTTGTGAACAAGAAGCAATACAACAACATTCTGTGCAAATTTCATATAACAGTCGTTGTAAATTATATATACGAAACATTAAAACAAAGAATAAATGTTGAAAATCAAATTAAAAACATAAAAAACTCTAAAAACGTGTGTGTAAACAAAATTAAAACATTTACAACCTAATACTCTTAAAAGCAGCGATTGGGTTATCCAAACCACAACAACAATTTTGCACGCAATACACACAAGAACAGATTTAAAATGAAGACATCACGATGAAAATTAAGAGATTTACAAATAAAACAACAAAGCCATTGCATATTTTAAAAGCATTACGATATCAAACAATCCAGATATTAATTTCAAGATATTTTTAAACAATCATCAATCAACTACTTATTAATTTTAATATTTTTTTATTAAATTTAATTTTATGTAAGTATAATTTTTATTCTAATATTAAATTTAAAATTTTTCAATTATAATTTAAATTAAAATTTTAAGCCTTTTAAACTTTCAAATTTATTTTAAGATTATTTTTATATTTTAACAATTTTAATATAAATTATTTAAATTTACTTATTTTTTATATAAAATTAAATATTTTATTTAAATTGTTAACTCCCTTTCCAAAAAAAAATCTTAAATATTTTCTTATTTTCAAATTTTTCATTTAAATTTCTTTTCATATGGTTCTACGTTCACCACATACGAACCCGTAAGTTTACAAATTAGGAAAATCAAAACAACAATTATACAAATAACACAATGACTCACAATACAACTCAAAATTCTAACATTAATACAACACAAAACATCATCTCTAATATAACACAAGATACTTCAAGACAAGATAACTTTACAAATTTTTCTTCTACTAAATCTATTAAATTACCACAATTTTGGCAAGATTCTCCTTATGCCTGGTTTTTACTTGTTGAAGGACAATTTGAAATTAACAATATCAATGATGATAATTTAAAATTTCAAAATGTTCTAATTACTCTTCAACGAGATACTATATCTAAAATTTTAGATGTTATTAACCCTCCTCCTCTTTTTAATAAATATGATACAATCAAAAAAATTCTATGTGAAAGATTTTCTCTTAGCGAAGAAAAACGATTAGAACAATTATTTTCAAAAACTGAACTTGGTGATCGTTCACCATCTGAATTATTCAGATTTATGAAATCACTTATAGGTTCTGACTCCATAGTTAGCCAAGAATTACTCTTTAAATTGTGGATTCGTAAATTACCACAAGAAATACAAATACATTTGACTTCCAATAATAATCAAAACAGAGATGAAATTATTATTTTAGCTGACAAACTTTTTGATTTAATCAATAAACCTCATTATTCCAAATCTCCTGTAAGCTCAAGTATAAATAATAATATTTTAGAACAATGCGTTAAAAATTTAACTGAATTAACTACGGCTATTTATCAAAATTTAAATAAAATTTCTAATGATATTAATCAATTACAAATCCGTTCAAGATCTAAAGATAGAGATAGATCTAAATATCGAAATTTTTCAAGATCAAGAAATTTTTCAAACAATCGTAAATTTAATTCACAAACAACTATTTGTTGGTATCACAAATAATTTAAGAATAACGCTCTTAAGTGTATACCCCCATGCAATTTTATTCAAAATCATAATTCAAATTGCGAACAAAATTTAAACTGAAACGATCCATTATGACGGTGACGGATAATGGAACTATTATTAAACCTACTCGTCGCCTATTCATATTTGATAAATTCAATAAACTTAATTTTCTTATCGATACCGGCGCAGTTGTATCAGTTATTCCTTTTTCTAAATTTAAAATTTATAAAAGAAATTCGGATCTTATTTTGACCGCAGCAAACGGTTCTTCAATTGAAACTTTTGGTACAAAACTACTTAAAATTGATTTAGGTTTAAGAAGAGATTTTGAATTTCCATTCATTATTGCGAACATTGATACACCAATTTTAGGAGCAAACTTTTTAGAAAAATTCGGAATTATTGTCAATATTAAAAATAAAGAAATAATGGATTCTACTACAAAAATTAAAGTTGCTGGATCTTCTGGATTTTCTGATATTTTCTCACTCAAAATTCCTATTGTCGAAAATAAGTTTTCAAAATTACTTAATGAATTTCCGTCTATTACCTGTGAACCAGATTATACTAAAAAAGTTAAACACCATACGGTTCACAGGATAGAAACAAAAGGTATTTTACCATTTTCGAAACCCAGACGTCTTGATCCAATCAAACTTAAAATTGCTAAAGCTGAATTTGAATTTTTAGTTAAAACTGGTATATGCAGACCCTCAAATTCTCCTATTGCATCTCCACTTCATCTCGTTCCTAAAAAAGAACCAAATGATTGGAGACCTTGCGGAGACTATCGAAGACTTAATTTTATTACTACACCAGATCGGTATCCTTTACCACATATTCACGATTTAACAATTGATTTAAAAAACAAACAATTTTTTTCCAAAATTGATCTTGTGCGTGCTTACCACCAAATTCCAATGGCAGAAGAAGACATTCATAAAACTGCAATAACTACCCCTTTTGGAATGTTTGAATTCGTAAGAATGCCTTTCGGTTTACGAAACAGTGCTCAAACTTTCCAACGCTTTATTAATGAAGTATTTTCTGATTTCGATTTTGTATTTACATACATTGATGACATTCTTATTGCCAGTGATAATGAAGATCAACATATAAATCATTTAAAATCAGTTTTCAAAAGACTTGAAGAATATAATTTAAATATCAAACCTTCAAAATGTACTCTTGGTGTAAATAAATTAAATTTTTTAAGTTACGAAATTTCAGGCGAAGGTATTAAACCATCTTTAGATAGAATTGAAATCATAACAAATTTTGAAAAACCAATTTCTATAAATAAATTACAAAAATTTTTAGGTATGATAAATTACTATCACAGATATATTAAAATGTTAGCAACAGAACTTAGTCCTCTGCATGAAATGTTAACACATGCAATTAAAAACAAACTCAAACAATTAAATTGGACAAATGAAACCACAACAGCTTTCGAAAATGTTAAAAAACTTTTTGCTAAAAATACTTTACTTACACATTTCGACAAAAATGGTACTTTATCATTAGCAGTAGATGCATCAAATGTTGCTATTGGAGCAGTTCTTCAACAAACTAGCAATAATATACTAGAACCCTTAGCTTATTTTTCAAGAAAATTAACTACAACAGAAACTAAATATTCAACATTTGATCGTGAACTTTTGGCAATTTATAATTCAATTAAACATTTTAAACATTTTCTTGAAGGTAGAACTTTTACAATTTATACTGATCATAAACCTTTAATTCATGTTCTAAATTCTAAAGTAGATAGATCTCCTCGTCAACTACGTCATCTTGAATATATTGCTCAATTTACAAATGATATTCAATATATACGCGGAAAAGACAACATAGTTGCCGACACACTTTCCCGTATTCCAGAAATAAATGCAATTTCTACTCAAGATATAAATTTAGAAACTTTATATAAAGAACAGCAAACTGATACATTTTTACAAAAAACCATTTCTGATCCAAATTCTAAAAATAATTTAAAAGAAATTCATATTCCAATTATTAATTTAAACATATGGTGTGATGTTTCTCTACAACCTTTTCGACCTTATGTTCCACATTCTATGAGAAGAATTATATTTGACAAAATTCACTCATTATCTCATCCAAGTATAAGAACAACTAGAAAATTAATTCAAAATAAATATTATTGGCCTAACATGCGTAAAGAGATTAACGATTGGACTTCATCTTGCATCAATTGTCAAAAATCCAAAATTTCAAGACATACTAAATCTCCTATTCAAAAAATTCAAATACCATCAGGTCGTTTTGAACATATTCATATGGATATTGTTGGACCTCTTCCAGTTTCAAATGAAAATTGTTATATTTTAACAATTATTGATAGATTTTCACGTTGGCCCGAAGCTTATCCACTTAAAGATATTTCAACAAATACTATAGTAAAAACTTTTATTCAAAATTATATACCACGATTTGGTATACCATTCAATATTACAGTTGATCAAGGTTCACAATTCACCTCAAAATTTTTTACGGAATTAACTAAACTTCTAGGTTCTCATAAAATTCATACATCTCCTTATCATCCCCAAGCAAATGGCATGATAGAGAGATTTCATCGAACTTTAAAAGCAGCAATTATAGCATCAAACGACTCGATTCATTGGTCTGACATTTTACCATTCATTCTACTTGGTTTACGAACTTCTATTAAAGAAGATTTAAAATGTTCATCTGCTGAACTTGTTTATGGCCAAACACTTAGAATACCTGGTGAATTAATTATTTCAAATAGTAATAAAGAACATGATTTTTCTAATGACGCTCTCCATAAAATAAGAGAATATTTTTCACTTGTTCGTTCTAAAGTGTTTCATCATAATAAAGAAAATTTTTTCGTTCCTAAACAATTAGAAAATTGTGAGTATGTTTTTGTTAAAGTTCTTCGTAAATCTAATTTAGAATCACCTTATGAAGGACCTTTTAAAGTTATCTCTAAGAAACATAAAACATTTACAATTCAATACAAAAATACTATTAAAAATATTTCAATTGATTTACTTAAACCAGCAAACATACTTATTAACACTAATTTAAATACAAATACATTAAACAACAAAAAACAAAAAAAGATTACATTTAATATTAATTAATAATTTGTTTGTTTCAAATTTTCTTGGAGGGGGAGTAAATATAGTGTTAACTACTTTGTACTCTTTACTTTAATTTTTAAAATAATTTTAATTGAGTTTTCGTGTTAACTTAAAATTTTGAATAACTTCAAAAAAAGAAAATTCTAATTAGTTGGAAAATATTTAAACTCAAAAATAAACAAAAATAAATTTTTTATTGCAAACCAAAATAAAAGAGTTTTTTAAAATATCAATTTGAATGTTGATATAGTAAGTGACGGGTGACTACGCCTAGGTTGTGGAAGGCCAGGACGCAATTGCTGTTGTGGCCTTGGGACTGGGCGCCCTTGGGCAAGCATTGGGGTACCCGGATGATTTGGGTTTGCGACCTGACAACATGGCGCGATGAAACCCGTCGAGGGGTTGCCGTCGCGGAGACCAGAACATCTAGGAAAGTGGCACCGCCCAAGGCAGGAGCTGCATTGAGCGGATGTCGCAAACCTATATATTCTGTGCTGGCAGACGGTGCAAACGGAGGTAGGGACTAAGAGTCTGTTTCCCTGACCTGCACGATTGCTGCCAGAAAAGAGGGAGGGGAGAAGAAGACGGGGGCAGGGGCTGATGCTCAGCATTGCTACCAGCTCTACTACGAAGGTAGTAGTTATGAGTGGTATCAGCTGTTTGAGTTGTTGGCGCCGTGGGGCGCGAGCAGCAGCGGGTACTTGTTGGAGCTTGCTGAGCAGCGAAGCTGCTGGAAGGTAGTGGAGGGGCGCTTAGGCGTAGACTACGGGACGCCCTTGGGCGTGAGCAGCAAGGAGCCACAAAAGATTTATAAAAGTTACGTGGACGTCGGGTTTTGGGATCAAGCCCAGAACAACCTGTCCGATGCAACCATCCCTTGCACGAGACACACTGAATAGAGTATGACCGTCCTAAAAAGATTCTTTTCTGGCAAATGCAGCAAAACCATTTCTCAGGACCGGGGTCAGGGGACGGACCCGGATTGGGTTCGATACCTTCCCGGAGTAAGAGAATATGTAGCAGTCCTGCTGCAAGGAGCTGCTGGGAGGATGACAATTTGTGGGAGGGACGAAACAAATTAAATGGGGTCACACTGAAAGGACAGTCCTTGGTCGGGAAAAATCCCGAGTCGCTCCGGTACATAGAATTGACTGCCTTGGGAAGCGAACAATGGTCATTTATGATAGTATAACAGTCAAACCTGATATCTACGGTAAACTAACATTTATGGTACTTTTTGATAGTTAGAGTGTCAGCCCTGATCCAGGAAAAGGAATGAGAGTGAGCAGTACGGCTATATACTTAATCAGTAGGCCATGTTGGTGTATAAGAGGGAGACAAAAACTCACACGTACACAGTTGTTTACATCACATTTGCGCAAGTCCCCTTAAGTTTGTGATAGAAAGTTTGTATGAGGAGCTGATCGTTAGGTTGACATTGCTGAGAATCAGATGATAGTCATATGATAGTCGGTATTCTTGTAGGGGATTAAGCTCTTCCTCAGCTCATCTATATGAAAAACAGGTTATGTGACGGAGCTATTATTGTGATTTTTCGCTTTGCCAATACTGTGGTCGAAAAAACTCGATGCCAAAGAGTATCGATTAAAAGTACATAATCGAATTTCAAAAGTATCGCAATGAAATTTGTGTCACTATGTGTTATTGTTTGAGAATTATGCAAGGCTAGTTAGTATAGTAAAAACGTGCCTTCAAAAGGTATTTTACGGTACTTTCGAACTCAAAATGTCTCGAATTTGTGCAATTAAGTGGTCGTGTATAAAAAATATACTTATGTTCAGTGCTGGAAATTTTCCAGTAAAACAATTTGAGTCTCCTAAAAGCTATTCGCAGCTTCTGGATAATCCTACATTGAAATATCGAATTCGTGGTAAGTTAAAAGATTGGAACCTATGTACTTTGAGGTCTAGGACTATTGTTTTCGTCTTTTGACACCTCGATATTTTTGGACGCGTATTAGCAGTGTCATGCTGTCGTATAGGATTACCGCACCTTTCAAATGGACTAACAAGTAGCATGCTGGCGTAATAAACTTGCACAGTTTGTTATTTGAGTGAAAGACACAGTTCCTTAAGACGGAGTCATTGTTGTTGTTGTTGGTGTTGTTGTTGTTGTTGTTGGTGTTGTTGTTGTTGTTGTTGTTGTTGTAGCAATGCTCGCCCCACCTAATAGCCGCGACCGATCACAAATTGTTATCAATATCATCTAACGGGAGTCCAAGGAAACTTGCCGCTTCAACAGGGGAGGATCATAAGGAAAGGGGTGTTAGAGGCGTTGGTTCCACATTACAATTGAAGAGATGGTTGGTGTCATGTGGGGACACATTGCAAGCGGGGCATACATTTTGTATGTCGGGGTTGGTTCTTGATAGGTAAGAGTTTAACCTGTTACAATATCCAGAACGAAGTGAGTGACACGCGTTTCCCTGGGGAGTATGCGTTCCTCTTCCGCGAGTTTTGGATAATTTTCGTTAAGTACTGGATTCACCGGGCAATTCCCGGCATAAAGGTCCGACGCCTGTTTATGGAGTTCACCAAGGACCTGCTCGTGTTTTTTCACTTCATACGGCTGGGTTCTCAGGTGCCGTATTTCCTCAAAATGCTTACGAAGATGACTCCTGAGGCCCCTAGGCGGTGCTGGTTCATCAATCAGATGTCTGTTGGGATGCCCCAGGTTTCTGGGTATTCAACAGGAACTGTTTGGTCAGCATCTCATTTCTCTCCCTGATGGGGAGTATTCTCGCCTCATTATGCAGACGGTGTTCTGGGGACATAAGAAGACAGCCCGTGGCGATTCTGAGAGCAGTATTTTAGCAGGCCTGTAGTTTCTTCCAGTGGGTAATTTTTAGGCTTGGCGACCATATGGGTGACGCGTAGCACGTAATCGGCTGGTTAATTGCTCTGAATTCTCGGAACAATTGCGGCTGCGTGCTCACTAAAATGAAGATCCTAGCCGGAGTCATTGGTGCCGTATGTCGTATCGCTGTATCCGTGTCCCTAACGTAATCAGCTGTTTATCGTTACGACGGTAAACCAAAACCCAATTGGTTGGCTACGATACGGTTACGACCTTAGCCGCACCAATAATCGATTGCATTGATTCTCATAAGGTTGGTCGAATCAGCTGTTATAAGGTTACCGATACGGTTACCGATAAAGCACCAATGTCTCCAGCTTTATTCGTTGGTAATCTAGAACGTTTTAGTTGTACGCGTGGAAACTAGCATTACAGTCTTAATACACGTTCAAAAATATTTTATCGTTGTGTTAACATTGCTTCGCCCCATTCAATGGCGCGGCCCCTCAATTTATCATCAAAGACCTCTTTACGGAAGTCCAAGGAAACTGGCAGTTTCAACGGTAAAAGTCTAGTTGACTGCTATTCATGGCAGAACGTCGTTCCACCATGCTGCTAATACGCGTCAAAAAATATTGAGAGAGGTGTCAAAAGACGCGTATTGACCTCGGCAACAATAATGCGAAGGCGAAAAAAAAAATTTATCTCTGTCCGCAATTTACGCATCTTTTCATAAATGATTCCGCATCTCTGTCTATTAATGGTGTTATGTATGAAACGAATTAATTTACTATCATTTTGGCAACTCTGTTTTGCTTATTCTTTTTCGTTCTTTTTTATTCTTTAGTATTAACTCAACACATTTTATATTGTAATATTCATATCCACTCATATTCAATAAACTGAGTAAATATACATATACAAAAAATGGCCACCACGCTTTGGACAGTAATCTCCGCTTCATGGCCGATTCCCCCGGATGTCCTTCATGGGCCAGCTGTAGCGTTTTCTCTCTTAAAGTTTTTGGTATAACAATTCGAGTGCCTCGAAGTAAGATGTCGCCTACCGTCGACAATTCGTACCGGAATGGATAAAATGTGCTAGTTTTGTTCGTCTCCCACAAGTCATTTTTCACGTATGATACAGCGTCTACCAATTCCTGATCCTTGGTACTTTCCTTCGCAACCTCGCATATTCCCATAGCTGAAGGTATGGAGCTTTCGACAATGTGAAAAATGTTATTGTTGTGGTCGTTGTCAAAGGTGTTTGCATTCACGATTTTGCAGAGCCCTGACACGGAGTCCGCAATATTCTCTTTGCCTGGCCGATATGTGATCTTAAATTTGAAAGGCTGTAACCTAAGGAGCCACCTTTCTATCCTAGCAGGTGGTTTCGACGTCGGCTTGAAGATTGTCTCTAGTGGCTTATGGTCAGTGACTAGCTCGAATTCTAACCCCATCAGGTAATAGTAATACCTCTCGACTGCCCAAACCAGTGCCAGACTCATTTTCCGTTTGAGAGTATCGGTTCTCTGTGTCTGAAAGACTTTCACTTGTGAATGATATGACTTGGGCCTCGCCAGCGAGATCGGTTTGCAACAATACCGCGCCTAGCGCAACTGGACTAGAGTCCGCTATGACCCGCCTAAGAAGCTTCTCAGCTCTTCCTTTGATTGTGGAGCCCAAAAATTCCTGATCGTCTGGACTTTACTAGGATCTGGTGCGATGCCCTCATCGGATAGCAAATGGCCAAGAAACTTGAGTTGCCTTACCTTCCACACACATTTCGCTTCATTCAGTAGGAGACTGTTGTTTTTGAATATTAAATAAAAAATAAATGTAAGGCGCGATAACCTCCGAAGAGATCTAAGGCCGAGCTTCTCTTCCAATTTGCGTCGTGCTCCTCTTGATTTTCCCTACAAATTGGCCGGACGGGACCTACATGTTTTATGCCGACTCCGAACGGCATCTGCAAGCAGACGAGTTTTCACTGAGAGCTTTTCATGGCAGAAATACACCCGGAGCGCTTGCCAAACCCTGCCGAGGGGCGACCCCGCTTAGAAAAATTTTCTTCTAATTGAAAAACCTTATTTCTAAAGTTTTTATGTTGCTTTGCCCGGGGTGCGAACCCAGGGCATACGGTGTGATAGGCGGAGCACGCTACCATCACACCACGGTGACCGCCAAATTGAATATGTCTACCACTTTTTTGACAGCTTCATCGTGTTCTTGCTCTGTTCTTCCGAATATGATGATATCATCTATGTAATTAGTGCGTTTTTGCACGAGCATAAAAGCTTTTCTATCACGCGTTGAAATATTTCAGGAGCTGGGTTTATTCCAAACATCAACCTCTTGTACTGAAAGACGCCCTTGTGTGAGATAAACGTAGTGATGTGGCGGCTGGACTCGTCCAACTCTAACTGGGGGTATGCCCATTTCAGGTCAATTCTTGAAAAGAATTTGGCTCCTCTTAGTTTGGTCATAAATACCTCAAATGTGGGGAGTGGATAATTCTCGCGTAATACGGCTTGATTTGCCCTGCGCATATCGATGCACAGTCTCATTTCGCCCCCTTCTTTGACGCCAATCACTATTGGTGAAATCCACGTGGGTCCCGACACCGGCTCGATTATATCCATTGCAAGCATTTGGTCTATTTTATCTTCGACCCTTTTCTCTAAAGCCACAGGGACTCGTCGCATTGCCTGTTGTACCGGCTTAACATCTGGATTTATTGATAATATAATTTTCACCCCCAGCATTTTTGGGAAAGGTTCTACTATATCTACCCGATTTACGTTTGTTCCCAGCCTCAGTACTCCTAGCTTCGTTGCCGTGTCGCGCCCTAATAGTGACTGACATCCATTTTCGATCACATAGAAGGTAGCAATTCTTTCTACATTACGTATTCCTATCGGTGCTTCAAATACTCGCAGGACATTAAGTGTTTGATTCGACGCATAAGCTTTGAAATGAGTGGACGAGTCTTTTCGTTCATTCCATAGAACTGCTGCATTGTTCTTTAACAATTTAAAATTATTTTCACTAACCAAGTTGAATTGCGTACCCGAGTCAATAATCATTGGTATGCCACAACCCCCAATGTCACATCTCAGGTTTTCATCATCAGACGCGTCATTTGTAATCTTGAAGCAATTCAGCTCTCGAACTTCTTCTTCCGGTTCGCTTTCGTCCTCTACATTACGCACCTTAAACGACCTTGATGACCGCTTTTTGGGTGAACTATGTCCACTGCTGTTGTGTTTGTGCTTTTTGGTCTTGCATTTTCTTGCGAAATGTCCCACAAGACCACATTTGTTGCATTTTAGGAATCTCGCTGGACATTTCAAGTCCTTATTCCCGTGACCTTTTTACCGCATCTCATACACTCGTCCACATCATGTCTCCCTCCGGATGTTTTGGCTGAAATCCTGTTGATGTTTGAATGCAATACTTAGTGATTTTTCAAACCGTTCTCATAAGTACATATATCCTCAACTTAAGTATGAGGTAAGAATAATTTCAAAGAAGTGTTTATGCCCTAGAACCTACTAAAGGATTTTGCATCACTGATTTCGCTTATTCTAGAGGACAATTTAAAAACATGTTCGCCTTGGGTCATTTTATTTGAATTAATTGTTCATTATTAATTTTATTCAAAAATGCAAAGTGAGCATATAAATTTATTATATAACTTTTCATTTAGTGTTTTGTTTTAATAACTTGCTGAATTGGGTGATGCAAAGTCCGTGTTAAGCTAACATCGAAAGCGCCTGTTATTTTAAATAACTTTTGAATAGTTATAAAGAGTTAAATTTCGCAATTAGTTTCTTATAACTGGCAGTGATGCGCATTCGTTGATACCACTTTCGACCATATCCGACCAATTTTTGACATAAACAATAAATGGCCTAAACAGTCTTAAACGAGTAGAAAATATAGCAACGCGCCGAACACCGCGCCACCGCGCCGATATTTTTGACATTCGGCGGCGGCGTGCGAAAAACGACCAAAATCGGCGGCGGCGGCGTTTATCGGCGGCGTATATCTCTACTCCATACAACCGATTTTTCAGAAAAAGAGGATTTTTGTCATATCTTCCTCAATTTATCATAATGAAGCTTCAAACTTCACCACATGCTTTCGTATATTGCACATATTGTTGTCTGAAAAAATTGGTGAGATCGGTCGTATATATAGCATATATCCCACAACCGATTGTTCAGATAAGAAACTTTTCGTAATTACTGCGCTATTTTAAGAGCTAGCGGCTTCAAATTTCAACGAATGCTTACGTATATAGCATATATTGTTGTTTAAAAAAATCATAGAGATCGGTGGTGTATATAATATATATATATCAGACCTGTAAAGAAAAAGTACCAGTACAAGTATCAGTACCTCAGTACTTCGAAAAATGAGTACAAGTATAAGTATCGAAGTCATTGTACTTGAATTGTTGAAGTACAAGTAAAGTACTTGTAAGTAATTTCGAAGTACTTTGATAAGTATTGAACGGTTTTGAAGCGGATCAACCAGCACCCTTACAATCACCTAACTTTGACAAAATGGTTGACGAAGAGTTTTACAGGTATTTTAATGATACATCAACAGATTTCAATATGCTCCAGAGTTATCCTCTTATGAAGGACCTATCACTCAAAATTAATACGCCCTTAGCGTATCCCAAGGCAGTCGGTTCTATGTACCGGAGCGACTCGGGATTTTTCCCGACCAAGGACTGTCATTTCGACAAAGATAGACGGAGAGCCAATAGACACGCACATAAACACAAACTCAGCGCGTCACCAATTACCATCACCGCTAGAGAGGTTGAGGACGCCATTGGTCGCGCTAAACCATCCAAAGCAGTGGGCCCAGACGGCATAGCCATGCCGATGCTTAAAAACCTAGGGAAAGAGGGTTTCAAATACTTAGCGCATGTCTTCAACCTGTCTCTTTCCACCTTTGTCATACCCGAGAAATGGAAAATGGCCAAGGTGGTCCCGCTACTAAAGCCTGGGAAACCAGCTAACGTAGGTGAGTCATATCGTCCGATATCTCTCCTATCGCCAGTGGCAAAGACGCTTGAAGCCATTTTGCTCCCTTATTTCCAAGCACATTTGCAGCTAGCCCCTCATCAGCATGGCTTCAGAAAACTCCATAGCACTACCTCCGCGCTAAATGTCATTAGCACCCAGATAAATTGCGGTTTGAATCAATATCCCCACCATAGAACAGTACTCGTAGCGTTAGACCTATCAAAAGCTTTTGATACGGTCAACCATGGCTCGTTACTGCAAGACTTGGAAGGGTCCACCCTTCCCCCATGTCTTAAAAGGTGGACCGCAAATTATCTGGGTGGTCGGCAGGCATCGGTGCAATTCAGAAACGAAACATCAAAACAAAGGAGAATTAAACAAGGGGTGCCACAGGGTGGTGTCCTATCCCCGCTTTTGTTTAATTTCTACATATCTAAGCTACCTTCACCACCGGAAGGAGTCACAATCGTTTCCTACGCCGATGACTGCACAATAATGGCCACAGGCCCAGGCCCAAAGATCGATGAGCTATGCAATAAAATAAACGGCTATCTCCCTGATCTCTCCAGTTTTTTCGCCTCGCGAAACCTGGCATTGTCACCGACTAAATCTTCCGCGACCTTATTTACAACATGGACGCCCCAAATGTCGACCATATTGAACATCCACGTCGATGGCACTACGCTACCGACTGTCCTACACCCCAAGTTTTTGGGTGTGACGTTTGATCAGGATCTACATTTTGGTGCGCACGCAACCGCAATTGTTCCAAGAATTCAGAGCCGTAATAAAATCCTCAAATCCCTTGCTGGCAGTACCTGGGGAAAAGATAAAGAAACGCTCTTGACCACATACAAAGCAATTAGCCAGCCGATTACGTGCTACGCGTCACCCATATGGTCGCCAAGCCTAAAAACCACCCACTGGAAGAAACTACAGGCCTGCCAAAATACTGCTCTCAGAATCGCCACGGGCTGTCTTCTTATGTCCCCAGAACACCATCTGCATAATGAGGCGAGAATACTCCCCATCAGGGAGAGAAATGAGATGCTGACTAAACAGTTTCTGTTGAATACCCAGAAACCTGGGCATCCCAACAGACATCTGATTGACGAACCAGCACCGCCTAGGGGCCTAAGGAGTCATCTCCGTAAGCATTTTGAGGAAATACGGCACCTGAGAACCCAGCCGTATGAAGCGGAAAAACACAAGCAGGTCCTTGGTGAACTCTATAGACAGGCGTCGGACCTTTATGTCGGGAATTGCCCGGTGAATCCAGTACTTGAAGAAAAATATCCAGAACTCGCAGAAGAGGAACGCATACTCCCCAGGGAAACGCGTGTCACTCTTGCTCAACTTCGTTCTGGATACTGTAACAGGTTAAACTCTTACTTATCCAGAATCAACCCCGACATACAAAATGTATGCCCTGCTTGCAATGTGTCCCCACATGACACCAACCATCTCTTTAATTGTAATGTGGAACCAACGCCTCTAACACCCCTTTCCTTATGGTCCACCCCTGTTGAAACGGCAAGTTTCCTTGGACTCCCGTTAGAGGATATTGATGACAATTTGTGATCGGTCGCGCCTATTGGGTGGGGCGAGCATTGCTACAACAACAACAACAACAACAACGCCCTTAGCTTCCTACGACCCAGTTGAGCGTTTATTTTCGTTAGCAGGCATTGTTTATAGTCCTAGAAAGCAATCAATGACGGACTTTTCGTTTGAAAAGCTAGTACTAATGAAGGCAAACATAAAACTACTTTAATATTGTTAGCTGTTGTACAATTTATACTTACTTAATATGTTGTTTTACTACTTGTTGCTTTCTAATATGAATTTTACTCACATTTTGATTTTTCATTTATGAATCAAACTGACATATTTTATCAGAAAAAGTACTTTAGTGTAATAGCAAATATTTCGTAAGTATATCTACTTGTACTTTCGGATTCGAAGTACAAGTACTGTAGTACTTATACTTTACTTAGATTTAAAGTATTTGAGTACTTGTACTTATTTGGTACTAGTACAAGAATGTACTCAGTACTTTTCAGGTCTGATATATAGTATATATATGTAGTATATATATATTGTCACGGATATTAGCATCACTAAATTATCCCATCACTAAGGCGATGCTAAGGCCATGCCAAGCAGTATTTACGTTAATAATTAAATCAAGTATACACATATATAAGGCAGCCCAGAGAGATGTCACACACAGATGCATTTACTTATATGCCTATGTGCGCGCGGGAGACTGTAAACTACAAACATTCACATCAATAATTCAATCTTTATGTATCTACATAAACGAATAAATAATTGCGTCTACACATATGTACGTATACGAGCAGCGGAGCGGCAATGCACAAACACATGCATATATCTTATCTGAGTTGTCACAAGAGAGAGCAATAATTTGTGCACGTAGTTGTGGTTGGCGATTTTGTAGCCGAAACAACTAGTAAGTTCTGGAAATCGAAGACCCTAGAAGTATGCCGCGTAAACTATAAAAGCGGGGCAAGCAAGTAAGAAGTAATTCAGTTTGATTTGAGATTTGGATTAAGCGATATCTAGCGAGCTATAGCAGTATTATTTTGAATAGTAGAGTTTCATTTGAGCTGTCAATCAGTTTGGTTATTAAGTAAGCTGTTCGTTGCAAAGTACAAGTGTTATTGTGAAGTACTTGAATAAAGGCCATTTTGCATTATTACATATTGGAGTTATTTATTCAACAGTTTAGCGATACGAACTTAGCGGAGGATTGCAAATAAGAGGATTTGCAAGTAAATTCGTTACAATTGGTGTCAGAAGAGGAATTGTTGAATAAATTCCAGAAGACATACAAGGATATGGCAAAGTTCAGTGAATTAAAGATCCAGCAACTGAAGAAGGAGTTGGAGAGCCGTGGATTGAATACAAGCGGCGTTAAACTCGAACTTCAGGCACGGCTACGAGAGGCAATGGAAGCAGAAGGAATTGATGTGGAAGAGTATGTCTTTCACCTTGATGGCGAGGAGACAACAAAAATTGAAGAGAAAAACGAAACATCGCAGACGGTTACCAGCACAGACTTGAACATGATTTTGGCTGCAATATCTGCTCAAACATCGACAGTGGCTTCTCAACTGGAATCGCAAAAAACAGATATAACATCTCAACTGTCATCTCAACTAGAAGAACAGAAAACGTATATGTCATCACAAATGGAATCACAAGAAACGCGTATTTCAGAAATGTCGACACAGATTACATCGAAGATTGAAGCACAAGAAACGCGTATTTCAGAAATGTCGTCGCAAATGTCATCTCAACTGGAAGAACAGAAGACATATATGGCATCGCAACTGGAAGAACAGAAGACATATATGATATCTCAGTTGGCTCAGCAGTTGAAAGCGCAAGAGGATCACATATCATCGCAGTTGGAGGGTTTTAGTGAACGACAAGATAAAATGGAAGCTGAGATGGATGCTTTGAAAGATCGGATTCAGCAGTTACAATTAAATCGTCCAGCAGTTTCAGCGAGTAATCCAAAGGTAAAAACACCATCCTTTGACGGTTCTGTTCCTTTCCAGGTCTTTAAGTTACAGTTTGAGAAGACCGCAGCAGTGAACAACTGGAATGTGGAAGATAAAGTTGCCGCACTCTTCGTAGCATTGAAAGGACCAGCTGCCGAAATCTTACAGACTATTCCAGAGTACGAACGGAACAGTTATGACTCATTGATGGCTGCTGTAGAACGGCGATACGGAAGCGAACACAGGAAACAGATATTTCAAATAGAATTGCAAAACCGCTACCAAAAAGCAAATGAGACATTGCAGGAGTTTGCTTCAGATATTGAAAGATTGGCTCATCTTGCAAATGCGGACGCACCCGTGGAATACACTGAAAGGGTAAAAATCCAGAGTTTCATAAATGGCATACGGGACGTGGAAACGAAGCGAGCTACATACGCAAACCCAAAGCTGACATTTGCTGAAACGGTATCACATGCATTGACTCAGGAAACGGCCTCACTATTGAGTAAACCAGCATACAAAGCTCATCGTGTAGAAGTGGAAAGACCAGATTGGGTAGACACTATTTTGGAAGCACTGAAGGGATCACAACAGAAAAATGCCGGAGTTATTAAATGTTTCAAGTGCGGCAACCCAGGTCATATTGCACGACATTGCAGCAACGGTCCCAATAGCTCCAACAATGTGGGTGGTCGTAAACGCAGAGCAGAAGGTGATGAGCAAATATCCAAGACCACTCAATCGTTAAACTAAATCGAGTCAGCCGCAAGGGGCGACAGCTGGCTCCCGCAATTGAATGCCCCATAATCTCTATCTCGCAGATTGGAAGAAGATCGAGCAATCTTACTGTTGGAGGACATGTGGACGGAAAGGAACGGTTACTGACTGTAGATACGGGTGCATCTCATTCCATCATTCGAGCGGATTTAGTCAACAAAAAGATAAGACCATTGCTTGGAGCAAGATTACGTACAGCCACGGGAGAGGACACCCAGGTAATTGGAGAAGTAGAATGTGAAGTCGCAATTGAGAACGTCACGGTAGTGCACAATTTTATAGTGGCAGGTATTGTTGATGAAATCATAATTGGAGTGGACTTAATCAACCAAGGCATCAGGATCGATATGCAAAGCAAGACGATGCGATATAAGAACATGGATGTGCCACTTAATTTCGGCTACGAGAGAGGCTACAGCAGTAAACGAGTGCTGGTGGAAGAGAGTCAGCAAATACCACCAAAATCAGAAGCAGTCATCTGGGCTAAGATTGATGGAGATTGTGGGACAAACAAATTGTGGGTTGTCGAAGCAGCAAATAAATCAGCACTGAACATACTTGTAGGAAAAACCCTGGCTATGACAAAACAAGATGGACGTATTCCGGTAAGAGTACTCAATGAGTTCAAGTCACCATTCAATTTGACCAAAGGAGCTATTTTGGGAAGATGCCAAGAGGCCGAAGTAGTTATTAACTGTGAACAGCTCCAGGAACACGTTTCATCTGGAAATACTGATCTTTCAAATGATATCATGGCATGGACGCATGGGCTAGAGGAAGCCTATCAGAGTAAGGCAAAACAACTGCTCATAAAATACGCGAACATATTTGACCAGGATGGTTCCAAACCAGGCCGCACCAATGTTGTGAAACATCAAATTGACACTGGAGATGCGAGGCCGATCCGTCAAGCTCCACGTAGTGTTCCACTGGCGATGCGGGAAGTTGTGAGTCAAATCATACAAGAAATGAGTGACAGCGGCGTCATCGAACCATCAGCTAGTCCATGGAGCTCACCGGTAGTACTTGTAAAGAAGAAGGATGGAAAAATGAGGTTTTGCGTGGACTACCGGAAGTTGAATGACGTTACGAAAAAGGATAGCTACCCGTTACCAAGAATTGACGACACTCTGGACTCGCTATCTGGTACGAAATGGTTTTCCACACTGGACTTGAAAAGCGGCTACTGGCAAGTTGGGGTGAAGGAGAAAGATAAAGAGAAAACAGCCTTCAGTGTCGGTGATGGTCTTTGGCAATTTACAGTGATGCCTTTTGGACTTTGTAATGCACCAGCTACTTTTGAGAGACTCATGGACCAGGTACTGAATGGACTACATTGGAAAACATGCTTGGTGTACCTGGATGACATCATCGTATTGGGCAAGAGTTTTGATGAACATCTTAAGAACTTGGAGGAAGTTTTCCAGAGAATAGCTGGCGCTGGTCTGAAGTTAAGTCCCAAAAAGTGTACGCTGTTTAAAAAGGAAGTAAATTATTTGGGCCACAAGGTAACGACAGAAGGTGTCTGTACAGCGAATGAAAAGATAGAGGCAGTAAAGGATTGGCCAAGACCACATAATCTGCATGAATTGAGAAGTTTCCTTGGGCTGTGCACATATTACCGCCGATTTGTACAAAATTTTTCCAGCGTAGCCCATAGCCTCCATGAGCTTACAAGAAAAAATAAAGCTTTTGAATGGAAGAAGGAGCAAGAAGTGGCTTTCCAAACATTGAAGGAGCGTTTGTGCACTGCCCTAATGTTAGCATATCCGATTCCAGGAGCAACATTTATTCTAGATACAGATGCGAGTGGATATGCTATAGGAGGCGTTTTATCACAACTGATCGATGGACAGGAGAAAGTAGTTGCATATTACAGCCGTTCGATTGGAAAACCAGAGAGGAACTACTGCGTTACGCGGAGAGAGCTGTTGGCATTGGTAGAGTGCGTTAAACATTTTCACAAATACCTCTACGGCCAGCGATTCCGTGTCAGGACAGATCACGCAGCTTTAAAATGGCTACTGCAGTTCCGTAATCCGGAAGGACAATTGGCACGGTGGATCGAGCGACTACAAAGCTATGACTTTTCCATTGAGCATCGAAAAGGTAGTACCCATGGAAATGCCGATGTAATGTCACGAAGACCATGTAGTTTGGAATGCAAGCACTGTTCAAAAGCCGAGGCTAAAGAAGACATTATAGATGTCCGGCTAATGACTATAACATGTACAGATGAATGGGACAAGGAACAGCTAAGAAAGTGCCAGCTAGAAGATGCAGATCTGTCACGTGTTATGCAAGGGCTCGAACGAAATGAAAGACCAAACAGAGAAGAGATGTCAGCAGAGAGTCCCATTGCGAAGTCATATTGGGCACAGTGGAACAGTTTAGAATTGATATCCGGTTGCCTTCATCGAGTATGGGAGAGTGAGGATGGCAAATACAAGAATAAACTGATAGTTGTTCCCAGAAAGAGGATTCCTGATGTGCTCAGCGAGCTGCATAATGGTCCAAGCGGAGGTCATCTTGGAATCACGAAGACGCTCGACAAGATTAAACAGAGATTCTATTGGGTTGGTTGCCGTCAGTCGGTCACTGACTGGATTGCGAACTGCGAGGTTTGCAGCAGAGCGAAAGGGCCCAGAACACGAAGTCATGGCCAGATGAAGCAATATAACTCAGGTGCGCCATTTGAAAGGATCGCTATGGATGTCGCCGGTCCATTTCCTACTAGCAACGGCGGAAACAAATATGTACTGGTAGTTATGGATTATTTCAGCAAATGGCCAGAGGTATACCCAATCCCAAATCAAGAAGCGGAAACGGTAGCAGAAGTGTTTATAAACAATTGGATTGCAAGGTATGGTGTACCAATGGAGTTACATTCTGACCAAGGCAGGAATTTCGAATCAGCTGTATTCCAGGAAATGTGTAAGTCATTGGGCATTCGAAAAACACGGACAACTGCATTGCATCCTCAATCCGATGGTATGGTAGAACGATTCAATAGAACATTGGAGGAGCACTTAAGGAAAGTAGTGGACAAGTACCATAAAGAATGGGATACCCGCATACCATTATTCTTGATGGCTTACCGATCAGCAGTGCATGAGACAACGGGCCAAACCCCTGCAAAAGTAATTTTTGGCAATGACCTTAGACTGCCAGCTGATTTGAAGTTTGGGATAGATGCCAATGCGGAGAGAAATGTCAGGAAATCCACTAGTGATTTGGAAGAAGAGCTAAGAGAAATACATGATCTGATAAGGCAACGAACAAAGATTATGAGTGACAAGATGAAAGCCAGATATGATAAAGCAATTAATTCAGAAGGTTTTCAGGAAGGAGATTTGGTGCTGTTATACAACCCACAACGTAAAAAAGGTTTGTCCCCGAAATTGCAGTGTAATTGGGAAGGCCCATACAAAGTTGTAAAACGGATCAACGATGTAGTGTACCGCATACAAACCATCGATAACCACGAACCAAAATGAAGGTGGTCCATTTGGAAAGGCTAGCAACGTTTAGATCGAGAGATTTGTCTGATCGGGACGATCAGACTTAGGTGGAGGGCAGTGTCACGGATATTAGCATCACTAAATTATCCCATCACTAAGGCGATGCTAAGGCCATGCCAAGCAGTATTTACGTTAATAATTAAATCAAGTATACACATATATAAGGCAGCCCAGAGAGATGTCACACACAGATGCATTTACTTATATGCCTATGTGCGCGCGGGAGACTGTAAACTACAAACATTCACATCAATAATTCAATCTTTATGTATCTACATAAACGAATAAATAATTGCGTCTACACATATGTACGTATACGAGCAGCGGAGCGGCAATGCACAAACACATGCATATATCTTATCTGAGTTGTCACAAGAGAGAGCAATAATTTGTGCACGTAGTTGTGGCTGGCGATTTTGTAGCCGAAACAACTAGTAAGTTCTGGAAATCGAAGACCCTAGAAGTATGCAGCGTAAACTATAAAAGCGGGGCAAGCAAGTAAGAAGTAATTCAGTTTGATTTGAGATTTGGATTAAGCGATATCTAGCGAGCTATAGCAGTATTATTTTGAATAGTAGAGTTTCATTTGAGCTGTCAATCAGTTTGGTTATTAAGTAAGCTGTTCGTTGCAAAGTACAAGTGTTATTGTGAAGTACTTGAATAAAGGCCATTTTGCATTATTACATATTGGAGTTATTTATTCAACAGTTTAGCGATACGAACTTAGCGGAGGATTGCAAATAAGAGGATTTGCAAGTAAATTCGTTACAATATATATATTTGCAGTTTCAGCCCCATTTTAACCGCTAGAAACTTTAAATTTCACCAAATGCTTACGTATATAGCATATATTGTTGTCTGAAAAAATTATATAGATCGGTGGTATATGTACATATATAGTATATATCTTAGTATAGATATTATTATTATTTTTCTTTTGGAATATTTATTCGTAACCTCAAAAACACCATAGAATTAAAAATAACCTTGATTTTCGGTGATTTTACATAGGAATTTCATAATGGCGTTTCTGGTGCATTTTGGCTGTAAGCCAGTGTACTCTACATACCCTCTCAAGTTTTTGGGTATACGTACTTTTTTGTGTGGCTGTCCACCAAACAAGAACCCCATAGTAAAGTATGGGTTTGACATTTGCCGTAAATACCCAATGAGAGAGTTTGGGTGATAGGCCCCATGTGCATCCTATGGAGTTTCCACGACAAATTACTATCTAGTATAACTCCTAGATACTTTGTGCTGTATTTTGCTTGCAGGGCTACCCCTCCAAGCTTAGGCTTAGTCCAATTAGGGACCTTATACTTCCTAGTAAATAATACTTACTTACTTAATTAGCGCTTAATCGTTTAAACAGTTATTGCCGTCCAATAAGCCGCTAGTCGCTTCTTTTCTCTGCCAACCGGCGGCAATTGGTCACACCAAGGGATTTTAAATCGTTTATCACCTGATCCTTCCAGCGGAGTGGGGGCCGCCCTCTACCTCTGCTCCCAATGGGCGGTAAATAATACTAGATCGGTTTTTTCCGCGTTGGCGGTTAACCCGACTCCAGATGCCCAGGCATGTAATCCCGAAGTGCCTGATCCATCAGAGAGCTGAATGATGTTAGGCATATGCCGCTTATGATGATAGAAACGTCATCTGCATATGCCGTAGTTTTGAAAGATTACTTTAAGTACAAAATGTAAAGTCTTCACATATGATTATTTTGTGTGACCTTAATTGAATATTGTACTGTGAAATGAGTTAAGACTTAATGTTCTGTTTGATACTGTATTCAATACACCTTTATTTGTCTTTCCTTTATAATAAACGATTTACTTATTGGTATGTTAGCTTTTTATATTTAGCTGAACGTATATATGTTACATTTCTTTGGGGAAAGTACTCAAAAAATCGGTTTATCCGCGTTTTGCCGGGTTTGAGGAATAACAACCCGTGTGTTCGACTTAACATTTTTGGAATAATTCGAATACCGGTTTTTGAAAAAAGTCGAATAATCAAACATCTTACCCCACATAGATTGAATTTATTTATAGGGCGTCGGAATAAAGTTGAAATTCGAGACAAGTCTAGTAGTTCAAACAGTGAATGTGGCTTGCATATATTGAGTTAAATTTTAAAATTGCTTACACTTGAACTAAAAAATTTTCCACAAAAATAAACCATTCGCTTTTTATAGACAACGAGTACTTTGAGAATTATACTTTCTATTTTAAAATTTTCTAGATTTTATTTCTGGCAAGCGACAAAGAGCGTTTTTCAACATTGGTAATCGTTTACAATCGACAACAATGGGCCATGCACTTAGAAATAGAAAAAAACGAGTAGTAAAGCCCCGGTACTCTAAATACGTCGAGCTTTTGGAAGGTAAGTGAATTTAATGAAATCAGGTACCGAATTTAATAGATATGTTCGAAATTTTAATAAAAAAACTCGGACGGAGAGAACTTACATATGTCGATTTTATAATTAAAATAAAAAATAATTTTTACAATTATGACTTTAAAAGTAAAAAGTAAAGTACTAAACCACAGGGGAAAACGAAAAAATTTGAGTTGTGTCTGTATTTATTTGTGGTCGGCATGAGAGAGAATTGCTCATTAAATCACAACAGGGGTGCAAATTTTCAAATTTCAGCTAAAAAATATTCATTTTTTTACGGAGAATAAATAATATAAATAAATATTTCACACTACTTGCCATTAATGTATGTAAAAATTCAGAAAATACATTATTTGCAATGAAGAAGTTTAATAATGTTGAATAAATGGCCTTTCTTCGCTACGCTTTACACCTCAAAGATAAAAAGGTTTATAGTTTTTTTTTCCAAACTTTATAATTATCAAATCTGATGTTTCTTCTTTCACATGATAGAAATTAACTTCAATAATTTTAATTTTGTTACAACTTTAACTTTTGGCTTTAAATATTCACTCGTCAGAAGTTCAAAGCATTCAAAATAAATGTACATATGTACGAGGATTGAATATAAATAAATACAAATAAAAATAAAATAAAAAAAATTTAAGCACTTCCTTTATATAAATGGACAAAAATCGGCGAAAAATGTCTCCTTATAAAAAAGATATATTCTTGCTAAACGTTGATTTTTAAATTTTGACACAGAAATTACAAAAATATTTATGAGAAGTAAAAATATAAAAGTGGAGCGCACATTACTTGGATTGGGAAGTTGGTAGAACGGAGATATTATTAGTCAATCAATTGAGCCTTTATATATATATATTTTTTTTTAATATTTTTGCAATTTCTATGTCAAAATTTAAAAATCAAAGTTTAGCAAGAATATGTATTTATATAAGGAGACATTTTTCGCTGATTTTTGTCCATTTATATAAAGGAAGAACTTGAAATTTTTTTATTTTATTTAAATTTTCTCCTTTCCTTAGATTTTCTCGGTGTCTTAACCTATCTGTTAAGCTTTGCGCCTGTAGCTCAATAAGAACTTACATAAAAATCAATCCAAAAATTCCCTTCGTTCCGTTTCATTTTTCTAAATATCTCAGTCCGTGCGCCCCCTAGCGAAACTTTTTGTATTGTGTCATCGACTGTCATCGACCTCTGAATTAAGCTCTAAATTTTTAGCCTCTAAATCATCGAAAAGTTACTTAAAACCCGGTTTCAAATTTCCGAATTATTATCTAATTTTTTCGATCCGTGCGCCACCTAACGGAATTTTTTCTCCTTTTGTTCCTTTGTCACGGTGTCTTAACCTGTCTCTGAAGTTTCATGTTTGTAGCTCAATGAGCAGTTACCTTAAAATCGATATCAAAGCACCAAATTTCCAAAATCTTATCTAAATATTTTGATCCGTGCGCCACCTAATGGATTTTTTTCTGCTTTTCTTAAATTTTCTCGGTGTCTTTTCCTATCTGTGAAGTTCTACAGTTGTAGCTCAATGAGAACTTACATAAAAATCAATCCCAAAATTCCCACCGTTTCGTACGATTTTTATACTCAGTTGAGCAGAGCTCACAGAGTATATTAACATTGATTGGATAACGGTTGGTTGTACAGGTATAAAGGAATCGAGATAGATATAGACTTCCATATATCAAAATCATCAGTATCGAAAAAAAATTTGATTTAACCATGTCCGTCCGTCCGTTCGTCCGTCCTTCCGTCCGTTAACACGATACCTTGAGTAAATTTTGAGGTACCTTGATGAAATTTGGTATGTAGATTCCTGGGCTCTCATCTCAGATCGCCATTTAAAATGAACGATATCGGACTATAAACACGCTCACTTTTTAGATATCGAAAATTTCTAAAAAGTGCGATAATTCATTACCAAAGACGGATAAAGCGATGAAACTTGGTAGGTGAGTTGAACTTAAGGCGCAGAATAGAAAATTAGTAAAATTTTGGACAATGGGCGTGGCACCGCCCACTTTTAAAAGAAAGTGATTTAGAAGTTTTGCAAGCTGTAACTTGGCAGTCGTTGAAGATATCATAATGAAATTTGGCAGAAACGTTACTCCTATTACTATATGTATGTCTAATAAAAATTAGCGAAATCGGAGAACGACCACGCCCACTTTAAAAAAAAGTTAATATATTGAAGCCACGCCCAGTTTTTATACACAGTCTTCCGTCTGTCCTTCCGCTCGGCCGGTAACAGGATAACTTGAGCAAAAATCGATATGTCCTTACTAAACTCTGTTCACGTACTTATCTGAACTCGCTTTGTATTGGTATAAAAAGTGGTGGAAATCCGACTATGACCACGCCCCCTTTTTCGATATCGAAAATTACGAAAAATGAAAAAATGCCATAATTCTATACCAAATACGAAAAAAGGGATGAAACATGGTAATTGCATTGGTTTATTCACGCAAAATATAACTTTAGAAAAAAACTTTGTAAAATGGGTGTGACACCTACCATATTAAGTAGAAGAAAATGAAAAAGTTCTGCAGGGCAGGGAATCTTGGCAGGAATACTGTTCGTGGTATTACATATATAAATAAACTAGCCTTTACCCGCGGCCCCGTCCGCAAGGAGAAAATAAAATATATGTGCTATTCACGTTTGATTGCTTATCAAGTTATCTGTTTAAAATTTTTTTTTGTCTGATGTATTTTATTTTAGTAATAGAGTAAAAAAAGAACTAAATGAGCTGATAAGCTGAAAGGCACGCTTACATGAATAGTACAATACAGTTTTTTTCGAATTAAAAAAGAAAAAAATACATTTTGTTTTTAAGTTAAATTAATTGATATGACAGGGGTGGAAGAATTACTACTCATAGAAGAAAGGAGTGAAAACTACAATTAGCTAAAACCAAAGAGAATTTGTAGATGAAAATAGTGTTGCTTTTTCGGTTATTTAAAATATTATAAAAAGTGTAATTATAGTTATAGCAGTTCGTAACAGGATTCATTTAAAAAACTAAAAAATAGAAAGAAAAAGCTGTGTTCGATATTAAAGATAGAACATACCGAATTTTAATTACGAGTAATTTGCAGCAAATGCATGGCCATAAAAGCTCATAATTTAAAAAGGCATGTGTGCTGAAATACCGGTCGCGAAGAGACCTAAAATGATCCCGGAAGGGTCCCACGTGACTGGCACTTTAATTTTGTTTTAAATTGTTGTGTCAGGATAAACATTTATATGTTAATAAATAAAATAATAAATAAATGATACCAAAATAGTAACGAAATGATGCCGACGGGATCCCGGACAAATCCCGAAAATCATCCAGAAATTAGCCAGGAGGGGTCCCAAAATGATTCCGAAATAGTCCCTAAAAGTCCCGAAATGACCCCGACGGGATTCCGGACGGATCCCGAAAACCATCCGGAATTGATCTCGAAATACTCCCAAAAAAGTGCCGAAATATTTTTAACGGAACCCGATATAGCCCTGAAAAAGTTCCGAAAGTACGCTGACGGGATTCCGTATGAATCCCAAAAAACATCCCGAAATAATGCCGGAAGGGTCTCCAAATGATTTCGAAATAGCCCCAAAAAAGTCCCAAAATTACCCTGACGGGATCCCGAAAACCATCCAAAAATGACTCTGGAGGGATCCCCAATTGATCCCGGAAAAGTCCCGAAATAACTTCGACGAGATCCCGGACGAATTCCGAACATCATTCAGAAATTATCCCGAAACGGTCCCAAAATGATCCCGAAATAACTCCGGCGGGATCCCGGACAGATCCCGAAAATCATCCACAAATCATACAGAAGGGGTCCCAAAATGATTCCGAAATAGTCCCGAACAAGTCCCGAAATGACCCTGACGGTATGCCGGACGGATCCCGAAAACTAACCAGAATTGATATTTAAAGGGTCCGCAAAGTATCCCAAATAGTCCCGAAAAAATTCCGACGGGATTCCGGACAGACCCCGAAAATTATCCAGAAATCCCGGAGGGGTCCCAAGATGATTCCGAAAAAGTCCAGAAATGACCCTGACGGGATGCCGGACGTATCACGAAAACCATCCAGAATTGATCTCTGAAGGGTCCGCAATGGACCCCGAAATAGTCCTGAATAAGTCCCGAAATTACCCCGACGGGACACCCATAATCATCCAGAAATTATCCCTGAAGTATCCTCAAATGATCCCGAAACACTCCCAAAAAAGTCCCTAAATGTTTTTGACGGAACCCGATATAGCCCTGAAAAAGTTCCGAAAGTACGCTGACTGAAATCCGTATGGCTCCCGAAAGCCATCCCGAAATAATGCCGGAAGGGTCTCCAAATGATCTCGAAATAGTCCCGAAAAAGGCCCGAAATGACCCTGACGGGATCCCCAAAACCATTCAGAAATGAATCTGGAGGGATCCCCAAATGATCCCGGAAAAGTCCCCAAATAACTTCGGCGGGATCCCGGACGAATCCCGAAAATCATTCAGAAATCATCCCGAAATGGTACCAAAATGATCCCGAACCGAAATAGTCCGGAAAAAGTCCCGAAATAACTCCAACGGGATCCCGGACAGATACCGAAAATCATCCAGAAATTACATATACCGGAGGGGTCCCAAAATGATTCCGAAATAGTCCCGAAAATGTCCCGAATGACCCTGATGGGATCCCGGACGGATCCCTAAAACCATCAAGGATTGAAGGATCTGTGATCCCGAAAAAGTCCCGAAATGACCCCGACGGGATCCCGGACGGATCCAGAAAACCATCCAGAATTGCTCTCTGAAGGGTCCACAATTGACACCGAAATAGGCAGATAAAGTCCCGAAATTACCCTGACGGGATCCCGAAATCAATCCAGAAATTATCCCGGAGGATCCCCAAATGATCCCGGAACAGTCCCGAAAAAGTTGCCGGAAGGGTCCCCAAATGATCCCGAAATAGTCACGAAATGACCTTGACGGGATCCAGAAATGATCCCGGAAGGTTACCGAACCAACGGGATCCCAGAAGGGTCCCGAAAAATATCCCGAAAAAGTCCCGAAATGACCCTGGCGGGATCCCGGACGGATCGCAAAAATCATCCACAAATTAGGCCGGAAGGGTCCCAAAATAATTCCGAAAAAGTCCCCAAATTACCCTAACGGGATCCCGAATATCATCCAGAATTTATACCGGAGGGTCCCGAAATGACCCTGACGGGATCCCGGACGGATCCCGAAAGCCATCCAGAATTGATCTCCGAAGGGTCCGCAAATGATCCCGAGATAGTCCGGAAAAAGTCCCCGACAGGATCCCAGACGGATCCCGTAAACTTCCCAGAAATGATCCCGGAAGAGTCCCAAAATGATACCGAAATAGTCCCGAAAAAGTCCCGATATGACCCGTCGGGATCCCCAAAACAATACAGAAATTATGCCGGAAGGGTTAACAAATGATCCCGAAATAGTCCCGAAATGACCCTGACGGGATCCCGAATACCATCTAGAAATGATCCCGGAATAGTCCCGAAAAAGTCCCAAAATAATCCCGACGGGATCCTGGACGGATCCCAAAACCTATACAGAAATGATCCCGGAAGAGTCCCAAAATGAACCCGAAATAGTCCCGAAAAAAAGTCCCGAATTGACCCCGACGTGATCCCGGACGGATCCCGAAAACCATCCAGAAATGATCACGGAAGAGTCCCAAAGTGATCCCGAAAAAGTCCCGAAATGACCCCGGCGGGATCCCAGACGAACCCCGCAAACTATGCAGAAATGATCCCGAAATAGTCCCGAAATGACCCCGTCGATATCCCCGACGGATCCCGCAAAATATGCAGAAATGATACCGGAAAGGTCTTCAAATTATCCCCTAATAGTCCCGAAATGATCCTGGACGGATCCCGAAAACCATCCAGAAATGATGCCGAAAAGGTCGCCAAATATTCCCATATTAGTCGAAAACCATCCAATTACAAATAAGGCGAAGCTAATTGTAGAACCATTTTAATAAGGCAGCAGGCGGGTTGGAGCGAATGAAGAGTTACAAAGAAACATACAGGTACAGCTAATAAAAGCGTGCTAATAAAAACAATTGAAGGAGAGCGGATGGCGGGAGGAGAAGGACCGCTGCTCGTTTTTCCAAAATTGTTTAGATATCGATCTGTATGTGCCAGATACCAGAAACTGTTGATTTAGGAGAAAATTTATATTGAGTTATAACAATTTATAGATTTTACACCATAGGGGGAGAGAAAGGGGGGGAGGGCGGAGGGTGTCACTGCTCACTTTGTAAGCCCTCGACTTATTTGACCCATTGGGTCTGTGTTTTGGTGAAGGCCAGTATACGTAAAGTTATAATGTGTAAAAATTATTAAAAAGTAATTGCTCGATGGGGTCGTTGGACCCCCACCCCTCTTTCCATGTTCGAAAAAAATTTCGCTAGTAGACTACTGTCTGTGTCCCAAATTTTATCAAAGTCCGTGTAGCCGTTCTGGCGTGATTCAGTCGCAAAGACTAAAAAATATAATAATTAAATTATAACTGTTCCTAGGGGGCGGGGACCTTCCCCCCTTTTGAAAAATATATAGCTGGTAGATCCTTCTAGACTATTGGCTATATGTGTGCCAAATTTCATCCAAATCCGTCCAGCCGTTCTTGCGTGATTGAGTCACAAAGACAAACGTCTGGACAAACATCCAAACATCCAAACTTTCCCATTTATATTATACTAGCCTTTACCCGCGGCCCCGTCCGCAAGGAGAAATTTAAATATATGGGCTATTCGCGTTAGCCTGCTTATCAAGTTATCTGTTTAATGCATTTTATTTTTGTTTTCTGTCTAATGCATTTTATTTTTGTAATTGAGTAAAAAAAAAGAACTAAATGAGCTGATAACCTGATAGGATCCCAAATGATCCCGAAATTAGAAAATATCCAGGAAGGGTCCCTAAATTATCGCAACATACTCCAGAAAAAGTTCCGAAATGGCTCCGAGGGGATCCACGACGGATCGCGAAAACCATACAGAAATGATTCCGGAAGGATCTCAAAATGATCCCGAAATAGTCCGGAAATGACCCAGATGGGATCCCGCACAGATCCAGAAATGATCCCACAAGGGTCCAAAAACTATCCCGGAAAAGTAACAAAAACCCCGAAATGGCTCCTACGGCATCCCGGACGGATCCAGAAATGATCTCGGAAGGGTGCCCAAATGATCCCAAAATGGTCCCGAAATGACCCTGATGGATCAGGCAAACCATCAAGAAATTATGCCGGAAGGGTCCCCAAATGATCCCGAAATAATACAGAAAAAGTCACGAAACGACCCCTAGAGGATCCCCAAATGATCCCGTATTAGCCCCGAAAAGGTCCCGAAATAACCCGGACGGGATCCCGGACAAATCCCGAAAATCATCCAGAAATGATGCCGGAAGGCATCCCAAGTGATTCCGAAAGAGTCCCGCAATAATTCCGACGGGATCCCGAACGGATACCGAAAATCATCCAGAAGTGATGCCGGAAAGGTCCTCAAATGATCACCTAATAGTCCCGAAATGACCCATATGGGGTCCTGGACGGATCCAGAAATGATCCTGATATAGTCCCGAAGAAGTCCCGAAATGACCCTGACGGGATCTCGAACGCATCCCTAAATGACCCTAACGGGATCCCGGACAGATCCCGAAATCCATCCAGAAATGATCTTGGGAGGGACCCCAAATGATCCCGAAAAAGTCCCGCAATGATTCCGACGGGATCCTGAACGGATACCGAAAACCATCCAGAAGTGATGCCGGAAAGGTCCTCAAATGATCACCTAATACCAAAATAAACCTGACAACATCCCGGACTGATCCCGAAATCCATCCAGAAATGATCTTGGGAAGGTCCCAAAATGATCCCGAAATAGTCTCGGAAAAGTCCAGAAATTACCCTGACGGGTTCCCGGACGAATCTTGAAAGCCATCCTTTAATGATCCCGAAAAAGTCCCGAAATGACCCTGACGGGACCCCGAAAGGATCCCGAAAACTATCCAGAAATGATGCCGGAAAGGTCCTCAAATAATCTCCTAATAGTTCCGAACAGACCCTGACGGGATCCCGAACGGATCCCGACAACTATCTAGAAATTATGCCGAAAGGGCCCGCAAATGAACCCGTATTAATCGAGAAAAAGTCCCGAAATGTCCCCGACGGGATCCCGAACGGATCCCGACAACTATCCAGAAATGATGCCGAAAGGGTCCGCAAATGATCCCGTATTAGTCGAGAAAAAGTCCCGAAATGACCCAGACGGGATGCCGGACGGATCCCGAAAACCATCCAGAAATGATGCCGGAAAGGTCCTCAAATGATCCCCTAATAGTACCGAAATTACCGTGACGGGATCCCGAACGGATCCTGACAACTATCTAGAAATGATGCCGAAAGGGTCCGCAAATGATCCCGTATTAGTCGAGAAAAAGTCCCGAAATTACCCCGACGGGATGCCGGACGGATCCCGAAAACCATCCAGAAATGATTCCGGAAAGGTCCTCAAATGATCCCTAATAGTCCCGAAATTACACTGATGGGATCCCGGAGGGATCCCGAAAACCATCCAGAAATGATGACGGAAGAGCCCCCAAAAGATCCCGAAAAAGTCCCCAAATGACCCCGACGAGATCCCGGACGGATCCCGAAAGGCATTCAGAAATGATGCCGGAAGAGCCCCCAAATGATCCCTAAAGATCCCGGACGGATCCCGAAAACCATCCAGAAATGATGCCGAAAGGGTCCCCAAATGATCCCGTATTAGTCGCGAAAAAGTCCCGAAATGACCCTGCCGGGATGCCGGACGAATCCCGAAGACCATCCAGAAATAATGCCTAAAGGGACCCAAAATAACCCCGAAAAAGTCCCGTAATGATCCCGGCAACCATCAAGAATTTATCTCTCGAAGGTACGCAAATGATCCCGAAAGTACCCCGACGGGATCCCGGACGGATCCCGAAAACCATCCAGAAATGTTACCGGAAGGGGCCACAAATGATCGCGAAATAATCCCGAAATGATTCCGGAATAATCCCGAAAACGTCCCAAAATGACCCCGACGGGATCCCGTACGGATCCCGAAAACTATACAGAAATGATCCCGGAAGGGTCCCAAAATTATACGAAATAGGATCGGAATTCAAAACTTTCATGGCACAAGCCCGAGACAATGCTGTCTCGAAGTACAGCCACCAGTCACTCACTTGGCATTTCATCCCTGCGGGCGCTCCCCACATGGGAGGGCTGTGGGAGGCTGGAGTGAAAAGCTTCAAAAGCCACTTCAAAAAGATAGCCTCACCACACAAATTTACATTCGAGGAATTCCATACACTCTTGTGCCGCATCGAGGCATGCCTGAACTCGCGGTCCCTCAGCCCGGCATCCAATGACCCAACGGACCTTGAGCCGCTTACTCCAGGTCATTTCCTCACTGGCGGCCATCTACTGGCTCCGCCAGAGCCGGATGCTAGTGAGAGCCCTGCCTCGATGATCAATCGGTGGCAGAAACTCAAAGCCCTCCATCACACTTTCTGCAAGCGATGGAAAACCGAATATCTATCCGAACTTCAAAAAAGAGTGAAGTGGAAGCGTCCCAAACAAAATATAAAAGTGGGAGATCTCGCTGTCCTCAAAGAGGACCACTTATCTCCCAACGAATGGAGGTTAGGTCGAGTTGTCAACGTACACCCCGGCGAAGATGACCGAGTACGCGTAGTCGACCTCAAAACCGAGAAGGGTCAAGTCAGACGACCTTTGGTCAAACTGATCCTTCTTCCAACGGAAGAGACGGATTGCGAGAAGGCTAAGTGCTCCTCCTAACAATCCCTCCGTTCCTCCATACCCCTCCCTTCAAAAAAAAAATCAAACCCAAAACACCTTTTCCCCCGACTACCTACAATTAGAGGCCCACGGTTGTAATAGCATAGAAAGCAAATTAAGGAACCCGCGTCTTCGTGTCTCTCTACCCCTAAGCCTGCGTTTCTCCCGAGCCATATATTATAATCAACCCCCCGGTCTCGTGATGGTGCGAGTCTACCGGAGGGGAACCCTAAAACGTACTACGCGATGGCAATGGGGAAAGGGAGCGCGGGACATGAAGACGCGTTTCAACCACGCGCCGTGATGCCCCGCTATCCCTAAGCTTGTGGCTATGCCCTAATCAACCCCCCGGTCTCGTGATGGTGCGAGTCTACCGGAGGGCGATCCTACATCTTCTCTTTTTTTTCTCTACCTCCGGTCTCGTTTCGAGTCTGCCGGAGGGACTCCTACACCTGACTACGGAGCGAGACGCACGAAGACGCGGGAGAGCGTACAAAAAGCTCGCAAACAAAAAAAACATTTTTCCTTTCCGATCTAAGTTTTTTTTAACAAGACTAACCGGGGGCCCCTGAACAGAAAACCCCATAATTCACTCGCTCACCCAGAGCGAGGACACCAGAAAATCCCCGAATTCACTCGCCCGCCCCGAGCGAGGACACCAGAAACCATCCCATTCACTCGTTATCCCATAACGAGGACATCATAAAAATCTACAACAGAAGGGCAAATCGATCTGCCAAAGAAAACAGCTGCACTCGTTGGCGCGCAACGAGGCCCATCGCAAGCCTAACGCGGATGAGAAAACTTATCTGCCCCAGATATTAGCAGTGTTAAATTATTTATAAATGTGGAAATCTGACATAAGTCAATCCGAATATTTAAGAATTATATTTAAGCCATTGACTATTCAAAAATTCGTATGAAATTCCTAAAACTTGCTAATAATTTTGAAAATCTAAGCATTCAGCTTCATAGCGCATTAATTTTGAGTGCAAGGAAGTGCATGCATGCATATATGCTCGGAACATTCGTCTCCATTTCAGAATTTGGAGAATCTGTATAGTTGGAATATTATGCATATTCGGACCTCGTGAGGTAGTATCAAATAACGTGTTCCGAATATTCTAAATTAACGGTTTATCCGGAACGCTTCCATGAATACTTAACGGAAAAGAACTTTCCGAAATTTCAGATTTGAAGGGTGAATACTCCCTGTGTAGCAGGACCGCACAAAAGCTTGACTCTTCTGTTAAAGTCAAGGTAGGAATCTAAAGTTCTAAGACAATAAGCCATTCTCTTTTGGTTTTGTTTTGGTCAGTTCATTGCAGCTGCTGAGTGGCGTATCATCCCATGTCGGCTACATCTTTAAATCATGCTATCTCAAAGTCAAAAATTTCCCAATTGAGGATTTGTCTCCAAACCGCCCTATATTAGAGTGAGATTGAAGAACACTTCATCGCGGAATGCTTTTCATTAACTCCCTCCTGTGACAAAAATGCTTTGAACTTATGCTCGTAGAGGGAGTTTTGGCAACATAGTGCATTTTGAATAAACTCTAAGTACGGCATTCTTCAAACAAGTTCTGAAAGAATGACCAAACCAACATGACCTTATCAATCCCGAAATATTCAGTAGAAAACGAATTATTTCCCCCAAAACATATTGGCTTTTACAAAACTATTATCACTACTACTAGACTGCTAAATTCTTCCCGATTCATTAACTCGTTACATATTTTGGGACTGCTTAATGGATTACGAATGGGAATTTTAAAAACCCCAATCAAAAAAAAATCGTTTCGAATATTTTAATATATGTTATCAATTTTTAGCTTCTTCGGTTATTACAAAATTAAAATTCTTTTAAATCTTTCGATAAAACCGCTCTAAATTAGTGCTCAAGGTTTGCACACAATCTACAAATAACTGTGGGGACATGCAAACGGAACTTCGTCTCGAAATCATAAAATGTTTAGTTAGTGATATGAGAGAACGTTTTGTCTGGTCGTATCCTATTTGCAACAAAAAGGAGGAGTTTCCCTGGCGAGGTTTGAGGAAATATCGCCACTGCTCTTTTTCTGTACCCTGCTGTGGACGAGAACTAAATCAAAAGATGGATCGAAAACTATTTTCACTCACGCGATACAAATTAGGCTATCCAACTATTTACAAAAAAATAATAATCATCTAAATTTTAAATATTAGCCTACAGTTTAATTAAGTTGTAACTGATCACTGGGAAATTTATGAGCAAAAATTCAATCCAAATTTGTTGTGCACAGAATTTGGTAGCACAACCACAGCACAGTACAATATTTTGCCAAACAAAAAAAGAAAAAAAAGGATGATTGCAGTTAAATTATATAAACAGTTCATACACGAAATCCATGATTTGAATACTTCTAGCTGCCACTACAAAAAAGAGCATGCAACCAAATAAAAAAAATAAAAAAAATACAGGAGAGTGCTGTATTGTTACACACCACTTCATTCGCAGCAGCCACAGCTGGTGTTCTACCCCTTGCACATTCACCTGTGGGGCGGTCGGCTTCGGCTACGTCCACCTCATCATCGCAAGCTTCTTTGGCCAGTGAAGCTGTACCACCCATTGCACATGCAGCTTCGACACTCCTTTCCAGCGCTAGTAGTGTTGGTGCACACAATCATACCATTTTAGTAGCTAGTAACTTACAAGCTGTGCAACTTTGGTCGGTGCTACACCTAATATTGCACGAAATGAGCTGGTAAGTGCAAAAAATGTTGAATCCAACATTGCAGAAATATTTCCTATAGCCGACCCAAGAGATTCAATACTCTGAAATGCTGGACGTGAGCTAGCTTCCGCTAATTGAATGAATCGCGTTTCAGGATCCATCGGGTTCATTCCACCCATACTAAACCGATTGTATGTACCTCCAAAACCATTACCATAACCGCCGTATGAGCCTAAACCTCCATATGCGCCATAATTTGCCGCACCGTAGCTACCATTACCGTAACCTCCATAGCAGCCAAACCCGCTGCCGAAATTATTGTAACCAGAATATCCATTATAACTCCCAAAGCCTACATTAGTCCCATAGCCACCCGTTGCTGCCGCATGTGGTGCTTGAGGCAGTGGTGGTGGAGCTGATAGGGAGCGCACATTACCCGCAAATGGAGTACGTAATTGCACATCGCTGCCTGGCAACGTTCCCGTTTGTCCGGTCCCTGCTATACCCGTTGGAGGTATTAGATTTGTTTCAACCAAGACAGGACTTCGAAAATTATTTGCAGATCCTCCATTGTCTACCATTTCAGTTATTGTTTTCTACGTTAGTTTTTGTACGTGAAAAAACAAACCACACGTATTACTTGAACTTTGAGCCAATATAGAAATTATTTGTGTATGCGCGTTGATGTAATATTGTATATATATGCGTTAATGTTAGAGTAAACAATTGCTATATTTTTTCCAGTTAACCAGAAAAAAGCATTGCACTTAAAATGAAATCACAAATGAACAAAATCGAATGATAAACAATTGACTATTGTGAATGAAACTAACTTACAAGCTGGTGGTGCAGCAACTTTGGTCGGTGCTACACCTACGATGTATGGTCAACCGTATACCTTCGCCCAAGTCGCTCATTCCCACCTTAACAAGCAAGGTCATCGACCATTAGGAATAACTCGATCAGCTCCTCTACAACTTGGTCATCCAATGCTTACTGGAACTGCACCCATCAGGCGCATTTGTTGGTAGCACAAAAGATACGTCAACCATTGATCAATCGCAATAGCGCAAACCGCGAGCCACAACTCAAAGAAGAGGAAGATGCGGGTGAGATTATTGATCTGACGGACAAAAAGTAACCACCAAAGACGGTAATAACGGGTATTGTACCCACGAGTGGCTCACAAAATCTGCCAGAAGCAACAAATGCACCATTAGGTGTATGTATGCCCAATGCACCGAGTAAATTACGAGATCAGGAGTATCTGCAACAACAACGCGAGCTACTATATAGACAAGCATTACAGAGAGAGGATCCTGTCGAACAGGGCTTGGTACGCCCGCTATCAGATACACTATCTAGTCCTTTGGTACATATGGGTCCTAATGGTATTAGCCAACTACCAGATACGGGCCAGTATGCGCCACCCATTATAACATCCTCATCAGCTGATAATATTTCACCAGTTAATCTGACGGTGCCACACCGACGTCGTGTATTAGAACACCACTCATCGTCTGGTGTTGCACCAGCGTCAAATGCATTCTCATCCTTACCTGCCATACATCCGGCCTTTGTTGGTGGTGGTGCAGCGATTGGAAAGCCTCCGAATGATTATGATTCGCACAAAATAACCACCGGTCTCGCTTATGATAATCTTATGCAAAAACATGATTGCATTTGTGGTGATAATTCAATTCATCCGGAACATAGTGGACGTTTGCAAAGCATATGGGCTCGCTTAATTGAAACTGATTTGGCCAAACGCTGTGATCGTTTGCGTTCACTAAAAGCCACCCTTGAAGAGTTGCAAACAGTGCACACTGAGGCACATACACTATTCCTTGGCTCGAGCTCCTGTCCGTCAAACCGTCAAAAAATGGATAATTTACCTGCATTGGGTGTTGTGCGTTTAACGTGTTGCGGTTACGGTGTCGATTTGGATACAACTTGGAATAAGGATCCTACAGATGCTGCTGCACGCACGGCTGCCGGTTGTGTTATTGATTTAGCTATTAAAACAGCACCATCCATCACCAGCCACCTGAAAAATAAAAAGAAAATTAATTAATAATACTGAATAAAAGATTATTCAATTCCGAATTACTAACTTTAAATTTTTCTTACCATGCAGGATCACCAAACTACAAGTCCAACCGTACTCCAGCCACGCGCCGTAGTCAAGGAATGTGACAACGGGAAAAATCTTTCGATTTTAGTCCCGTTTGTTTCAATTCATGACATTCTATATACGGGTGTGTTTGGATGTTTGTTTTTTTCTTCTTTTTTTGCTATATGGCTGGCATACTTGAACCGTGCGCGGACTTTTTTATAAACGGAATGTTGGAAAACGACAAATGAAAAGAGTAGTGGTAGTGGGAGATTTTTTTACCATATTTGTACCAAACAATTAATCATTTATTTTAAAACAAATAACGCGCATTTCAAGGAAATGACACTTGTAAAATACGTAAACAAGACAAAACTATATGTACATTCGTATATACATAGCTTATGACTATACGATACTCACTTGTTTCCTGTATTGCGAGTGTGAAATACTGACAAAATGTACCAAAATGTCTATTCACAACAACAATATTCCCAAGTACCAAAAATATTGCCACAAAATAACCGACTTCGGCATGTTATCGTTTACGTAAAACCTTTTGCCGTTCAAAAATATTCACGAAGGAGAAAAAAAAACTGATGAAAATAACGCATAAAATATTCGCGTGCTCAGTTACTACATTTATCTCATCAAAAAATGTATTTCTTGTTTAAATTCGTTCACAAATTTTTCAAAATTGACTGATTTGGTCAGTGTCACCTCCTAATGTTAGTTGGGTGGGCTCGGCAATTAAATACTTAAAAATGATCGCAGTATTCGGTCTCAAAGCGAAAACACTGAAATATTGGTAGCTTTTGGGCCTTAGTAGTAGAAAATAAAAATGGGTCAGAAAAGTTAGTAAATCTACCAATGCGGTAAGGTCCGTGCACTGACTGTCCATATACTTATACCAACTTATGTATATATATTTGCTTATTTTTTTAGTGCTGCGTCAAATGACGCACGCTGGTACCGAATACCCGCAAAAGAAACAAATTCGGGATCGGTTTTTTTTTGACCCATACTGACGCCTCGGGCAGAACCAAAAAATTGCTAACGCACAAAATAACGGCCAACACATTAAAAAAAAAAAAAATTATGCTCTCATTTACAAAAAAAAAATTTTTTTTAATTTTTTGATTTTTTTTTTCTGCGGTACTGCTTGTTTTTTTTTTTTTTTTGGCTGGGGGCAGGACTTGTTGTTTCTCAACAACAAACATCACAAACAGTCATTATAAGGGCTCGGTACAAAACAATCCGAGTCCCGAAAGTAAAGAATCCCGACACGACAAAACCCCGAAATGGGAAAAAGTCAACTGTTTCTACCGGCCTAGTGTGCTACTGCCCCAGTGACCTAGTTTTTTTTCAAGGGCAAGCAAGTAAATATATGTATATATCTATATAGTCGCACACCACAAATTCACCATACCAGCTGTCAGCTAACCAATAAATACACGACAGGGCTGCATGCAATCTAATAATGATACGTGCAGATAGAACGCGTCGTGAAGAACGCATCGCCGATCTGCATGTAAGCACCGGCAGTTGGTACATTTTCCAATTTAATTACGATGTTCGCTATTCGTCATGAGCTGTCGCACAAAATTAAATCAATACCGTCGTTAGCCTCTACGGTTCGTTTTAAACTCGGTTTATTCATATATTTTAACGTAGGTTTGTTAATAAAACACCACGCGTATCACGAAAACAAGTAATTTTGCGCGGGTGGCTTGGAATCACGTCCGCTCCAACCTCCCACACACCGCTGGTTTTTGTTGAAACGCATAAGCTGCTCGAAATCACAGCACTAAATACTTTGCAAAAAACGCTCTCGTCACTCCACGTCATTTGACTAGTCATCTTACGGTGATGGGTTATCTTCGTAGTCACATTTGCATGGGCGTGGGTAGGGTTTGTGACCAGGTGTTTTGTAGGGTAATAATATAATACCCAACTGACGAAATACATGCGCTGCGGCGAAAACGCGCATCACCCAACCAACCTCACGGCCACTCGCCCTGGCACATCCATAAAATGCCACAGGCGCCCTGAGAGCGACACGACACGTTATACGCTGGAACGGAGACCTCGGCCTCTTCGTCCAGCCCAGAAAAACCTCAAAACCTTCGAGTCTGGAACGGAGACCTCTGCCTCTTCGTCCAACCAACAAAAAAAACCGCAAATCTGGAATGGAGACCTGGGCCTCTCCATCCGGAACGACAAAAAAAACCAAACAATAACAAAAAATGGTGCCACTCTGGAACGGAGACCTCGGCCTCTTCGTCCAGCCTTACTGGCCATCGACAATACAAATGTTACATTCTGAATTTCTATATTTAAGAATTATGTATAATTCAATGGCAAGAAATATTCACTTCACTGTTCATAACCGCTAATTCTTTCATCTTAGCTCAGGTGGCAGGCTAAGCAAGTCGGAAAGGATTCCCGGCCATTTTGCATCGCAGACGAACTCCTCATTTAGATTAAGTTTAGTGTGTAAGTCTTATAATAATTTTTCTCGTTTCAGCGGAGGTCATTGGCGGAAAACGATGTTGCGTATCGCAAGGGGGGCCGGCATGTTTAGGCAGGATGCCTAACTTTTCCGCATCTGATTGCGACCCCCCCCCCCAATGCAACTCTGCAAATCGATACTCGATACTCGAATTAATTTATAACCACCCACACCATCACCCTCATGCATGTGCATGCATGTACATGCACGTGTATGTGTGCTTTTTGTCAGCACTCATGCATATGCATGTCGGGGTTGATGTGTGGGTGCCTTTCCCCTCTAAAACGGAGGATTTTGCGGGTCAACGGTTGTAGCTTGCTATACAACCGGCCTCTTTGATTTCAACAGCCAACGCGTACACATCTGCCGCCAGCGATCTCTGCCGTAGTCACATTTTCACAAGGTAATATATTTTCCTGTATATTTGTTAGCTACCCAATAAAACATATCATTATAACGAGAAATCTCGTATTCTCCTATTTTTATTTCCACACGCCATATTCCCATTGAGATCGACCCCGGTGCGCCCACCTCTCCAGGATTAGACGCACAGCGGCCGTACACTGGAAGAAAAAATTAAATCAATTAATCTACTGTTATCATTTAAAATTGAATTGTGCTGATTAAAACCAGGCCTGTTAAATAATGATTACTAATGGTAATGATTAGCAGTTCCATTGATTATTTGCATTATACGCCATTTAATGATTACTTGCCATTATATTCTATTTTTAATGATTAAATTTGAATTGATTAAAAAAAATAATCAAAAAAATCATGATTTTTTACTATTATTAAAACCATTTAAAATAATCAAAAATAATAAAAAGTAATTAAAAATCAAAAATAATCAAAAGTAATTGATTATTTTTTATTTATTTATTTACTTTTTTTGATTATTTTTCTGCTTTGTTGAAATAAAAATTCCCGTTTGTTGCACGCACGGGATAATTTTCACATACAAATACATTTTAAGATGCAATAGTAAATCGTAACCGCTTACCGAGGCGAATATATTTTAATTTCCCAATCATTACATGGCGATCGTGCCATACTGCCTGAATTAAATTGGCATCCTAACCGCTCTGCTTAATAATAAAGAGACCGCTGTTAAAAAGCGGTTTGCTAAACATATTTAGCAGGACTGATTTCATTTTTATACCAAGCAGGATACGCCTTACCTACAGGGCGATCCTGCCACACTGCTGAATTAAAACGGCAGTCTCCCTCGTCTGCTGCTTGAAGTATAGGCAGAATTCAAATACAAAATATTTTTGAAAAAGGAGTTTAAGGCATCAACTTTCCAACGGCGAACGGTATTGTCAATGCAAAGGGGCGGATCACAGCGACAGTGACAACAAGGGTGCAAGACAAATTTTAAAAATTCATGAATACGACAAAGGAAAAAAGGAATAATATTTTTGGTCTTTAATACGGATGGCATTTTCATTAACTGCAACCAAACCCGCATAGCGAAGTGGAATAAACGTGGAGTAAAACAGTATGCACTATCAGCATGTTGGAGGTTCTACGTGGGCTATACAACTTGTTGAAGGATGACCGGGATTATGTATTATTTATCTTATTATGTATTTATTATCTAGGTATTTTTAAGATTATAATAGAAGCATTTGGCAACCTTACAGCTGCCAGTTTACGGGCAAAAAGTAGATTTTTGCCAATAAATTTAAGAACTTTTTTTCCTTTCCCCCTCTAATTTTTTTTAAATGAATGATATAAATAATCAGGAAGAATTTGACGCTATATTCTTGCGTTGTAGCAAATTAATTTAGGAAGAAGAAAACAAATTAGAAAAAGTAGTAAAAAAAGCAGTAGAAGTAAAAACAGTAGAAATAACTAAACAGGGCCCTAAGGCAGTTACCATAGAAGAATATAGGCGTTGAAATCAGCAACATAAAATAGAGTAACCAAAGATTCCAAAACCAGATAAAATCAAAAGAAAGAGAGGAGGTAAAAAATTCAACATTAGAAAAACGATAGCAACTTTGTACCAAAAAATTAACTTATCCACAAACACAGAGGAAAAAATTCGTATAAAGACAGAAATAAGAAAAATCAAGGGCATATAAAGTAAGCATTTTCAATGGAGAGTGCATTGCCTAATGACCTTGACTACGAGGCTATCAACCGCACTGTTGATAATTTAGAATTGGAAAATAGGAATTTTAAGAAAAGGATAATATCATTAAAGAAATTAAAAGAAGCAGAAAAGTCATTAGTCTCACTTAAAAAATGGTGAACCTGATTGACATGCCTAGGGAACCCACCTTAGAAAATGTATTAATAAGCGGACTAACCACAGCTGAAGAAAGGTGGAGGTACGAAGTTAAATATATGGGACGTACCGACTAATAAATAAATAAATAAATATAAGAAAATGTTTGCAATTATTATTTCGAAATGGGAGGTAAAGAATCCAAAGTAGAAGAACCCATTTCAAACGTAATTAATTCCATTCAGGTCGTTGACCATAGTGAAGCATTAGAATTTATCAAAATCTTGTTGATAATATTAACAATTTGCCCTCGCCTCAATTTGTTTCTCCAATTATACTCAGCTCACAATAAATTCTTAAAGAAAAGATACATGAGCCGTACAGATGGTCTACACAAAGTCTAATTCTAGGGGACAAATATATACCCCAATGGAGAAATGGCAAAACATTCTGAACAAGCTTGTGGAAGAGAATAACTTGGCGGAAAAGTCTTATAAGTGTATCAACAAAAATACAACCATACTAAGATATACTGCGTTGAAACACCTCACGACAATATTACAGTCATTAAACTATATAGGAAAAATCATACAAAGGGTATATAGCAATTTAACAGCTAAACATCAGATAGAAGCACAACAAATTTTTTCCAGTGTCAGGGATAAATTGGTATCCTCATTAAGGAGATATAACGTTGAGGCATTGGTTCCAACGTCATTTGGAAAGGAAATTTTGCTGCACTATTGCCAGAGACTCAACCCAATTTAGGGGAAGCCTTAAAAATTGAAGTTACTGATAAAAATTCGCAAACAGAAAGCGACAAAATGCCACAAACAATTGTCGAATTTCTAAAGATTGCTTCGTCAGTTCTGCCAGAATTTGATGGTAAAGCTGAGAACTTGAATAGCTTCTTAGATGCTTTGGATATCCTAGAACAAATTAAGGATACCCATGAAGCTATAGCTGTTTCGATGATAAAAACCAAGCTGAAAGGAACAGCCAGAAACCTATTAAGCACTGAAAGCTCAATTGAAGCAATAAAACAAAAATTAAAAACAGCAATTAAAGGTGAATCATTTGAAGTTTTGACAGCAAAACTCCTGAACATCCAGCAACGTAGTAAAACGGCAAACCAATACACTGCTGAAATTGAAAGACTCACAAAATCGTTGGAAGGCACTTACATAACTGACGGACTAGCACCAGAGTTAGCAACCAAGTATGCTACACAATCAGCTGTGAAAGCTATGTGTAAAAATAACTGCAACGAAAAGGTAAAAACCATTACGCAAGCTGGAACGAACAATGAACGAAGCCATTAAAATTCATTAACAGTTGCACACAGGTAACTCGAAATCCAAATTCAATATTACATATTCGCCAACAAAATCAGTTCCGAGGTAACTTCCACAGGAGTTACCAAAACAATAATTTTAGAGGAAATTAAAGACGTTCTTTCAAAACCTATAATAATAATAACAATAATAATAATAATAGACAAAACAACCAAAGATCTGATCAAAATTTCGGATCGCGGGGAAATACGCGCGATACCACCAGAAATGTCCGAAATGTTACACAACAGGAAAACCAACAAACTCCACCTCAATAAATAAAAAATTATATATTTTCAATTTACATCTTAATAGCTACATATCTTCCAGAACAACTATGAATGATTCCATATCAACCCTCCTAATCGATACGGGAGCGGATATTTCAATAATAAACAAGTAAGGACGGAACTGTCTCCGGCTGTGCCGAAGACTTCATACCTTTCATGAATGGGGCTGAACAATAATCTTATCCCGTTCGTAATCTCCAAATAATCGGATTTATAAGATAAGAAATATATAGTGAACAGATGTACATACCTAAACGATTTTTAAGATAAATACAAAATAAACAAGTAAGGAAGGCTAAGTTCGGGTGTAACCGAACATTACATACTCAGTTGAGAGCTGTGGAGACAAAGTAAGGGAAATCACCATGTTGTATAAGGAACCTAGGGTAACCCTGGAATTTGTTTGTATGACATGTGTATCAAATGGAAGGTATTAAAGAGTATTTTAAGAGGAAGTGGGCCATAGATCTATAGATGGACGCCATTTAGGGATATCGCCATAAAGGTGGACCAGGCCTGACTCGAGAATTTGTTTGTACGATATGGGTATCAAATGAAATGTGTTAATGAGTATTTTAAAAGGGCGTGGGTCTTAGTTCTATAGGTGGACGCCTTTTCGAGATAACGATATAAACGTGGACCAGGGGTGACTCTAGAATTTGTTTGTACTATATGGGTATCAAATGAAAGGTGTTAATGAGTATTTTAGAAGGGAGTGGGCCTTAGTTCTATAGGTGGACGCCTTTTCGGAATATCGTTATAAAAGTGGACCTGGGTTGACTCTAGAATGCGTTTGTACAATATGGGTGTCAAACGAAAAGTGTAATAAGTGTTTTAAAAGGGAGTGGGCCTTTGTTCTATGGGTGGACGCCTTTTCGGGATATCGCCATAAACGTGGACCAGGGGTGACTCTAGAATGCGTTTGTACAATATGGGTATCAAATGAAAGGTGCTAATGAGTATTTTAAAAGGACGCCTTTTCGAGATATCGCTATAAAGGTGGACCAGGGGTGACTCTAGAATTTGTTTGTACACTATGGGTATCAAATGAAAGGTGTTAATAAGAATTTTAAAAGGGCGTGGGTCTTAGTACTATAGGTGGACGCCTTTTCGAGATATCGCCATAAAGTGGACCAGGGGTGACTCTAGAATTTGTTTGTACGATATGGGTATCAAATGAAAGTCGTTAATGAGTATTTTAAAAGGGCGTGGGTCTTAGTTCTATAGGTGGACGCCTTTTCGAGATATCGCCATAAAGGTGGACCAGGGGTGACACTAGAATTTGTTTGTACGATATGGGTATCAAATGAAAGGTGTTAATGAGTATTTTAAAAGGGCGTGGGTCTTAGTTCTATAGGTGGACGCCTTTTCGAGATATCTCCATAAAGGTAGACCAGGGGTGACTCTAGAATTTGTTTGTACGATATGGGTATCAAATGAAAGGTGTTAATGAGTATTTTAAAAGGGAGTGGGCCTTAGTTCTATAGGTGGATGCCTTTTCGAAATATCGCTATAAAGGTGAGCCAGGGGTGACTCTAGAGTTTTTGTGTACGATATGGATATCAAATGAAAGGTGTTAATGAGTATTTTAAAAGGTTGTGGGCCTTAGTTCTATAGGTGGACGCCTTTTCGAGATATCGCCATAAAGGTGGACCAGGGGTGACTCTAGAATTTGTTTGTACGGTATGGGTATCAAATGAAAGGTGTTAATGAGTATTTTAAAAGGGCGCGGGCCTTAGTTCTGTAGGTGGACGCCCTTTCGAGATATCGACATAAAGGTGGACCAGGGGTGACTCTAGAATTTGTTTATACGATATGGGTATCAAATGAAAGGTGTTAAAGAGTATTTTAAAAGGGAGTGGGCCTTAGTTCTATAGGTGGATGCCTTTTCGAGATATCGCCATAAAGGTGGGCCAGGGGTGACTCTAGAATGTGTTTGTACGATATGGGTATCAAATGAAAGGTGTTAATGAGTATTTTAAAAAGGCGTGGGCCTTTTCGAGATATCGACATAAAGGTGGACCAGGGGTGACTCTAGAATTTATTTGTACGATATGGGTATCAAATGAAAGGTGTTAATGAGTATTTTAAAAAGGAGTGGGCCTTAGTTCTATATGTTGACGCCTTTTCGAGATATCGCCATAAACGTGGACCAGGGGTGACTCTAGAATGTGTTTGTACGATATGGGTATCAAATTAAAGGCATTAATGAGGGTTTTAAAAGGAAGTGGCCCTTAGTTGTATATGTGAAGGCGTTTTCGAGATATCTACCAAAATGTGGACCAGGGTGATCCAGAAAATCATCTGTTGGGTACCGCTAATTTATTTATATATGTAATACCACGTACAGTATTCCTTCCAAGATTCCAAGGGCTTTTGATTTCGCCCTGCAAAACTTTTTCATTTTCTTCTACTTAATATGGTAGGTGTCACACCCATTTTACCAAGTTTTTTTCTAAAGTTATATTTTGCGTCAATAGACCAATACAATTACCATGTTTCATCCCTTCTTTCGTATTTGGTATATTATTATGGCATTTTTTTCATTTTTCGTAATTTTCGATATCGAAAAGTGACGGCCATTTTTTACACCATTACAAAGTGAGTTCAGATAAGTACCTGAAGCTAAGCCTCTACCAAATTTCACAAGGATTGGTTAATTTTTGTTCGACTTATGGCATTAAAAGCATCCTAGACAAATTAAATGAAAAAGGGCGGAGCCACGCCCATTTTGAAATTTTCTTTTATTTTTGTATTTTGTTGCGCCATACCATTACTGGAGTTTAATGCTATCATAATTTACTTATATGCTGTAAAGATATTAACTTTTCTTTTAAAATTTGAATTTAAAAAAAAAAATTTTTTAAAAGTGGGCGTGGTCGTTTTCCGATTTTGTTAATTTTTATTAAGCAGACATAAAGTAATAAGAGTAACGTTCCTGCCAAATTTCATCATGATATCTTCAACGACTGCCAAATTACAGATTGCAAAACTTCTAAATTACCTTCATTTAAAAGTGGGCGGTGCCACGCCCATTGTCCAAAATTTTACTAGTTTTCTATTCTGCGTCATAAGCTCAACTCACCCACCAAGTTTCATCATTTCAGTTAATGCATATTTGGTAATGAATTATCGCACTTTTTCGATTTTCGAAAAAGTGGGCGTGGTTATTGTCCGATATCGTTCATTTTAAATAGCGATCTGAGATGAGTGCCCAGGAACCTACATACCAAATTTCATCAAGATACCTCAAAATTTACTCAAGTTATCGTGTTAACGGACGGACATGGCTCAATCGAATTTTTTTTCGATACTGATGATTTTGATATATGGAAGTCTATATCTATCTCGATTCCTTTATACCTGTACAACCAACCGTTATCCAATCAAAGTTAATATACTCTGTGAGCTCTGCTCAACTGAGTATAAAAATAGGTAGGTACTTTGTGTGAGGATGCAAATTTCAGGTTTTTTGTGGTCTGCGTGTAAAAACTATGACTACGAATCACATATTTCAACAATATATGAAGAAAACGTAACTATTTGATGAAATTTGAAGCTTCTAGCCGTAAAAAAGGGGCAACATTGACAGTTTATATGGGGTATATATATACCACCGATCTCTATAATTTTCTCAGACAACAATATATGCTATATGCGAAAGCATTTGGTGAAATTTGAAGTTTCTAGCTGTTAAAATGGGGCGGAAATTGCGCAAAGTTTTTTTATCTGAACAATCGGTTGTATGAGATATATACTATATATACCTCCGATCTCAATGACTTTTTGAGACAACAATATATGCTATATACGTAAGCATTTGGTGAAATTTAAAGCTTCTAGCTGTTAAAATGGGGCAGAAATTACGCAAAGTTTCTTATGTGAACAATCGGTTGTATGAGATATATACTATATATACCACCGGTCTCTATGATTTTTTCAGATAACAATATATGTTATACACGTAAGCATATGGTGAAATTTGAACATATCTAAACGATTTTTGAGATAAATATAAAATAAAAAATAGGTAGGTACTTTGTGTGAGGATGCAAAGCTTCACGTTTTTTGTGGTCTGCATGTAAAAACTATGACTACGAATCACGTATTTCAAAAATATATATTACGTAAATGTAACTATTTGATGAAATTTGATGAATTTTGAAGCCTCTAGCCGTAAAAAAGGGGCAAAAATGACAGTTTATATGGGGTATAAAATATATATACCACCGATCTCTATGATTTTTTCGGACAACAATATATGCTGTATACGTAAGCATTTGGTGAAATTTGAAGCTTGAACGCTGCAAAGAGGTGGCTTATAGACGCAGACAAGCGCTGCCGCAAGTGCGGAAGAGACCTGGAGACATTACCACATGTGCTTAACCAATGCACCCCCTACTCCGCGGCACGACAGCAACGCCACAACAACGTCCAAGACAGACACGTAAGAGCCTTGAGGTGCCCCAGGAACGTGAGAGTAAATAGAATAGTAGAAGGCTCCCACGGTACTGCTCGCACCCTAAGACCAGACATCGTCATACGGGACGAAGTAAGCCGACGAATCACTCTGATCGACGTGGCTATTCCGTTTTAAAATAGAGGCGAGGCTTTTAAGGATGCTCGGCAGCAAAAGCTACAGAAATACCAGCCGCTTGCTGACCAGCTATCGACACTTGGCTATGAAGTCAGAGTGGAGGCCTTTATACTTGGAGCACTGGGCGGATGGGACCCGGCAAATGAACGAGTCATAAACCTTCTGAACATCACGCGCTATTATGCAAGCCTGATGAGGAGACTCATGATAAGCGATACCATTCGCTGGTCGCGGGACATCTATGTGGAGCACGTAAGCGGTACCAGACAATACCGTGATACACCATCATGAAAATAATACAACCACCAAGTTACAGCCAATAAATGCTTTGTTGAAAATTATAAATTATTAATTGTTATTATCTGTTATATGTGATGCTTAGTTACCATTTAAAGTCCTCGTGACTGAAATATATTTTTGTCAGCAACATGTCAACCTTTACTAATTGTAACGAAGTTTAAAAAATTTTAAAAATATTTGTAGTTATACCAAACGTAGATACACCACCACTTATTGCAATTGTGGATTAGCTATTTGCGGTGAACATGCACAAAAAAGGTGCCCTGAGTGTGCTTGAAAAACAATATGTATGTATTCATAATCATTAAAATCAATAATAAAGTACTATTTTTGCTTATTTTATATATTTTAATAAAAAATTACTCTTATATTATATCCTGGCTTTCAATTTTTTTCATTTTAAACTACTACTTCACAAAATAAATCAGATAATAACGAAAAATTTTGAAGTGAGTAAAATTTACTCATCGGTACATATAAGCGCCTACAATTTAACCGTACCCTTCTAGGGCTAGAAAGTTTTTGTGCAATATAGATAAAAAATGAAAGCTGTTGATGAGTGCTTAATACAGGGTAATTTTCATACCTATTTGTGACTAGGGTCTCGAGATATAGGCCAAAACGTGGACCCGGATACCCCTAGAATGTGTGTGTAGTATGGATATCAAATGTAAGCTGTTGCTGAGAGTTTTAAAGTAATTTTCATTGAGACATTCGATTCAGTCACATCAACGTGGCAAAACTGATAAATATGCATGCGAAGCCGAAATAAAGACATAAATTAATAATACCCACATACCTATTTACATACGTCCTATTCGATTTGCTTGAAATTTGGTATATAAATTTGCCTATATTAGTATTTACGATCCTTGTTTCCGGGAAGTCAACAAGAGACGGGCTGGGAATGGGATTAGGACTAGGACTGGGGCTGATACTCGGAGTGGGACTAGGACTCGGAATGGCACTGGAACAAAATACATACCATCCTCTGGGACTGGCAATAAGGGGTGAAGAAGAGTGAAAAAAACTTGAAATATGAGAAAAGAGGGAAGGAGAGACTGAGAAAGAGATAGAGTGAGACGAAGATAGAGATGGATGAAGCGAAAAAGACGGAGGGAGGAGTGAATAAAAGGATTAAGAAAAAGTGTAGAGGGGAGAGGGCACAGATAGACGGAAAAATCTTATTAAAATGTATGCAGATAGACCAAATTTAGAGCAGAACAACGTCTGACGGGTCTGCTAGTATTATATACAAAGATAATTGAGAAATATTTCCTTGTGTCATACAAGGACTGCAGACCTAGCAGCTTACCCCTCCCATCATAAGAAGGGAGGAAACTATGCCACTGATGCGAATTTTGTAAATATCTTTTGCACGCGTTCGATTTTATAAATGTGTACAACGTAGCGACTCCAAGTACGGAACAGTATTCTAGGCGACTCCTGACTAGAGAAATATATAGCGATTTAAAATCAGTGGATCCTTGAACTCTTTGGTGTTTCCTCTTATAAACCCTAGCATAGCATAGGCTTTAGACACCATAAAGTGTATATGTTTCGAGAATGTGAGCTTTGAATCAAAGATAACACCCAAATCTTTCATTTCCTCACCACGAGATATTTTACAACTGTTTAGCTCATAGTCAAATGTAATGTTTTTCGTAGGCATTCTAGAAAACGATACTACATAAAAGTTATTGATATTTAGTTGTAGGCGATTAAAAGAACACCATTTTTCAAGAGCTTCGAGATCGCGCTGCATTTTAAGACTATCAGAGTGTTCGCGTACAACTGAGAAAATCTTCATATCGTCGGCGAATATCAGACAGTTAGTGAAGTTGAAGCAATTTGGTAAGTCATTTATAAATAATAAGAACTAGTATCGCCCGTGGTCGAAATTCGACCAACTTGTATTTTTTTCAACTCACTCTATGCATCCATTGTTGGGGTAGTGCAATAATGCGTTAATAGTTGAGCAGTGAGTGGAAATATAGCAAACTCATCTATCTTACTTAAAGTTATCATTAAAATTTTGAATTTGACCTAATACGTTACAATCTTTGATTGTATTTTCTTACACTTTTCTACAAACTTTTCAAATGTAATTATAAGTTTTGGTATGGAGCTCCTTAAAAAAAATATAACATATATTTAAATTCAAATAAAATTTATATAGAATTGTGGTGAAATTACTTGAAATTGAATTGAAAATTTGCTTTTTCCACACCAACCGGAAGATACGCCGTCGGCGCGCTATCGAAGTTAGTTTTGGGTGCTCGGTTCCCCAGTAGCCCTATATCACTAATATAAACTACATATACATATATCGCCCATTTACTTCAATAGCATCATAATTCAAAAAACACGAATTTTTAGTCAAGAACGAAGAAATTTGCTAAAGGAATTTAACCTATTTCACACCACCGGTTAGGTATGCAATTGGCGCTTTACTATAACATATGTATTTATAATTAATTAAGATCGCGGGTTCGAATCGAGCTCAAGGCCTAACAATAATTTTTTATCATTATTATTGTTATGATAAATTTTTTCTTAATTGAAAAAATTTTTAAATTAGAATAGAAGAAAGAAAAAATTTTAGACAACTGCCAAAGCTCGTTGTATAGATCCATTTCGGGAACTGCTAAATTCCTTCATCGGCAACGTTTAGGCGCCGCTGCTATAACCATTCAGCTATCACAGCAGTTTTTTGTTTGTCTTCATTAATCCTACTTCTATTCTGTTTCGTGCCAATTGATATTCACAACACTGCGACATCTGTTGCAGAATGGTTGTGAAAATTGGACTTGTTTGTTGGCAATGCCGCCATAGTGTCATAATTTATTGACACTTTTTTCCCCGTGCTCTGGGATGTATTAACAATTTTTGTTGTTATATCGGCCTACTGATTTTAAGATCGCGGGTTCGAATCGAGCTCAAGGCCTAACAATAATTTTTTATCATTATTATTGTTATGATAAATTTTTTCTTAATTGAAAAAATTTTTAAATTAGAATAGAAGAAAGAAAAAATTTTAGACAACTGCCAAAGCTCGTTGTATAGATCCATTTCGGGAACTGCTAAATTCCTTCATCGGCAACGTTTAGGCGCCGCTGCTATAACCATTCAGCTATCACAGCGGTTTTTTGTTTGTCTTCATTAATCCTACTTCTATTCTGTTTCGTGCCAATTGATATTCACAACACTGCGACATCTGTTGCAGAATGGCTGTGAAAATTGGACTTGTTTGTTGGCAATGCCGCCATAGTGTCATAATTTATTGACACTTTTTTCCCCGTGCTCTGGGATGTATTAACAATTTTTGTTGTTATATCGGCCTACTGATTTTAAGATCGCGGGTTCGAATCGAGCTCAAGGCCTAACAATAATTTTTTATCATTATTATTGTTATGATAAATTTTTTCTTAATTGAAAAAATTTTTAAATTAGAATAGAAGAAAGAAAAAATTTTAGACAACTGCCAAAGCTCGTTGTATAGATCCATTTCGGGAACTGCTAAATTCCTTCATCGGCAACGTTTAGGCGCCGCTGCTATAACCATTCAGCTATCACAGCGGTTTTTTGTTTGTCTTCATTAATCCTACTTCTATTCTGTTTCGTGCCAATTGATATTCACAACACTGCGACATCTGTTGCAGAATGGCTGTGAAAATTGGACTTGTTTGTTGGCAATGCCGCCATAGTGTCATAATTTATTGACACTTTTTTCCCCGTGCTCTGGGATGTATTAACAATTTTTGTTGTTATATCGGCCTACTGATTTTAAGATCGCGGGTTCGAATCGAGCTCAAGGCCTAACAATAATTTTTTATAATTATTATTGTTATGATAAATTTTTTCTTAATTGAAAAAATTTTTAAATTAGAATAGAAGAAAGAAAAAATTTTAGACAACTGCCAAAGCTCGTTGTATAGATCCATTTCGGGAACTGCTAAATTCCTTCATCGGCAACGTTTAGGCGCCGCTGCTATAACCATTCAGCTATCACAGCGGTTTTTTGTTTGTCTTCATTAATCCTACTTCTATTCTGTTTCGTGCCAATTGATATTCACAACACTGCGACATCTGTTGCAGAATGGCTGTGAAAATTGGACTTGTTTGTTGGCAATGCCGCCATAGTGTCATAATTTATTGACACTTTTTTTTCCCCCCGTGCTCTGGGATGTATTAACAATTTTTGTTGTTATATCGGCCTACTGATTTTAACATGATCATAATTTTTGACTGATCATAACAATAATAATGATAAAAAATTATTGTTAGGCCTTGAGCTCGATTCGCACCCGCGATCTTAAAATCAGTAGGCCGATATAACAACAAAAATTGTTATAATTAATTAAATTAAATTATAATTTCTTAAATTAATTAAATTAATTATAAATACATATGTAATGTGTAAACGAAAACGAAAATTTCTAATAGAATAGAGGATACCTTCATAAAAAATAATATAAAAATATAAAAATAAATTAGCATAAAAGACAATATAAAAATTCTAATGTAATATCTTTGTAGCAAATTCAATATACAACGTGATAAAAGATAATATAATAAAATAAAATAAGAAATTTCAAAATATATTAGCATAAAAAACAATATACAAATTTAAATGTAATACCTTTGTAGAAAATTTATTTATTTTTTGTTCACTATAAGACGTGCTATATTTAAAATGAGCATAACATCTGGAAATGCAAAAAACATTTGGGTCAAATTTGCAATTAATTGTTATAAATAAATAAATTTATTGAGTTTGAACAAAAGAAAGTTGACTCATTATTTCTGATTTCATTTTTTTCAAAGCGCCTAATATGAAAAACAAATAATCTGTTAAATAAAGACCTATGCTTTTACGTGTAAGTAAAATTTGTCCAAAAAAATAGGCCGGTTAAGTTATTACTTCTCTTTAAAGTTTTTTTACGCGCTAACAATTATTTTAGAACAATTTTTTAAGGATTTTGGTACAGACCAATATAGGTAATTGGCAACAATGGGAAACAATATTTTATTTCAACAGGAAATGAGCGAAGCAGTAGTTCTCTCACCGTTTGGCGTGTACAAATATATGGGGTATTCCGTCCCATTTCGACCAATTTTGAACTCGAACCCTTCAGAATTGGCTGAAAGTTTTTCTTCTTTTTCTAGCTTACGAAAGACGTTTTTCAGAATTTTTTCAAATTTTTTCATCCAACTCAAAAAAAGTTATGAATTTAAAAAAACACCGTTTTTCTTTTCAAAATGCTATAACTTTTTGTTTGGGGTCTTTTTTTTTTTAAAATTTGTTTTTAAATGTGCTTTTCGGAAAAAATACAAAAAAACTTTTAAAGTTTTTTTTTGTAATTTTTCACTTTTTCGAGATTTTTCGAATTTCGCCATTTTTTTTCCTCATAAAAAACTTCAATCAATTCTGCAATCATCCCCACTAATCCCGGAGTGGGCCGATTTTTTTTTTTTTTTATTTTGATACCGTCAAGCCAAATATTTTGCATGATTATTTTGGCTACAACTATTATTGGTGCAAGCCATCCTAATGGGTCGAACAGTTTAGCGATTGCCGATAGGATCGCTGTTTTTGTTAAATTGTCGCCATTTTCCATTGGTTTTGCGATGAAGTAAAACTCATCATTGTGTGCATTCCATCTTACTCCTAGTGCCTTCACTGAACTTGCATCTTCGAAATCCAGGAAATCTTTGTTGAGTAGATATTGTTTAGGAATATCTTTTAGAATTTGATCGCAATTGGCTGTCCGCTTTCGTAGTGGAAAGCCGGCTGATTGCAAGGCTTGAGATATTTGATCTCTGGCAGTAATTGCTAATTGGATGCAGTGTCCACCAGCAAGAATATCATCCACATACTTATACTCTTTGAGTATTGTGGAAGCATTTGGAAAGTTGTTTTCGAGGTTCTTTGCCAATTGTAAAAGCGTCCTTGTTGCGAGATAGGGAGCGCAGTTTACCCCAAATGTCACAGTCTTCAGTTCATAAAGAACTATGGGGTTTTCAGGGCTAGTACGGAATACTATACGCTGATATTTTGTTTGGTTCGGATGTACCATAATTTGTCGGTACATTTTCTCAATATCGCTGTTGAAGACGTATTTGTATAGTCTCCAGCGAAGAATGAGAATCGTCAAGTCCGCTTGTAGGGTAGGACCCGTATAAAAAACGTCGTTTAGGCTTACTCCGTTTGCAGTCGGACTAGATGCGTTAAATACGACGCGAACTTTAGTGGAGGTACTTTCTTCTTTGATGACGGCGTGATGAGGTAGGAAATAATAGTCAGAGGAGTCTAGTGGCATGATGCTGTTGATCCTTGACATATGTTCTAATTCCTCGTATTCGGTCACAACTCGATTGTACTCCGTTTGTAGGGTAGGATTCTTTGCGAGGCGTGTGTCGTTCCGGAAGACCTGAGAGCAGGCTCTTTTAAGAGATGGTCCTAGAGATATGTTTGAAGGAAATTCCGGTTTAAATGGTAGTGAGACAGTATATTTCCCTGTATTATTCCTTGTGGTTGTATTTCTATACAATTCCTCGCAGTATTGTTCGTCTGGATTTAGACGTTTGTTTTTTGGGAGTTCTTCGAGCTCCCAGAATGCGGATAGTTGTTTATCAAATGATAAGTCACTGTAGTAAAAGACTAATCGGTTTGTTTGCTCATGAGCATCTGCACGGCCTGTAAGAATCCAGCCGAAAACAGTTTCTTGTGCTAAGAGTGTACCAAGCACATTCTTCTGCAATCCGTTCAGAATTATTTGAGGGTAAATGTCCCCTCCGAGAACTAGATCCACTTGCTCATTTACAAAGGATCTTTTATCTGCCAACTCGAGGTCTGGGAATGATTGCTTTGTCATCGCGCTGATCTGCCACGTTGGAAGATTCCCTGTTAGTTGAGGCAGCACAAGGACCGTTGCGTTCAAAGAGAATAATGGGTCAACTAGGGACCGCAACTCTATTGAACAAGATTCCTTGACCTGTGAAGACAATGCGTTGGTAATACCGGAAACTTGAGCGCGAATTTTCTTGAATGCCAGGTTAATTCGACGTTTAAGACGTTCGGTGATGAACGAGCAATCGGAACCAGAGTCAATTAGGGCTCTAGCTGAAAAATTGTTATTATTGTAATTAATGTTGACACGACCAGTGCCTAGCAGTACACCTGTGGTTGTATTCGCATGACAAGATTGCACATTCGAGACTTTCTTCTCATGTGACTTTGAATTTTGTCTCTCTCTTGCTTGTTTTGATGTTGATGGGGCATCATCATCCGAATGCTTTGCATGAGCTGCTTTCTTTCGTTGAGTTTTTTGTATATGTGGGAGCGTGTTGTGTCGAGAATGACAAGTGCTGCAGTTGTATGAGCTTGCACATTTCGACACAGTATCTCCAGACAATAAAAAATTCAGGCAGCTATTATTTCTCTTAATAAAATCGACTCTCCGAGTAGGTGAAAGTTTAAGGAATTTCGTGCAGTTGCGTAGTTTATGCTCACTTGTGTGACACATTTTACAATTAAATTTCTTGACGCTTGTTTGAAAGCTGCCAACCTCTTTTTGTTGGGGTTCAGGAGTTGGTTTTGTAATATGAGGCTTAAAACTTTTTGAAGTCTTATTGCCTCTATGGCCAGACACGTTTTCCAACGCAAGAAATCGGTCAGAAAAAAATTTATTCATATTTTATTTATTCAATATTATATTCTGAAATTAAATAGTAATGTTCATTAATATTTCTTTGTTTGTAATATAACATTGTTGAAAGCTCGATATATCTTAAATTTTATCTTTTGAGTTGTATATTTATATATCTTTTATATTATGCAGTCGACCATAGTTTGTCGTCGACTTTAAATAATAAATAAATAAATAAATAAATAAATAAATGTCCTCCCATTTAGCTATCTCTGTCTTGTTCCCCAAAGACTGTTCCCAAAGCGAGAGGCTGCTTTCGGGCAATTTTTCAGCACACAGGTATACAGAGAGGGCGTCCCACAGATCTATTGTATGACCTTTTAATGATGTCATACAATTATTCAATTTTAATTGTAAATCCTTTATTGATTTACCACAATCAGACTCTATGGGCTTTATGCCGAAGACGGTGTCGAGGTGAGCCTTCACTAAACTACGCTTATTTTCATACCTTTCAGTTAAACTCTTCCAGGCAATATCAAAACCTTCATTAGTGACAGGTGCATTGCTTGCCATATCGTTGGCCTCCCCTTGAGTTTTTTGACTAAGATGGAATAGCTTCTCAATCGGGGCAAGGTCCTTCGGTTCGATATGTAAATGGCCGTGAACATATCTCGGAATGTTGGCCACGACAAATAGTCAGCCTTGAACACAGCTGTATCGCACAAAGGAAGACGCATATTGTGGGTTCGGGTGGTTGGAGCTTCAGTCTCCTTGGTGCCCTTGGATAACTTGTCAGACAATTTACCCATTGCATTCAAGCATCGTACATACGATTGGTATGACAATTTTTATTTCTTTTTAATTGAAGAAAGTTCTTTTGCTTGCAGCCCCTGAGTTGAGGAGGTAGCTTCTTCTTTTCCCACATAATTTTAAATTCACCCTGCTGAATACTGAGGGAGATTATGAAGTGGTCAACTTTGGGTTGATCATTGAAATCCGTTTCGAATTCCAAGATCGCTTCTGCTTTTTGTATGAAAGATTCCATTTTTGTATATAAATTTAGAAAATAAGGCAATTTAATGTGTACTTTAAATTTAATTTGCAAAAAAAAAAATAGCAGCCACCTATATGACCCAAGAACGCAAATTAATTAACACCGTAATAAATAAAAAAAAATGTTTCTAATATGAACTTTTATTTGTTTCAGTGTGAATTAAAAATGTACGCAGGTTTGCCATCCAAATTTGACAGGACTAAATGAATTTGTTTGTATTTATATATATTTCAACAAAATAACTAGACTTCGTAGCGATTGTGGCAAATATATCGCTATTCTAGTGATTTTATGGGCAAAATTGAGGAAAATATGCGAAAGTGAACAATAAGCGAAAGTGTAAAAAAACATAAGAAAAAATTCAATAGTTACAAGTACCAGTGAATTTTTTGTTGGGTACTTATGCAAATAAAACAGTGTGTTGTTGTTGTTGTTAAAAATTAACAAAACTGAAGTACCCAAATGGAAGTATGGTTATGTGAAACAGAAAATAGTGCAGTACCAATTTAAAAGAAAATTTGCTTGAAAAAAACTGCACTATGTTGCCTTAAGCTGTGTCAGCTATACCTTACCGCGGGTGGGGGGATATAGCTGATAGACAAAAGGCCGTATGAACACAATTCACTTTAAACAAAATTATTTGTCACCGTGCAAGTACGAGTGAATTTTTTGTTGGGTACTTATGCACACAAAACAGAGTGTAGTGTTGTTTTTGTTGAAAATAAACAAAAGTGAAGCATCCAAAGGAAAGTGTGGTTATGTGAACCAGAAAATAGTGCAGATCAATTTAAAAGAAAATTTGCTTGAAAAAAAACAGCACTGTTAACTTAAGCTGTGTAAGCTATACCTTACCGCGAGTGGGGGGATATAGCTGATAGACAAAAGGCCGTATCCACACAATTCACTTAAAAAAATTATTTGTCACAGTGCGTTTGAATATGTAACCACGTACCTTGTTTTGTTGTTGCGTTGTTTTTGCCGCTTTCTTTGTTGGGGTGGTAATTTCGCCAAAATGTTGTTAAATATCTCGAAGGTCTTACTGTGTTGTTCAAAAAATCTCGAAGGTCTTTTGTGGAAGTATTATTGCCCAAAATTGATAATGATGATCTTGATTTGCTTTTTTGTGGACTGTAGGTTCAAGTTCTGGTCCACAGGACAGGACCAATGTATATTCTCGCATGGCGCGTGGAAGCACGGAGAATATATATATGTGTATGAAAAGAAATAAAAAGGCAAATGGTTATATTATTAATGATGGCAATAATTAATTTATTTTGTATTAAAATTAGTACAATATTTTACCTTTGGTATATGATGTGGCGTGACAGCAGCAGCGACTTTCTTCCTCTGTGTTTGAAATAGAACAGCAAACAAGAAAATGATCTCCGTTGTGTCGGACCGGAGATCGTGCGGGGGTTTTCCAAGGGATATTTGTTATCCGATGGAAAACTGAGTTACCCGTGTTATGCTGCTTATATGTGTTTGTGACAATATGAGGTTGTATGCATGCGTGTTAGCAATACATGACAGTGTATTTATGTAAATACATATGTGCAACTAAATGAATTATGCATGGGGGTGGCCGTGTAAAATAGATATAAATATTTAGGTTCTGACCTAAGCAACGTGGAAGGCCAAACCGTAGCCGCAAACGCACGAGGAATTCAAGTGAAGACCTGCTGAAGGGACTGGAAAGGGGAGTGAATGAAGAAGAGGGGAAATCCGTTATGCTACCCCAGCCAACAACAAAGCCGAGCCCTTCGATCCAGATTCATAGTCCCCAACCGCATGCGCATGAGAGAGAACGCGCACCTCCGAAGCGAGACGAAATGAGCGACGGTGAGCTAATGAATACCGTTCGCCGCTGGGATTTGCATTTTTCGGGTGAAGAGTCGCTGCACGAATTTCTGGAGAGGATAGAGGAGATTGCCGAATGTTACCGCATCCCTGTCGACCGCCTCCTCCCAACGCTGCCGGAACTTCTGCGTGGCAAAGCACTCCAATGGTACCGCATCCGTAAACAACAAATCAACCAATGGAGCGATTTTCGAACGGAGGTGCAACATTTTTTCCTGCCCAAGCGTCATCTTCGATATTTGGAAGAGGCCATCCGGCAACGCAAGCAACGCGGCCGTGAAAAAGCCAAAAACTACATCCTCGCATTAGAAACGCTGATCCGCCAGCACCCGACAATGTGTAAGGAAAACCACATCGAACGAATATACGATGGTCTACGCGTTGAATACCGCCTCTTCGTCAAGCGCAGCGAGTTTAAGGCGATCGATGAGCTCCTGGAAATAACGGAAGAATATGAGCTGCTAAAAATCGAGGAAGCGAAACAGGGCAAAGTGGCGATCCACAGCCTGTATCATCTTCAAACGGAGTAAGATAGCAAGGAGTGCTGCTGGCGCTGCAAGGAACGCGGACACCGCCGCTTCCAATGCAGGGGCCGCTGGCGAATATTCTGCTCCAGGTGTGGACAAGGCAACCTCCTCTCCAGGGACTGCCTATGCCCTTCGACCAACCAATCCACCGACAACAATACATCCAGGATGCCGTCAAGTTATGTGAGAGGAAGCCGCCAAGCTTTATTTTTGCGGCCACAGAAGTATATGGAACCACCAGCCTGCAATCCCGCTGCCGAAATGCAAGTAGATGACCGTCTCTACATACCGATAACCATCGATGGCATGAGCGTGCGCGCGCTAGTAGACACCGTCGCCAACCTCTCATACGTCGACGAGTCAATACGAAACCACTTGGAGAGGAACAACATCAAACCATATCTTCACAGGCGGAGCGTCCAATTGGCAGACCCGGCGTGTGTCTATAGCTCGAATTCGTACCCAGCAAGGATTACGTACCAAGGACGAACTACTAAAACAATGATGTCCGTCATCCCGAACCTGGCAGAACGGATGATCTTAGGAATGGACTTTTTGCGGGAAAGGGGAATCACCCTCACGCTAGATGGCCAGCCGTTAGAAGTAACTTTGACCAGGAGATCAGCCGAGCTAGACACTATGTGCAATGGCCACCCGGGATCACGTGAACAATGGTCAAAAACCGGAGGACCACCAGAAGCGATTGAGCAAAACGGCAGCCCAATTACCGCAGCCGACCATTCGACCATCTGTAAACATAACTGTCCGTTGAAGCAACGCTTCTACGCCCGTTACCCGACTATGCAAAACTACAACTTCGAAGAGTACCGAAAAGGAGCGCCGAACGCGATATGCAATGCGCTCTCCCACCGCCCGTTACAAAACACCGAGCCAGACATATTTTACACGATAAAAAGCGGCAAAAAAGAGCCTGGTGAGATTATTGGCCACCATGCAATATATGCAGCCGTGGCAAATAGTAACCGCCGACTTCGTGCCACTACTACCACGTTCCAAGCAAAGAAGCACTTACCTCCTCGCCATGATCTACAAATTCTACAAGTGGGTGGAGTTAATTCCGGCGCGCCAAGCAACAACGGCAAGCGTGCTCAAAGCGCTACAAGAAAAGGTCTTATACCGACTTGGTTGTCCGAAAACCTTCCCCACCGACAATGGAAAGCAGTTCGGCGGAAAAGAGTTATCACCGTTCCTGAGCAACCACCGCACATGGGAGTAGGAGACTCCACAAATGGTAGTTGTCAGCAAAGCATCTTCAGCAGACATAAACTTCGGCGAAATAAAGCGAGGTTAGAGCGGGTGCACACGGAGGGAGCAGTACCAGTGGCCAGTCAACCGAGTCAAAATACAAAGGGTACCACATTTTTTTCCGGCCCATATATTACCGAATACCGAACGGCCATAATGCAATCACAACACGAGGTAGATAAGAACAACGCCGATATGTCAAGGATGGAAGAAGAAGGATGGCAACTTATTTATAATATTCATGAATTTCGCATTATTTTAAAATTAAATATTCTGTTAGTTTCAAGAGCAATGAAATTGTAATTAAACCTGATATCTAAACATTTTTTTTTCTGAATCAACTTTGTTAGGTATAAGTGGAATGACTCTGTATATTTTATGGAAAAAAAAATGTTAATAAAACGATGCACGCATATACACCGGCAAAGCCGGCATAACGGCACACATACAACCGCTAGGCCAGGCCTGGCGTAATACTCCTGTTCCTCACAGCAGCTTTCCGTCAACCGAAGTGGGAGGGGGACTGTATCGTAGCGTTATAATACTATGACCCCCACTGTAACCATTTTTCTCCTACGCCTGAGGGTCCCCCCTCTAACCCTTTTTCACCTACGCCTGAGAGTATACATACATAGTACATTAACAGGTAGCCAACAGCAGCAGCTAAATACCAATGCATGCGAATGGCATTTGGCGATAACAACAATATTCACACAGCACGCCAACTCACAGTAAATGGCAAACTGAAGTACCCAATTGGCGGTTCATTTCTCACTCGCATCATAGCAGAAGCAGTATAAAAGAGAATGAATTTACTGTTGTCACTTCATTTATCGCAGGTCCCTCCGCCGCCGCCACTGAGACAGTGTCCTCACAGGAAGCCGCCACCCGCAACCGCCGCTACTACGACGCGTATCAGTTTGCGGGAAAAAGTAAAATCATTAAAAATTCAGAATAAAAAGGCATATTAAACAAATAAAATATAAGTATTGTAACGAATTTGCTGCAAATTCCTCTTATTTGCCCTTTTGCTAGGTTCGCATCGCTAAACTGTTGAATAAATAACTCCAATATTGAATAATGGAAAAATGGCATTTATTAAAATACTTCACAATAACACTCAAACTGTGCAACGAATAGCTTAATAACCAAACTGATAGCTCAAATGAAACTCCACTATTCAAAATAATACTGCTATTGCTCGCTAGATATCGTCTTAGTCGTAACTGCTTGACAACTCAAATCAAACTCAAACCCTCGACTTTACTGTCGCGCCTTTTATACTTTTTGATTTCTAATTGCATACTTCTAGGCTTTTCCATTCCAGAACTTACTTGTTTGTTTCGGCTACAAAATCGCCAGCCACAACTACGTGCACAAATTATTGCCCTCTCTTGTGACAACTTAGATAGATATATGCATGTGTTTGTGCATTGCCGCTCCACTGCTCGTATACGTACATCTGTGTAGACGCAATTATTTATTCGTTTATGTAGATACATAATGATTGAATTATTGATGTGAATGTTTGTAGTTTACAGTCTCTCGAGTACACATAGGCGTATAAGTAAATGCATCTGTGTGTGACATCTCTCTGGACTACCTTATATATGTGTATACTTGATTTGATTATTGACGTAAATACTGCTTAGCATGGCCTTAGTGATGGTATAGCTTAGTGATGCTAATATCCGTGACACTGCCCTCCACCTAAGTCTGATCGTCCCGATCAGACAAATCTCTTGATCTAAACGCTGCTAATCTTTCCAAATGAACCACTTTCATTTTGGTTCGTGGTTTGGTAGTGGTTTGTATGCGGTACACTACATCGTTGATCCGTTTTACAACTTTGTATGGGCCTTCCCAGTTACACTGCAATTTCGGGGACAAACTTTTTTTCGTTGTGGGTTGTATAGCAGCACCAAATCTCCTTCCTGAAACCCTTCCGAATTAATTGCTTTATCGTATCGCTTTCATCTTGTCACTCATAATCTTTGCTCGTTGCCTTACCAGATCGTGTATCTCTCTCAGCTCTTCTTCCAAGACATCAGTGGATTTCTTGACATTCCTCTCCGCATCGGCATCTATCCCGTACTTCAAATCAGCTGGCAGTCGAAGTTCATTGCCAAAAATTACCTTTGCGGGAGTGTGGCCCGTTGTGTCATGTACTGCCGATCGGTAGGCCATCAAGAATAATGATATGTGTGTATCCCAGTCCTTATGGTACTTGTCTACTACTTTTCTTAAATGCTCCTCCAATGTTCTATTGAAACGTTCCACCATATCATCGGACTGAGGATGCAATGCAGTTGTCCGTGTTTTTCGAATGCCCAACTTCTTGCATATTTCTTGGAACACAGCTGATTCAAAATTCCTGCCTTGGTCAGAATGTAACTCCATTGGTACACCATACCTTGCAACCCATTCGTTTTTAACCACTTCTGCTACTGTTTCTGCTTCTTGGTTTGGGATTGGGTATACCTCTGGCCATTTACTGAAATAATCCATAACCACCAGTACGTATTTGTTTCCGCGGTTGCTAGTAGGAAATGGACCTGCGACATCCATGGCGACCCTTTCAAAGGGTGCACCTGAAATATACTGCTTCATCTGGCCATGACTTCGGGTTTTTGGCCCTTTCGCTCTGTTGCTTACCTCGCAATTGGCAATCCACTCGGTGACCGACTGACGGCAACCAACCCAATAGAATCTCTGCTTAATTTTCTCGAGTGTCTTCGTGATTCCAAGATAACCTCCACTTGGACCATTGTGCAGCTCGCTGAGCACGTCAGGAATCCTCTTTCTGGGAACAACTATCAATTTCTTCTTGCATTGACCATCCTCACTCTCCCATACTCGATGCAAGCAACCGGATATCAATTCTAAACTGTTCCACTGTGCCCAATATGACTTCGCAATGGGACTCTCTGCTGACATCTCCTCTCTGCTTGGTCTTTTGTTTCGTTCTAGCCCTTGCATAACATGTGACAGATCTGTATCTTCTAGCTGACACTTCCTTAGTTGTTCCTTGTCCCATTCATCCGTACACGTTATAGTCATTAGCCGGACATCTATAATGTCTTCTGACACGGAATCGCTGGCCGTAGGTGTATTTGTGAAAATGTTTAATGCACTCTACCAATGCCAACAGCTCTCTCCGCGTAAACCAGTAGTTCCTCTCTGATTTTCCAATCGAACGGCTGTAATATGCAACTACCTTTTCCTGTCCATCGACCAGTTGTGATAAAACGCCTCCTATAGCATATCCACTCGCATCTGTATCTAGAATAAATGTTGCTCCTGGAATCGGATATGCTAACATTGGGGCAGTGCACAAACGCTCCTTCAATGTTTGGAAAGCCACTTCTTGCTCCTTCTTCCATTCAAAAGCTTAATTTTTTCTTGTAAGCTCATGGAGGCTATGGGCTACGCTGGAAAAATTTGGTACAAATCGGCGGTAATATGTGCACAGCCCAAGAAAACTTCTCAATTCATGTAGGTTCTGTGGTATTGGCCAATCCTTTACAGCCTCTATCTTTTCGTTCGCAGTGCAGATGCCCTCTGTCGTTACCTTGTGACCCAAATAATTTCCTTCCTTTTTAAACAGCGCACACTTTTTGGGACTTAACTTCAGACCAGCGCCAGCTATTCTGAAAACTTCCTCCAAGTTCTTAAGATGTTCATAAAAATTCTTGCCCAATACTATGATGTCGTCCAGGTACACCAAGCATGTTTTCCAATGTAGTCCTTTCAGTACCTGGTCCATGAGTCTCTCAAAAGTAGCTGGTGCATTACAAAGTCCAAAAGGCATCACTGTAAATTGCCAAAGACCATCACCCACACTGAAGGCTGTTTTCTCTTTATCTTCCTCCTTCACTTCAACTTGGCAGTAGCCGCTTTTCAAGTGGAAAACCATTTCGTACCAGATAGCGAGTCCAGAGTGTCGTCAATTCTGGGCAATGGGTAGCTATCCTTTTTCGTTACGTCATTCAACTTCCGGTAGTCCACACAAAACCTCATTTTTCCATCTTTATTTTTTACAAGTACTACCGGTGAGCTCCATGGACTAGCTGATGGTTCGATGACGCCGCTGTCGCTCATTTCTTGAATGATTTGACTCACCACTTCCCGCTTCGCCAGTGGAACACTACGTGGAGCTTGACGGATCGGCCTCGCATCTCCAGTGTCAATTTGATGTTTCGCAACGTTGGTGCGGCCTGGTTTAGAATCATCCTGATCAAATATGTTCGCGTACTGTAGGAGCAATTGTTTTGCCTTACTCTGATATGCTTCCTCTAGCCCCTGCGTCCATGCCGTGATGTCATTTGAAAGATCAGTATTACTAGCTGAAACGTGTTCCTGGAGCTGTTCACAGTTAATAACTACTTCAGCCTCTTGGCATCTTCCCAAAATAGCTCCTTTAGTCAGTTTGAGTGGTGACTTGAACTCATTGAGTACTCTTACTGGAATAATTCCATCTTGTTTTGTCATAGCCAGGGTTTTTCCTACAAGTATGTTTAGTGCTGATTTGTTTGCTGCTTCGACAACCCACAATTTGTTTGTCCCACAATCTCCATCATCCTTTGCCCAGATGACTGCTTCGGATTTTGGTGGTATTTGCTGACTCTCTTCCACCAGCACTCTTTTACTGCTGAAGCCTCTCTCGTAGCCGAAACTAAGTGGTACATCCATGTTTTTATATCGCATCGTCTTGCTTTGCATGTCGATCTTGATGCCCTGGTCGATTAAGAAGTCCACTCCAATTATGATTTCATCAACAATTTCCGCCGCTATAAAATTGTGTACTACCATGACGTTCCCAAATGCGACTTCACATTCTACTTCTCCAATTACCTGGGTGTCCTCTCCCGTGGCTGTACGTAATCTTGCTCCAAGCAATGGTCTTATCTTTTTGTTGACTAAATCCGCTCGAATGATGGAATGAGATGCACCCGTATCTAAAGTCAGTAAACGTTCCTTTCCGTCCACATGTCCTCCAATAGTAAGATTGCTCGATCTTATTCCAATCTGCGAGATAGAGATTATGGGGTATTCAATTGCGGGAGCCAGCTGTCGCCCCTTGCGGTTGACTCGATTTAGTTTAACGATTGAGTGGTCTTGGAGATTTCCTCATCACCTTCTGCTCTGCGTTTACGACCACCCACATTGTTGGAGCTATTGGGACCGCTGCTGCAATGTCGTGCAATATGACCTGGGTTGCTGCACTTGAAACATTTAATAATTCCGGCATTTTTCTGTTGTGATCCCTTCAGTGCTTCCAAAATTGTGTCTACCCAATCTGGTCTTTCCACATACACACGATGAGCTTTGTATGCTGGTTTACTCAATAGTGAGGCCGTTTACTGAGTCAATGCATGCTATACCGTTTCAGCAAATGTCAGCTTTGGGTTTGCGTATGTAGCTCGCTTCGTTTCCACGTCCCGTATGCCATTTATGAAACTCTGGATTTTTACCCTCTCGGTGTATTCCACGGGTGCGTCCGCATTTGCGAGATGAGCCAACCTTTCAACATCCGAGGCAAACTCCTCAAAGTCTCATTCGCTCTTTGGTGAGGGTTTTGCAACTCAATTTGGAATATCTGTTTCCTATGCTCGCTTCCATAACATCGTTCTACAGCAGCCATCAATGCTTCATAACTGTTCCGTTCGTACTCTGGAATCGTCTGTAAGATTTCCGCTGCAGGCCCTTTCAATGCCACGAACAGTGCAGCGACTTTATCTTCCGCATTCCAGTTGTTCACTGCTGCGGTCTTCTCAAACTGTAGCTTAAAGACCTGGAAAGGAACAGAACCGTCAAAGGATGGTGTTTTTACCTTTGGATTACTCGCTGAAACTGCTGGACGATTTAATTGTAACTGCTCCATACGATCCTTCAAATCATCGACCTCTGCCTGAAATTGAGCGATTTTTGCATCCTGCGCTTCCAGCTTTGATGTAACCCTTGCTTCCTATGCTTCTAACTGTGAAGACATTTGTGCCACCTGCAATGATAAGCGCTCCTCTTGTTCTTCCATCTTTGATGTTATACGGGTTTCCTGCGATTCCAGTTGTGAAGCAATTTGTGTCGACATTTCTGAAATACGTGTTTCTTGTGCTTCAATCTTCGCTGTTATACGGTTCTCCTGCGATTCCAGCTGAGTTTCCATCTTGGATGTAATACCTGTCATTTGCGATTCCAGTTGAGATGACATGTTGGTGGATATTTGTGATGACATTTCGGACATTTGTGCCGATATTGCAGCCAATATCATGTTCAGGTCTGTGTTCGTCATTGTCTGCTGTGTTTCTTCCATTTTTGTTATTTCCTCGCCATCAAGATGAAAGTCACACTCTTCCACATCAATTCCTTCTGCTTCCATTGCCTCTCGCAGCCGTGCCTGAAGTTCCAGTTTAACGCCGCTTGTATTCAATCCACGGCTCTCCAACTCCTTCTTTAGTTGCTGGATGTTCAATTCACTGAACTTTGCCATATCCTTGTTGTCGTCTGGAATTTATTCAACAATTCCTCTTCTGACACCAATTGTAACGAATTTGCTACAAATTCCTCTTATTTGCCCTTTTGCTAGGTTCGTATCGCTAAACTGTTGAATAAATAACTCCAATATTGAATAATGGAAAAATGGCATTTATTAAAATACTTACAATAACACTCAAACTGTGCAACGAATAGCTTAATAACCAAACTGATAGCTCAAATGAAACTCCACTATTCAAAATAATACTGCTATTGCTCGCTAGATATCGTCTTAGTCGTAACTGCTTGACAACTCAAATCAAACTCAAACCCTCGCCTTTACTGTCGCGCCTTTTATACTTTTTGATTTCTAATTGCATACTTCTATTTTTCCATTCCAGAACTTACTAGTTTGTTTCGGCTACAAAATCGCCAGCCACAACTACGTGCACAAATTATTGCCCTCTCTTGTGACAACTCAGATAGATATATGCATGTGTTTGTGCATTGCCGCTCCACTGCTCGTATACGTACATCTGTGTAGACGTAATTATTTATTCGTTTATGTAGATACATAATGATTGAATTATTGATGTGAATGTTTGTAGTTTACAGTCTCTCGAGTACACATAGGCGTATAAGTAAATGCATCTGTGTGTGACATCTCTCTGGGCTGCCTTATATATGTGTATACTTGATTTGATTATTGACGTAAATACTGCTTAGCATGGCCTTAGTGATGGTATAGCTTAGTGATGCTAATATCCGTGACAGTATATTATAAAAAGTGATATGTATACTAATTTAATTACAATCTATTGTTATAATAGGTCAAAAATTGTCACAACTCGCCAACAATGTTCCTGTTTACTTGACCTATTGCAGCAGCACCCTGAAATGGCGCTAGGCTTTACAAAGTACCCAACGGAGGAGGTTAACAAATTTTGGGGAAACATTGCAAATAGTATTGCGCCACCAACAAAAGATGCAACTATCTAGTAAATAATGCTTTTGTAATACGTATGCATATCGGCAACTTAGCTTCACAGATTTGGAAGAAGCTTTAAAAGAATTAAATTAAAATTAAATTACTAAAATATTTATTTTAATTTTTAAGGGTCTTATAATAATGACAATTATTGCAAAAACTATAAAACATGATTACACCCTGAAACCTATATTTTTCGTAGAACTCCCTTTTTACGCTACGTTTCTCTTCGTTGGTCATGTCTAAGTATATATCCGCAAAAAAAAAAAGTTTTACCGATGCTAAGCTAGTTATAGGCCTCATTGAACATGACCGACCGAACGGTGTACTTCTTTCATTTATAACATCGAGCACGTAGGTAAACGCAGCCTTGTTTAGGCGGAAAGTTTATATAAAACACAATTTTTTAAAACCTTTATAAGTTCATTAAAACACGGATCCTTTCACATACATAGCCTCTTCTAATTTCAAGACTCCTCGTAATTTTTAAATCACGCCTTTCTTGCTCATTTTCTTCTAACAAAGCTGCAAATGGTATGGAATCCATTTTAAGCACTAAACTTTTTTTTAAATGATATAACGCAATTTTAAACTAAAATTTAAATTGAAATTATTTATTTACAATATATTCGGTTTCACATGAGTTCAGTGATAGCAAATTCTTCGTATTCGTAGCGGAGGGTTGTATTCATAGATTTTCTACGATGGATTCAAGAATAGGGCTGACTGTCCGCCGTCCAGCCGCCGTGCTACTCCCGCCACTGCGCCAATCCGTCCGCTAATACTGTCCGCCGTCCGGCCGCCGCGAAGAATCACCATTATAATGCAAGCTGGTGGGGAAACCATTAGTTTTACGTTTTGAGTCAATAAAACGCCAGAACCCCGATGGGTTAGATTTAAGGTTATTTTCAATTTTATACATGTAATTCCGAAACAAAAAGCCATGGAGATAATCAAAATCCTTTCTGAAGCGAAGGAAATTAAGTCGGTTAGTCTCCAGATTACATTTTTTAACTTTTTTAATGTTTTTTTTTTTAAATTCTTTAAATTACAAAACCTAGAACAAAACCAAGGTGGTTAATTTCGGGTAATTAGTCTTTTAACAGGGGCATAGTAAGTTATGGCAAGATTTAAATTTTCTCGAAAAGTATTATATGCAACGGTCGGGCCGTTCAAGCCATTAAGAAATGCCCAGTCCATTGATTTTAAAAATTATTTAACGGTACATAACCCGCCTTCAAATAATCGCGTTCCTCCAAAACATTGGATTTTATAGTTTCGAAACTGTAAAATTGGGTCACAACTAAAATCGCTTTGTGATGCAAGCTGTTACTTAAAATTGGATGCAGACCCTCCTCGCAAGATAATTTTAAGTTACTGGAAGAAAAAATTAAATCAATTAATCTACTGTTATCATTTAAAATTGAATTGTGCTGATTAAAACCAGGCCTGTTAAATAATGATTACTAATGGTAATGATTAGCAGTTCCATTGATTATTTGCGTTAGACGCCATTTAATGATTACTTGCCATTATATTCTATTTTTAATGATTAAATTTGAATTGATTAAAAAAAATAATCAAAAAAATCATGATTTTTTACTATTAATAAAACAATTTAAAATAATCAAAAATAATAAAAAGTAATTAAAAATCAAAATTAATCAAAACTAATTGATTATTTTTGATTTATTTATTTACTTTTTTTGATTATTTTTCTGCTCTGTTGAAATAAAAATTCCCGTTTGTTGCACGCACGGGATAATTTCCACATACAAATACATTTTAAGATGCAATAGTAAATCGTAACCGCTTACCGAGGCGAATATATTTTAATTTCCCAATCATTACATGGCGATCGTGCCATACTGCCTGAATTAAATTGGCATCCTACCCGCTCTGCTTAATAATAAAGAGACCGCTGTTAAAAAGCGGTTTGCTAAACATATTTAGCAGGACTGATTTCATTTTTATACCAAGCAGGATACGCCTTACCTACAGGGCGATCCTGCCACACTGCTGAATTAAAACGGCAGTCTCCCTCGTCTGCTGCTTGAAGTATAGGCAGAATTCAGATACAAAATATTTTTGAAAAAGGAGTTTAAGGCATCAACTTTCCAACGGCGAACGGTATTGTCAATGCAAAGGGGGCGGATCACAGCGACAGTGACAACAAGGGTGCAAGACAAATTTTAAAAATTCATGAATACGACAAAGGAAAAAAGGAAAAATATTTTTGGTCTTTAATACGGATGGCATTTTCATTAACTGCAACCAAACCCGCATAGCGAAGTGGAATAAACGTGGAGTAAAAGAGTATGCACTATCAGCATGTTGGAGGTTCTACGTGGGCTATACAACTTGTTGAAGGATGACCGGGATTATGTATTATTTATCTTATTATGTATTTATTATCTAGGTATTTTTAAGATTATAATAGAAGCATTTGGCAACCTTACAGCTGCCAGTTTACGGGCAAAAAGTAGATTTTTGCCAATAAATTTAAGAACTTTTTTTCCTTTCCCCCTCTAATTTTTTTTAAATGAATGATATAAATAATCAGGAAGAATTTGACGCTATATTCTTGCGTTGTAGCAAATTAATTTAGGAAGAAGAAAACAAATTAGAAAAAGTAGTAAAAAAAACAGTAGAAGTAAAAACAGTAGAAATAACTAAACAGGGCCCTAAGGCAGTTACCATAGAAGAATATTGGCGTTGAAATCAGCATCATAAAATAGAGTAACCAAAGATTCCAAAACCAGATAAAATCAAAAGAAAGAGAGGAGGTAAAAAATTCAACCTTAGAAAAACGATAGCAACTTTGTACCAAAAAATTAACTTATCCACAAACACAGAGGAAAAAATTCGTATAAAGACAGAAATAAGAAAAATCAAGGGCATATAAAGTAAGCATTTTCAATGGAGAGTGCATTGCCTAATGACCTTGACTACGAGGCTATCAACCGCACTGTTGATAATTTAGAATTGGAAAATAGGAATTTTAAGAAAAGGATAATATCATTAAAGAAATTAAAAGAAGCAGAAAAGTCATTAGTCTCACTTAAAAAATGGTGAAACTGATTGACATGCCTAGGGAACCCACCTTAGAAAATGTATTAATAAGCGGACTAACCACAGCTGAAGAAAGGTGGAGGTACGAAGTTAAATATATGGGACGTACCGACTAATAAATAAATAAATAAATATAAGAAAATGTTTGCAATTATTATTTCGAAATGGGAGGTAAAGAATCCAAAGTAGAAGAACCCATTTCAAACGTAATTAATTCCATTCAGGTCGTTGACCATAGTGAAGCATTAGAATTTATCAAAATCTTGTTGATAATATTAACAATTTGCACTCGCCTCAATTTGTTTCTCCAATTATACTCAGCTCACAATAAATTCTTAAAGAAAAGATACATGAGCCGTACAGATGGTCTACACAAAGTCTAATTCTAGGGGACAAATATATAACCCAATGGAGAAATGGCAAACCATTCTGAACAAGCTTGTGGAAGAGAAGACCTTGGCGGAAAAGTCTTATAAGTGTATCAACAAAAATACAACCATACTAAGATATACTGCGTTGAAACACCTCACGACAATATTACAGTCATTAAAAAATATAGTAAAAATCATACAAAGAGTATATAGCAATTTAACAGCTAAACATCAGATAGAAGCACAACAAATTTTTTCCAGTGTCAGGGATAAATTGGTATCCTCATTAAGGAGATATAACGTTGAGGCATTGGTCCCAACGTCATTTGGAAAGGAAATTTTGCTGCACTATTGCCAGAGACTCAACCCAATTTAGGGGAAGCCCTAAAAATTGAAATTACTGATAAAAATTCGCAAACAGAAAGCGACAAAATGCCACAAACAATTCTCGAATTTCTAAAGATTGCTTCGTCAGTTCTGCCAGAATTTGATAGTAAAGCTGAGAACTTGAATAGCTTCTTAGATGCTTTGGATATCCTAGAACAAATTAAGGATACCCATGAAGCTATAGCTGTTTCGATGATAAAAACCAAGCTGAAAGGAACAGCCAGAAACCTATTAAGCAGTGAAAGCTCAATTGAAGCAATAAAACAAAAATTAAAAACAGCAATTAAAGGTGAATCATTTGAAGTTTTGACAGCAAAACTCCTGAACATCCAGCAACGTAGTAAAACGGCATACCAATACACTGCTGGAATTGAAAGACTCACAAAATCGTTGGAAGGCGCTTACATAACTGACGGACTAGCACCAGAGTTAGCAACCAAGTATGCTACACAATCAGCTGTGAAAGCTATGTGTAAAAATAACTGCAACGAAAAGGTAAAAACCATTACGCAAGCTGGAACGAACAATGAACGAAGCCATTAAAATTCATTAACAGTTGCACACAGGTAACTCGAAATCCAAATTCAATATTACATATTCGCCAACAAAATCAGTTCCGAGGTAACTTCCGCAGGAGTTACCAAAACAATAATTTTAGAGGAAATTAAAGACGTTCTTTCAAAACCTATAATAATAATAACAATAATAATAATAATAGACAAAACAACCAAAGATCTGGTCAAAATTTCGGATCGCGGGGAAATACGCGCGATACCACCAGAAATGTCCGAAATGTTACACAACAGGAAAACCAACAAACTCCACCTCAATAAATAACAAATTATATATTTTCAATTTACATCTTAATAGCTACATATCTTCCAGAACAACTATGAATGATTCCATATCAACCCTCCTAATCGATACGGGAGCGGATATTTCAATAATAAACAAGTAAGGACGGAACTGTCTCCGGCTGTGCCGAAGACTTCATACCTTTCATGAATGGGGCTGAACAATAATCTTATCCCGTTCGTAATCCCCAAATAATCGGATTTATAAGATAAGAAATATATAGTGAACAGATGTACATACCTAAACGATTTTTAAGATAAATACAAAATAAACAAGTAAGGAAGGATAAGTTCGGGTGTAACCGAACATTACATACTCAGTTGAGAGCTGTGGAGACAAAGTAAGGGAAATCACCATGTTGTAAAAGGAACCTAGGGTAACCCTGGAATTTGTTTGTATGACATGTGTATCAAATGGAAGGTATTAATGAGTATTTTAAGAGGAAGTGGGCCATAGATCTATAGATGGACGCCATTTAGGGATATCGCCATAAAGGTGGACCAGGCCTGACTCGAGAATTTGTTTGTACGATATGGGTATCAAATGAATTGTGTTAATGAGTATTTCAAAAGGGCGTGGGTCTTAGTTCTATAGGTGGACACCTTTTCGAGATATCGATATAAACGTGGACCAGGGGTGACTCTAGAATTTGTTTGTACTATATGGGTATCAAATGAAAGGTGTTAATGAGTATTTTAGAAGGGAGTGGGCCTTAGTTCTATAGGTGGACGCCTTTTCGGAATATCGTTATAAAAGTGGACCTGGGTTGACTCTAGAATGCGTTTGTACAATATGGGTGTCAAACGAAAAGTGTAATAAGTGTTTTAAAAGGGAGTGGGCCTTTGTTCTATGGGTGGACGCCTTTTCTGGATATCGCCATAAACGTGGACCAGGGGTGACTCTAGAATGCGTTTGTACAATATGGGTATCAAATGAAAGGTGCTACTGAGAATTTTAAAAGAACGCCTTTTCGAGATATCGCCATAAAGGTGGACCAGGGGTGACTCTAGAATTTGTTTGTACGATATGGGTATCAAATGAAAGGTGTTAATAAGTATTTTAAAAGGGCGTGGGTCTTAGTACTATAGGTGGACGCCTTTTCGAGATATCGCCATAAAGTGGACCAGGGGTGACTCTAGAATTTGTTTGTACGATATGGGTATCAAATGAAAGTCGTTAATGAGTATTTTAAAAGGGCGTGGGTCTTAGTTCTATAGGTGGACGCCTTTTCGAGATATCGCCATAAAGGTGGACCAGGGGTGACACTAGAATTTGTTTGTACGATATGGGTATCAAATGAAAGGTGTTAAAGAGTATTTTAAAAGGGCGTGGGTCTTAGTTCTATAGGTGGACGCCTTTTCGAGATATCTCCATAAAGGTAGACCAGGGGTGACTCTAGAATTTGTTTGTACGATATGGGTATCAAATGAAAGGTGTTAATGAGTATTTTAAAAGGAAGTGGGCCTTAGTTCTATATGTGGACGCCTTTTCGAGATATCGCCATAAAGGTGGGCCAGGGGTGACTCTAGAGTTTTTGTGTACGATATGGGTATCAAATGAAAGGTGTTAATGAGTATTTTAGAAGGGTGTGGGCCTTAGTTCTATAGGTGGACGCCTTTTCGAGATATCGCCATAAAGGTGGACCAGGGGTGACTCTAGAATTTGTTTGTACGGTATGGGTATCAAATGAAAGGTGTTAATGAGTATTTTAAAAGGGCGCGGGCCTTAGTTCTATAGGTGGACGCCCTTTCGAGATATCGACATAAAGGTGGACCAGGGGTGACTCTAGAATTTGTTTATACGATATGGGTATCAAATGAAAGGTGTTAAAGAGTATTTTAAAAGGGAGTGGGCCTTAGTTCTATAGGTGGATGCCTTTTCGAGATATCGCCATAAACGTGGGCCAGGGGTGACTCTAGAATTTTTTTGTACGATATGGGTATGAAATGAAAGGTGTTAATGAGTATTTTAAAAAGGCGTGGGCCTTTTCGAGATATCGACATAAAGGTGGACCAGGGGTGACTCTAGAATTTATTTGTACGATATGGGTATCAAATGAAAGGTGTTAATGAGTATTTTAAAAAGGAATGGGCCTTAGTTCTATATGTGGACGCCTTTTCGAGATATCGCCATAAACGTGAACCAGGGGTGACTCTAGAATGTGCTTGTACGATATGGGTATCAAATTAAAGGTATTAATGAGGGTTTTAAAAGGAAGTGGCCCTTAGTTGTATATGTGAAGGCGTTTTCGAGATATCTACCAAAATGTGGACCAGGGTGATCCAGAACATCATCTGTTGGGTACCGCTAATTTATTTATATATGCAATACCACGTACAGTATTCCTTCCAAGATTCCAAGGGCTTTTGATTTCGCCCTGCAAAACTTTTTCATTTGCTTCTACTTAATATGGTAGGTGTCACACCCATTTTACCAAGTTTTTTTCTAAAGTTATATTTTGCGTCAATAGACCAATACAATTACCATGTTTCATCCCTTTTTTCGTATTTGGTATATAATTATGGCATTTTTTTCATTTTTCGTAATTTTCGATATCGAAAAGTGACGGATTTCGGCCATTTTTTACACCAATACAAAGTGAGTTCAGATAAGTACCTGAACTGAGTTTAGTAAAGATATATCGATTTTTGCTCAAGTTATCGTGTTAACGGCCGAGCGGAAGGACAGACGGTCGACTATGTATAAAAACTGGGCGTGGCTTCAACCGATTTCGCCCTTTTTCACAGAAAACAGTTATCGTCTTAGAAGCTAAGCCTCTACCAAATTTCACAAGGATTGGTTAATTTTTGTTCGACTTATGGCATTAAAAGCATCCTAGACAAATTAAATGAAAAAGGGCGGAGCCACGCCCATTTTGAAATTTTCTTTTATTTTTGTATTTTGTTGCACCATATCATTACTGGAGTTTAATGTTGGCATAACTTACTTATATGCTGTAAAGATATTAACTTTTCTTTTAAAATTTGAATTTAAAAAAAAAATTTTTTAAAAAGTGGGCGTGGTCGTTTTCCGATTTTGTTAATTTTTATTAAGCAGACATAAAGTAATAAGAGTAACGTTCCTGCCAAATTTCATCATGATATCTTCAACGACTGCCAAATTACAGATTGCAAAACTTCTAAATTACCTTCATTTAAAAGTGGGCGGTGCCACGCCCATTGTCCAAAATTTTACTAGTTTTCTATTCTGCGTCATAAGCTCAACTCACCCACCAAGTTTCATCATTTCAGTTAATGCATATTTGGTAATGAATTATCGCACTTTTTCGATTTTTCGTTATTGTCCGATATCGTTCATTTTAAATAGCGATCTGAGATGAGTGCCCAGGAACCTACATACCAAATTTCATCAAGATACCTCAAAATTTACTCAAGTTATCGTGTTAACGGACAGACGGACGGACGGACGGACGGACGGACATGGCCCAATCGAATTTTTTTTCGATACTGATGATTTTGATATATGGAAGTCTATATCTATCTCGATTCCTTTATACCTGTACAACCAACCGTTATCCAATCAAAGTTAATATACTCTGTGAGATCTGCTCAACTGAGTATAAAAATAGGTAGGTACTTTGTGTGAGGATGCAAATTTCAGGTTTTTTGTGGTCTGCGTGTAAAAACTATGACTACGAATCACATATTTCAACAATATATGAAGAAAACGTAACTATTTAATGAAATTTGAAGCTTCTAGCCGTAAAAAAGTACAAAATTGACAGTTTATATGGGGTATATATATACCACCGATCTCTATAATTTTTTCAGACAACAATATATGCTATATGCGAAAGCATTTGGTGAAATTTGAAGTTTCTAGCTGTTAAAATGGGGCAGAAATTGCGCAAAGTTTTTTTATCTGAACAATCGGTTGTATGAGATATATACTATATATACCACCGATCTCAATGACTTTTTGAGACAATAATATATGCTATATACCTAAGCATTTGGTGAAATTTAAAGCTTCTAGCTGTTAAAATGGGGCAGAAATTACGCAAAGTTTCTTATGTGAACAATCGGTTGTATGAGATATATGCTATATATACCACCGGTCTCTATGATTTTTTCAGACAACAATATATGTTATACACGTAAGCATATGGTGAAATTTGAACATATCTAAACGATTTTTGAGATAAATATAAAATAAAAAATAGGTAGGTACTTTGTGTGAGGATGCAAAGCTTCACGTTTTTTGTGGTCTGCATGTAAAAACTATGACTACGAATCACGTATTTCAAAAATATATATTACGTAAATGTAACTATTTGATGAAATTTGATGAATTTTGAAGCCTCTAGCCGTAAAAAAGGGGCAAAAATGACAGTTTATATGGGGTATAAAATATATATACCACCGATCTCTATGATTTTTTCGGACAACAATATATGCTGTATACGTAAGCATTTGGTGAAATTTGAAGCTTGAACGCTGCAAAGAGGTGGCTTATAGACGCAGACAAGCGCTGCCGCAAGTGCGGAAGAGACGTGGAGACATTACCACATGTGCTTAACCAATGCACCCCCTACTCCGCGGCACGACAGCAACGCCACAACAACATCCAAGACAGACACGTAAGAGCCTTGAGGTGCCCCAGGAACGTGAGAGTAAATAGAATAGTAGAAGGCTCCCACGGTACTGCTGGCACCCTAAGACCAGACATCGTCATACGGGACGAAGTAAGCCGACGAATCACTCTGATCGACGTGGCTATTCCGTTTGAAAATAGAGGCGAGGCTTTTAAGGATGCTCGGCAGCAAAAGCTACAGAAATACCAGCCGCTTGCTGACCAGCTATCGACACTTGGCTATGAAGTCAGAGTGGAGGCCTTTATAGTTGGAGCACTGGGCGGATGGGACCCGGCAAATGAACGAGTCATAAACCTTCTGAACATCACGCGCTATTATGCAAGCCTGATGAGAAGACTCATGATAAGCGATACCATTCGCTGGTCGCGGGACATCTATGTGGAGCACGTAAGCGGTACCAGACAATACCGTGATACACCATCATGAAAATAATACAACCACCAAGTTACAGCCAATAAATGCTTTGTTGAAAATTATAAATTATTAATTGTTATTATCTGTTATATGTGATGTTTAGTTACCATTTAAAGTCCTCGTGATTGAAATATATTTTTGTCAGCAACATGTCAACCTTTACTAATTGTAACGAAGTTTAAAAAATTTTAAAACTATTTGTAGTTATACCAAACGTAGATACACCACCACTTATTGCAATTGTGGATTAGCTATTTGCGGTGAACATGCACAAAAAAGGTGCCCTGAGTGTGCTTGAAAAACAATATGTATGTATTCATAATCATTAAAATCAATAATAAAGTACTATTTTTGCTTATTTTATATATTTTAATAAAAAATTACTCTTATATATATCCTGGCTTTCAATTTTTTTCATTTTAAACTACTACTTCACAAAATAAATCAGATAAAAAAAATAAATGTAAGGCGCGATAACCTCCGAAGAGATCTAAGGCCGAGCTTCTCTTCCAATTTGCGTCGTGCTCCTCTTGATTTTCCCTACAAATTGGCCGGACGGGACCTACATGTTTTATGCCGACTCCGAACGGCATCTGCAAAGCAGATGTGTTTTCACTGAGAGCTTTTCATGGCAGAAATACACCCGGAGTGCTTGCCAAACACTGCCGAGGGCGACCCCGCTTAGAAAATGTTTCTTCTAATTGAAAAATCTTATTTCTAAAATTTTGATGTTGCTTTGCCCGGGAGTTGAACCCAGGGCATACGGTGTGATAGGCGGAGCACGCTACCATCACACCACGGTGGCCGCGTAACGTAAAATTTTGAAGTGAGTAAAATTTACTCATCGGTACATATAAGCGCCTACAATTTAACCGTACCCTTCTAGGGCTAGAAAGTTTTTGTGCAATATAGATAAAAAATGAAAGCTGTTGATGAGTGCTTAATACAGGGTAATTTTCATACCTATTTGTGACTAGGGTCTCGAGATATAGGCCAAAACGTGGACCCGGATACCCCTAGAATGTGTGTGTAGTATGGATATCAAATGTAAGCTGTTGCTGAGAGTTTTAAAGTAATTTTCATTGAGACATTCGATTCAGTCGCATCAACGTGGCAAAACTGATAAATATGCATGCGAAGCCGAAATAAAGACATAAATTAATAATACCCACATACCTATTTACATACGTCCTATTCGATTTGCTTGAAATTTGGTATATAAATTTGCCTATATTAGTATTTACGATCCTTTTTTCCGGGAAGTCAACAAGAGACGGGCTGGGAATGGGATTAGGACTAGGACTGGGGCTGATACTCGGAGTGGGACTAGGACTCGGAATGGCACTGGAACAAAATACATACCATCCTCTGGGACTGGCAATAAGGGGTGAAGAAGAGTGAAAAAAACTTGAAATATGAGAAAAGAGGGAAGGAGAGACTGAGAAAGAGATAGAGTGAGACGAAGATAGAGATGGATGAAGCGAAAAAGACGGAGGGAGGAGTGAATAAAAGGATTGAGAAAAAGTGTAGAGGGGAGAGGGCACAGATAGACGGAAAAATCTTATTAAAATGTATGCAGATAGACCAAATTTAGAGCAGAACAACGTCTGACGGGTCTGCTAGTATTATATACAAAGATAATTGAGAATTATTTCCTTGTGTCATACAAGAAGTGCAGACCTAGCAGGTTACCCCTCCCATCATAAGAAGGGAGGAAACTATGCCACTGATGCGAATTTTGTAAATATCTTTTGCACGCGTTCGATTTTATAAATGTGTACAACGTAGCGACTCCAAGTACGGAACAGTATTCTAGGCGACTCCTGACTAGAGAAATATATAGCGATTTAAAATCAGTGGATCCTTGAACTCTTTGGTGTTTCCTCTTATAAACCCTAGCATAGCATAGGCTTTAGACACCATAAAGTGTATATGTTTCGAGAATGTGAGCTTTGAATCAAAGATAACACCCAAATCTTTCATTTCCTCACCACGAGATATTTTACAACTGTTTAGCTCATAGTCAAATGTAATGTTTCTCGTAGGCATTCTAGAAAACGATACTACATAAAAGTTATTGATATTTAGTTGTAGGCGATTAAAAGAACACCATTTTTCAAGAGCTTCGAGATCGCGCTGCATTTTAAGACTATCAGAGTGTTCGCGTACAACTGAAAAAATCTTCATATCGTCAGCGAATATCAGACAGTTAGTGAAGTTGAAGCAATTTGGTAAGTCATTTATATATAATAAGAACTAGTATCGCCCGTGGTCGAAATTCGACCAACTTGTATTTTTTTCAACTCACTCTATGCATCCATTGTTGGGGTAGTGCAATAATGCGTTAATAGTTGAGCAGTGAGTGGAAATATAGCAAACTGATCTATCTTACTTAAAGTTATCATTAAAATTTTGAATTTGACCTAATACGTTACAATCTTTGATTGTATTTTCTTACACTTTTCTACAAACTTTTCAAATGTAATTATAAGTTTTGGTATGGAGCTCCTTAAAAAAAATATAACATATATCTAAATTCAAATAAAATTTATATAGAAATGTGGTGAAATTACTTGAAATTGAATTGAAAATTTGCTTTTTCCACACCAACCGGAAGATACGCCGTCGGCGCGCTATCGAAGTTAGTTTTGGGTGCTCGGTTCCCCAGTAGCCCTATATCACTAATATAAACTACATATACATATATCGCCCATTTACTTCAATAGCGTCATAATTCAAAAAACACGAATTTTTAGTCAAGAACGAAGAAATTTGCTAAAGGAATTCATATTCATATTCATATTCATATTCATATTTATTGAGTCAATGGCAGAAACCTTACTGACTAGATTTACAAGTTTGCAAATTAACTTAAAACTAAGCAACTAAAATTAATTAATTCAAGGATGAGATAAATTTTCTCGATAGTAAGACTCAATCCGTAACTTAAACAAAGGCCTGGGCATTGCAAAGTCAAGATTTAGCATTCTGGAAATTTTATTAAACTCTTCGAGACCTCTTGTGAGAGGGGCAAAGCTAAGGTAATTGGTTCTCAGAACTTCACCGTAGAATATATTATGAGAGCGTAGAGATCTACTAGGAATTAGAAAATTTAACTGCTCCAACAGAGCTGAGCAATCAATAGTACCAGAGATAATATCGTAAATAAACATTAAATGTTGTACTGAGCGTCTGACATGCAGTCGCATAACATTTATAAGCATGCACCTGTTTATATAAGGAGGTAGGGGATTAACAAAATGAAGGGGTAGGAGGGCGAATCGAATGAATTTACGTTGAACCCTTTCAATTCTAGCAGAGTATGTGCTGTAAATGGGATTCCATATGATAGAGGCGTACTCTAATTTAGATCGCACTAATGAATTATACAATATACTCCTAGTGTATGGGTCCTTAAAATCCTTCGCATAACGCCGTAAAAAAGCTAAATTAGCATACGCTTTTGGTATAAGATAGTTAACATGGTTAACGAAAGTGAACGAAGAGTCGAAAATGACACCAAGATCACGAAATTCTTTGACCGAGGCAAGATATGTATTAGCGATATAGTATGTTGACGTAAGCGCACTTGTAGATCTAGAAAACGTTATATGCCAACATTTGCTACTGTTAAGTCTCAGATGATTATTAGAAGCCCACACATTAAGAGCATCCAAATCTCTCTGTAGGAGCAATGCATCAGATACAGTGGTGATACGCCTAAACAGTTTTAAATCATCAGCATAAAGTAAATAATTTGAATGCTTTAAATATAAGCCGACGTCATTAATGAAGATAACAAATAAGATTGGACCGAGAATACTACCTTGTGGCACCCCAGAGGTTGCCAAGAACTCATACGACCTCATATTCTCGATTTCAACAAATAAAATTCGGTTTGTCAGGTATGACTTTAACCATGACAGAAAAGCTGAATGGAAACCAATGTACTCAAGTTTCTGAAGAAGTATCTTGTGGGACACTGTGTCAAACGCCTTAGAGAAATCTGTATATATAGTATCAACTTGATACCCATCCTTAAAAGCAGAAACACAGTATTGCGAAAAAACAGCTAAGTTTGTCACTGTTGAACGACACGCAACAAACCCATGCTGACATGGATCGATTATTCCTTTAATAGCAAAAGCCAACTTCTCCTTTACTACTTTCTCAAACAGTTTTGAACAGGTTGATAGTTTAGAGATTGGCCTGTAGTTTGCTACCTCGCTCTTATTTCCAGACTTGAAGATTGCAGTAATAGAAGCCAATTTCCATCGATCAATGAAAACGCCAGTGGACAATGACACATTAAAGATATGGCACAACGGCACGCATAGCGAACTACTACATTTTTTAACCAAAAAAGAAGACAGCCCATCAATATCTTTTTTTAAAGAAGATTGTAGGGACGAGATGCCAATAATAATATCTGATTCCGATACCAATAATGAGCCAAAGTCCAAGGAATTAGCTGTATCAGAACCAACCCTAACATCAGAAATATTAGAGTCAACAACAAAATTAGATTTGAAAAAATCAGCAAAAAGGTTCACTGTTTCCACTAAACTGTTTGAACTAATGCCATTAAAATTGACAGAGGTTGGAATATTGGAGCAAGCTGTTTTTGTACGGACAAAGTTCCAAAAGGCCTTGGGATTTTGCTTTAACTCTTCTTCGAAACGGGAGATGTATTTATTATATAAAAACTTATCAAGCACATTGAACTGATTCATGTATAATAAATATCGATCTCTAAATGAAAAGTCGTTGGTTGCTTTGGACAACTTAAAATACTTATTTCTAAGATTTTTAAGCTTTTTTAACCTGGTATTGTACCAGGGTAATTTATGTATTTTGCCTCGAAGAAGGGGGAGATTTCTACTAAATATATCAGATAACTGCAGCAGAAAAATTTCAAAGCATTCAGAGGCATTTTTAGCACAGAAAATAGACTTCCAGTCAATTTCAGCAATACTCGAATTGAGTGCATCAAAATTTGCATCTTTGAAATTGTAGGAGGGAGTATTTTGAGTGGTATTGTTGTTAGGTACAAATTCAATGAAATTTAATAATAAAGATAAGGGTACGTGATGCATGTCCGATTTGCAGATAGGAAATTGACACTCAGATAAGTGAGAAATTAAATTTTCGTCGACAAAAATAAGATCCAGTATGTTATTTAGCTGGTTCACAAATGAATTAATCTGAACAAAGTTGGCACTAAAAAGAGTATCTAAAAAATATATTTCATGTTGATGATTGACATTCATAGGTGTTAATAGATTGTCATTTAGCAATTTTGACCAAACAACCCTGTTCATATTAAAATCACCCAAAACGCAAAAATGACTGTTTACATTTTTTTCGTAAACTTCAAAAATATTATTCACATGCGCGCAGTACAGAGACTCATTACTACAAGGCGGAATATACGAAACACAAATAAACAGCTTTCCAAACAGCCCACAAATAGAGACACACAGTTGGTCCAGTAGCGAGTCAGTATTGGGGAGCTGAACGAAAGAAGAGAGGAGGGTACGTCTTACGGCAATTAGTACCCCGCCACCTCTTTGGCATCCCGTTTTGATTGGATCCCTATCCTTACGATAGGTATGAAACAAAGTAGTATCAAAAAATTCTGCGTCAAAGAAATCATTGTTGAGCCAGGTCTCAACTATGACATACACATCATATTCACAGCGCGAAGTGACTAAGAAAATATCCTTAGCTTTAGTTCTCATCCCCGAGATATTTTGGTAGTAAATATTTACATTATTAAAAATTGAATTTTGCGGATTATTTACTAGGGGTTGAGCGTTTGGCCTTTGCCCTTTTGAAAAAAACGAAATGGCTTTACTTTAACATCAGTTGGCCATATAGAAGAGTCTAGTAATTTACTATAGATTGAAGTCGAGACCCCAAGTTTGAAATTGCATCTTACTAACCTATTTAACCTATTTCACACCACCGGTTAGGTATGCAATTGGCGCTTTACTATTACATATGTATTTATAATTAATTAAATTAAATTATAATTTCTTAAATTAATTAAATTAATTATAAATACATATGTAATGTGTAAACGAAAACGAAAATTTCTAATAGAATAGAGGATACCTTCATAAAAAATAATATAAAAATATAAAAATAAATTAGCATAAAAGACAATATACAAATTCTAATGTAATATCTTTGTAGCAAATTCAATATACAACGTGATAAAAGATAATATAATAAAATAAAATAAGAAATTTCAAAATATATTAGCATAAAAAACAATATACAAATTTAAATGTAATACCTTTGTAGAAAATTTATTTATTTTTTGTTCACTATAAGACGTGCTATATCTAAAATGAGCATAACATCTGGAAATGCAAAAAACATTTGGGTCAAATTTGCAATTAATTGTTATAAATAAATAAATTTATTGAGTTTGAACAAAAGAAAGTTGACTCATTATTTCTGATTTCATTTTTTTCAAAGCACCTAATATGAAAAACAAAGAATCTGTTAAATAAAGACCTATGCTTTTACGTGTAAGTAAAATTTGTCACAAAAAATAGGCCGGTTAAGTTATTACTTCTCTTTAAAGTTTTTTTGCGCGCTAACAATTATTTTAGAACAATTTTTTAAGGATTTTGGTACAGACCAATATAGGTAATTGGCAACAATGGGAAACAATATTTTATTTCAACAGGAAATGAGCGAAGCAGTAGTTCTCTCACCGTTTGGCGTGTACAAATATATGGGGTATTCCGTCCCATTTCGACCAATTTTGAACTCGAACCCTTCAGAATTGGCTGAAAGTTTTTCTTCTTTTTCTAGCTTACGAAAGACGTTTTTCAGAATTTTTTCAAATTTTTTCATCCAACTCAAAAAAAGTTATGAATTTAAAAAAAAACACCGTTTTTCTTTTCAAAATGCTATAACTTTTTGTTTGGGGTCTTTTTTTTTAAATTTGTTTTTAAATGTACTTTTCGGAAAAAATACAAAAAAACGTTTAAAGTTTTTTTTTGTAATTTTTCACTTTTTCGAGATTTTTCGAATTTCGCCATTTTTTTTTCCTCATAAAAAACTTCAATCAATTCTGCAATCATCCCCAGTAATCCCGGAGTGGGCCGATTTTTTTTTTTTTTATTTTGATTTAATTGAAAAAAAAACTTTAAAATTTTTTTTGTATTTTTTTCCGAAAAGTACATTTAAAAACAAATTTAAAAAAAAAAAAAGATCCCATACGGTCAATTTTTGAAAAAGTTATAATATAAGAAAACAAAAACGGTGTTTTTTTTTTTTAAATTCATAACTTTTTTTGAGTTGGATGAAAAAATTTGAAAAAATTCTGAAAAACGTCTTTCGTAAGCTAGAAAAAGAAGAAAAACTTTCGGCCAATTCTAAAGGGATCGGGTTCGAAATTGGTCGAAATGGGATGGAATACCCCATATACATATGTAGAGATGAAACATTTGAGCAAAGTGACAATTGAGAATTTGGAGCTATGTACTCAGGGGGGTTTGTGAACATAATGCGTCCTATAGATGACAATTTCGATAGTTGCACAGATTTTCGAATTTACAAAAATCTTTTTCTATTAATTATAAACAAATAGAGTAATATTTGTTAACAAAAATAGGCCTATGCACTGCGGCTGATCAATACGAATGGATTCATATAACTTTTATATGATTTTACGTATGCTAAGTATGCGAAACAACCTGTCAATTGATTGTATGGAAATTTTGTTAGCGTATTAATATATATATAGGAGTGGACCATAGTGGGTACCCTGAGGTATACCTGATACAGCGTCTATTATAGTTATTGATGATGCAGCTCCCATTTTTAACTTGGGTTTTTTTTTTGTAAGAAAGCTCTTAACGAAGTTAAGTAGCTTGCCACTTACTCCATTTTTTTCAAAAGTATAAAGTGACTGACTTTATTAAATGCTTTGGAGAAGTCTGTGTACACAACATCCAATTGCGTTCGATTTTTAAAAGCGTTAATTATATGGTTTTTCAGTATGATTAGATTCGTATAGATTGATCTACCTGGATAAAAACCATGTTGGCAATTTGAAATAACCGTACAACTTACATGGTGGAATAATTTAGACTACAGAATATGGTCAAAAAATTTAGCCAAGGTGCATTATTTTACTATTGGTCTGTAGTTGAGGACATCATTACGATCACCAGATTTATAGACAGGAATAATAGCGCATATCTTCTATTGATTCAAAAATATTCCATTATTAAGGCGCAATTCAAAGAGAAGAGCAGTATAGAGAGCATTTGCACTGCAACGATTTTTGAAAAATAATGGTGAGAAACCCCCGCAATCCGACTTTGGGCTAGAATTCAGCGACGAAATTTCCGAAATGACATCCTCTTCAGAAACCGTGAAAGTAGTTATTATAGGTGTAACGTAGCGTTACAATAGTATGACCCCGACTTTAACCCTTTTTCTCCTACGCCTGAGACCCCCCTCTAACCTCACCTACGCCTGAGAGTATACATACATAGTACATTAACAGGTAGCATTTGGCGATAACAATAATATGCACACAGCACGACAACTTACAGTAAATGGTAAACTAAAGTACCCAATTAGCGGTTCATTTCTCACTCGCATCATAGCAGAAGCAGTATAAAAGGGAATGAATTTGCTGTTGTCACTTCATTCCTCGCAGGTCCCTCCGCCGCCTCCACTGAGCCAGCGTCCTCGCAGGAAGCCGCCACCAGCAACCGCCGCTACTGGTCACCCCCCCCCCCCCCCCCCCCCCCCCTCCCTAAAAGGTAATCAGGCAGAAAGTTTGCACCGACACCTCGCCTTGGCCACGCCACTGGTACGCGCTCCGTTTCCCTATTGTTGTCGTCGCTATCCTATGCCGTTGCGCCGCCGCTACTACGACCGGAATCCGCTCGCTATCCTACGCCATTGCGCCGCTGCTACGACGACCGTCATCCGCCCGCGATCCTACCGCCGTGGCTCCGACGACCGTTGGTCGCATTTAGCGATAACAATAATAAGCAAAATGCAATAATATGCATCAGCCGCCCGCTATCCCACTGCCGTTGCGCCGCTGCTCTGACGACCGTTGGTCGTCCGCTATCCTACCGCCGTTGCGCCGCTGCTACGACGACCTTTAGCCGACGCTACGGTATCACCGTCCAGCCAGCTCGCTGGTGCCGTCACTGCGTCCATACCGCTATGTCCATCCGTCCATTAATACTGTCCGCCGTCTAGCCGTCGTGCTAATCCCGCCACTGCGCCCATACCACTGCACCAATCCGTCCGCTAATACTGTCCGCCGTCCAGCCGCCGTGCTACTCCCGCCACTGCGCCAATCCTTCCGCTAATACTGTCCGCCGTCCGGCCGCCGCGCTGATCCCGCCGTGTGTGTGTGTGTGTGTATACGTCATAAACACATAACTACTGTGTTCTTATTAAGTGGGGGTTTGTGGGACCTCTACTTGACCCTGGATTGACTGAGTGCTACCTCAGCCTTCGAAAAAACCCACTTCATAAATGGCGCCCGAGCAGGTACCCTCCTCCGCAGACGAACGTGGAAAACCAAATACAACAACCACCAACACTGCCGGGCGGGTTCGACGAACACACCGTCAGAAACAAAAAACACACCGGCCCCCGAAGTTACGACGCTGAATACCGACTCACTCAATTGGATCTACTTACTGAAAAGGGAGAGGCTGATAGATGAGTGCAAGAAGCATACGATTCACGTGTGTATATTCTCGCACGGTGCGTGGAAGCATGGAGAATATATATATGTGTATGAAAAGAAATAAAAAGGCAAATGGTTATATTACTAATGATGGCAATAACTAATTTATTTTGTATTAAAATTAGTACAATATTTTACCTTTGGTATATGATGTGGCGTGACAGCAGCAGCGACTTTCTTCCTCCGTGTTTGAAATGGAACAGCAAACAAGAAAATGAATTCCGTTGTGTCGGACCGGAGATCGTGCGGGGGTTTTCCAAGGGATATTTGTTATCCGATGGAAAACTAAGTTACCCGTGTTATGCTGCTTATATGTGTGAGTGACAATATGAGGTTGTATGCATGCGTGTTAGCAATACATGACAGTGCATTTATGTAAATACATATGTGCAACTAAATGAATTATGCATTGGGGTGGCCGTGTCAAATAGATATAAATATTTAGGTTCTGACCTAAACATGCCGGCCCCCTTGCGGTAAGCAACATCTGTGGGAGGAATTCCATGCTTCATCTGTCACGCACAGTAGTACTTAAAAACTAGATTTAATTTTTTGTTTATTTTGAACAAATATGTGTTGGCTGATCGCGCCCGTACTTCATCGATAATAGAGGCCGCTGTAGGAAGAAAAGAAGCAACATAGTAAAGCTGAAAACAAGAACGGGTTACAATTCAACGCACTTTATTAGTATAAACCTCGTTTGGATTTCGAGGTTTTCGTAGTCTGGTCGAAGAGGACATGTCCCCGTTCCAGATTTCGACGATTGTAAGATTATTTTCCATCCTGACAAAGAGGCCAAATCTCCGTTCCAGATTTTAACTTTATGAGATTTAAGGTTATATCCAGACGGAAAGGACGGGTCTCCGTGCCAGATTGGATTTATTTTGTTATTTTTGGTTTTAATTTTAATAAAATGTTTTATTTTAAATGAATATTGGTTTGGTGGCGAACGCTTTAATAATTTTGAGTTATTTCGAAAGTTATATTGACCCTCTAACATGCCTTTAAGTGGCTGGCAACTCCACTCCACGAAAACTTGTAATTTGGACTACGACAGAAAAATTTGTTGTTTCGAATATGATCGAAATTTTGTAGCTTTATTTTTATTTTGTGACTACTTTTGCCACCCAAGAAAGGTTTCGCATTTCAGGCTAGTTTTTGTAGTATTCGACAAAAACTCTTGCTAAATAATTTTTAATTGTGAGTCATTCTTAACCTTTAACGTTTTTTCCTATTTCTTTTGCCATTCGTGGTTATTTTTACAAGAAGATTCAGTAAAACATTCATGACACATTTAATTTTGAATATTGATGGAAAAAAAATTGGTTCCTGTGATGCGCCTCGGGAACACGCATACTCAAAATTGGTGTTTATTTATTTTGCTTAAATGGCAACACCACCAGCAGAAGCGATCAGTTGTAAATATTAGTTTATTTGTGCAAAGTTAAGTGCAATTTTGTTTTTGTAGTGCATTTCTTGTCTCACAATACTCAACAAAAAATGTTGTGAGTTATTGTGATAAATAAGAGAAAGCACTTAAACTTTAAAAAAAATGTTGTTTTGTATTGGAAAAAAAGAAATGCACAATTTACGAATATGGGTTTTGTTTATTCATATTGACGTAGTAAATGCACATCTGTTTTTTTTTTTTTTTTGTTAGTGTATTGTAAAATTACACTACACAAATTTTTTAGTGCAATGGTTAACAAGTAAGGAAGGTTAAGTTCGGGTGTCACCGAACATTACATACTCAGTTGAGAGCTATGGTGACAACATAAGGGAAAATAACCATGTAGGAAAATGAACCGAGGGAAACCCTGGAATGTGTTTGTATGACATGTGTATCAAACGAAAGGCATTAAAGAGTATTTTATGAGGGAGTGGGCCATAGTTCTATAGGTGGACGCCATTTAGGGATATAGCCATAAAGGTGGATCAGGGTTGACTCTAGAATGCGTTTGTACGATATGAGTATCAAATTAAAGGTGTTAATGAGTATTTTAAAAGGGAGTAATCCTTAGTTCCATAGGTGGACGCCGTTTCGAGATATCGCCACAAAGGTGGAACAGGGGTGACCCTAGAATTTGTTTGTACAATATGGGCATCAAACGAATGGTGTTAATGAGTATTTTAAAAGGGAGTGGGCCTTAGTTCTATAGGTGGATGCCGTTTCGAAATATCGCCATAAAGGTGGACCAGGGTTGACTCTAGAATGTATTTGTACGATAGGGGTATCAAATTAAAGGTATTAATGAGGGTTTTAAAAGGGAGTGGTGGTTGTTGTATAGTTGGTCGCCTTTTCGAGATATCGCCATAAAGGTGGACCAGGGGTGACTCTAGAATGCGTTTGTACGATATGGGTATCAAATGAAAACTGTTAATAAGTATTTTAAAAGGGAGTAATCCTTAGTTCCATAGGTGGACGCCGTTTCGAGATATCGCCATAAAGGTGGACCAGGGGTGACCCTATAATTTGTTTGTTCAATATGGGTATCAAAAGAAAGGTGTTAATAAGTATTTTAAAAGGGAGTAATCCTTAGTCCCATAGGTGGACGCCGTTTCGAGATATCGCCATAAAGGTGGACCAGGGGTGACCCTAGAATTTGTTTGTACAATATGGGCATCAAACGAAAGGTGTTAATGAGTATTTTAAAAGGGAGTGGGCCTTAGTTCTATAGGTGGACGCCGTTTCGAAATATCGCCATAAAGGTGGACCAGGGGTGACTCTAGAATGTGTTTTTACGATACGGGTATCAAATTAAAGGTATTAATGAGGGTTTTAAAAGGGAGTGGTGGTTGTTGTATAGGTGGTCGCATTTTCGAAATATCGCCATAAAGGTGGACCAGGTGTGACTCTAGAATTTGTTTGTACAATATGGGTATCAAAAGAAAGGTGTTAATGAGTATTTTAAAAGGGAGTAATCCTTAGTTCCATAGGTGGACGCCGTTTCGAGATATCGCCATAAAGGTGGGCCAGGTGTGACTCTAGAATTCGTTTGTACGATATGGGTATCAAATTAAAGGTGTTAATGAGTATTTTAAAAGGGAGTAATCCTTAGTTCCATAGGTGGACGCCGTTTCGAGATATCGCCACAAAGGTGGAACAGGGGTGACCCTAGAATTTGTTTGTACAATATGGGCATCAAACGAATGGTGTTAATGAGTATTTTAAAAGGGAGTGGGCCTTAGTTCTATAGGTGGATGCCGTTTCGAAATATCGCCATAAAGGTGGACCAGGGTTGACTCTAGAATGTGTTTGTACGATAGGGGTATCAAATTAAAGGTATTAATGAGGGTTTTAAAAGGGAGTGGTGGTTGTTGTATAGTTGGTCGCCTTTTCGAGATATCGCCATAAAGGTGGACCAGGGGTGACTCTAGAATGCGTTTGTACGATATGGGTATCAAATGAAAACTGTTAATAAGTATTTTAAAAGGGAGTAATCCTTAGTTCCATAGGTGGACGCCGTTTCGAGATATCGCCATAAAGGTGGACCAGGGGTGACCCTATAATTTGTTTGTTCAATATGGGTATCAAAAGAAAGGTGTTAATAAGTATTTTAAAAGGGAGTAATCCTTAGTCCCATAGGTGGACGCCGTTTCGAGATATCGCCATAAAGGTGGACCAGGGGTGACCCTAGAATTTGTTTGTACAATATGGGCATCAAACGAAAGGTGTTAATGAGTATTTTAAAAGGGAGTGGGCCTTAGTTCTATAGGTGGACGCCGTTTCGAAATATCGCCATAAAGGTGGACCAGGGGTGACTCTAGAATGTGTTTTTACGATATGGGTATCAAATTAAAGGTATTAATGAGGGTTTTAAAAGGGAGTGGTGGTTGTTGTATAGGTGGTCGCATTTTCGAGATATCGCCATAAAGATGGACCAGGGGTGACTTTAGAATATGTTTGTACGATATGGATATCAAATGAAAGGTGTTAATGAGTATTTTAAAAGGGAATAATCCTTAGTTCCATAGGTGGACGCCGTTTCGAGATATCGCCATAAAGGTGGGCCAGGGGTGACTCTAGAATTCGTTTGTGCAATATGGGTATCAAACGAAATGAGTTAATGAGTATTTTAAAAGGGAGTGGTAGTTGTTGTATAGGTGGTCGCGTTTTCGAAATATCGCCATAAAGGTGGACCAGGGGTGACTCTAGAATTTGTTTGTACAATATGGGTATCAAAAGAAAGGTGTTAATGAGTATTTTAAAAGGAAGTAATCCTTAGTTCCATAGGTGGACGCCGTTTCGAGATATCGCCATAAAGGTGGGCCAGGGGTGACTCTAGAATTCGTTTGTGCAATATGGGTATCAAACGAAAGGAGTTAATGAGTATTTTAAAAGGGAGTGGGCCTTAGTTCTATTGGTGGACGCCTTTTCGAGGTATCGCAATAAAGGTGGACCAGGGGTGACTCTAGACTTTGTTAGTGCGATATGGGTATCAAATGAAAGGTGTTAATGAGTATTTTTAAAAGGGAGTGGGCCTTCGTTGTATAGGTGTTCGCCTTTTCGAGATATCGCCATAAAGGTGGACCAGGGGTGACTCTAGAATGAGTTTGTACGATATGGGTATCAAATTAAAGGTATTAATGAGAGTTTTAAAAGGGAGTGGTGGTAGTTGTATATGTGAAGGCGTTTTCCAGATATCGACCAAAATGTGGACCAGGGTGACCCAGAACATCATCTGTTGGATACCGCTAATTTATTTATATATGTAATACCTGCCAAGATTTTAAGGGTTTTTTATTCCGCCCTGCAGAACTTTTTCATTTTCTTCTACTTAATATGGTAGGTGTCACAACCATTTTATAAAATTGTTCTAAAGTTATATTTCGCTTCAATAAAACAATCCAATTACCTTACCATGTTTCATCCCTTTTTTCGTATTTGGTATAGAACTATGGCATTTTTTTTCATTTTTCGTAATTTTCGATATCGAAAAAGTGGGCGTGGTCATAATCGGATTTCTTTCATTTCTCATACCAAGATAAAGTGAGTTCAAGTAAGCACGTGAACTAAGTTCATTATAGATATGTCGATTTTTGCTCAAGTTATCGTGTTAACGGCCATGCGGAAGGACAGACGGACGACGGGGTATAAAAACTGGGCGTGGCATCAACCGATTTCGCCCATTTTCACAGAAAAGAGTTAACGTCATAAAATCTATGCCCCTACCAAATTTCAAAAGGATTGGTTAATTTTTGTTCGACTTATGGCGGTAAAAGTATCCTAGACAAATTAAATGAAAAAGGGCGGAGCCACGCCCATTTTGAAATTTTCTTTTATTTTTGTATTTTGTTGCACTATATCATTACTGGAGTTGAATGTTGACATAATTTACTTATATACTGTAAAGATATTAAATTTTTTGTTAAAATTTTACTTTAAAAAAATTTTTTTTTAAAAGTGGGTGTGGTCCTTCTCCGATTGTGCTAATTTTTATTAAGCGTACACATAGTAATAGGAGTAACGTTCCTGCCAAATTTCATCATGATATCTTCAACAACTGCCAAATTACAGCTTGCAAAATTTTAAATTACTTTCTTTTAAAAGTGGGCGGTGCCACGCCCATTGTCCAAAACTAATTTTCTATTCTGCGTCATAATTTCAACTCATCTACCAAGTTTCATCGCTTTATCTCTCTTTTGTAATGAATTATCGCAATTTTTCGGTTTTTCGAAATTTTCGATATCGAAAAAGTGGGCGTGGTTATAGTCCGATATCGTTCATTTTAAATAGCGATCTGAGATGCGTCCTCAGGAACCTACATACCAAATTTCATCAAGATACCTCAAAATTTACTCAAGTTATCGTGTTAACGGACGGACGGACGGACGGACATGGCTCAATCACATTTTTTTTTCGATCCTGATTATTTTGATATATGGAAGTCTATATCTATCTCGATTCCTTTATATATGTACAACCAACCGTTATCCAATCAAACTTAATATACTCTGTGAGCTCTGCTCAACTGAGTATAAAAACCATTGTACAAAACGCAATGCAAGCCATTATTTATACTCTTATTGAGTAGTTTGGAGCTACATTGTCGTCTTTCACTATGACGAAATCCCCTATTTTGATGTTTGCTTTCGGGTGTTTCCATTTAACCCGCTTTTGCATTTCTAAGAGATATTCTCTTTTCCATCTTTTGCAAAAGGTTTGATGCAAGGCTTTTAATTTATGCCACCTATTGACTATGGAGGCAGGATTCTCATTGGAATCCATTTCTGTAGGAGCGAGGAGATGTCCGCCTACCAGGAAATGGCAAGGGGTTAAGGGTTCTAAGTCGGTCGATTCGTTCGACACAAAGTTAGTCCCATTGTCGGAATAGATATTTTTCGGACATCCTCGCCTGGCGATAAATCGGGTAAGTGCCGCGAGAAAGGATTGTGTGCTAAGGTTGGTTGTGGCTTCCAAATGTATGGCTTTCGTAGTAAAGCAGACAAACAGACAGACATAACCTTTCGAAATTCGACACCCTCTACATCTATAACTTTTTATGTTGAATGGTCCTGCAAAATCTACCTCTGAATTAGTAAATGGTCGGGAAAATGTGGTACGTTCCTTGAGAAGGTTACCAATAAGATGGGTTTTTACACGTTTTTTATAGATTGTGCATACCTTGCAATTGTGAATGATGGATTTTATCATATTTTTAACCCTAGGAATCCAGTATTGGGTTCTAATAAGCCTAAACATTAGTTGGTTTTCCCCATGCAAAGAGATTTCATGGATAAACTGAACTAAAAGGCGAGAAAATTTGCATGTGTAAGGTAGGATTATTAGATGGCGTTCATTGTATGGTAGGTCTAGAGCCGCGCGGATGCGACCACCAGTCCTTATAATGCCATACTGGTCTAAGAAAGGGTCATGAGGAAGCACTTCGCTTTTACAATCTACCAGTTTGCCTGAATTCAGATTTTTGTATTTGTGGGACAAAACTGCAGCTGAGATAATCTCATTAAACGTTGTGTTGTGGTTTGTATTTCATCTGATGAAACCAGACTCGAGGATTTCGTAAAGCAATCTTTTGTCTTTGGATGAGTTCTTTCGAAGAATCTCAAGACATAAGATATCACCCTCAAAGCTCTAGGTAGATTCGAAAATCTAGCCAGAATTTCACAACTAATTTTGGTCGTGATTGTATGAGCTTGCACTCGTTTCTCCTCTTTGGTTGTGTTGTAAGATATATCTTGTGTAGGCCATTTTGAGATGTCTTCTCGTAACCCAGAAGGACCCTGCCACCGCAGCGAATTGTTGACCAGTTCATGTGCTGGAAGTCCTCTGCTAGCCAAGTCGGCTGGATTTGATCCCGAATCCACATGGCGCCAGTTATCATTTCCAACCTTTTCAACGATTTTCGTAATACGGTGCGCTACGAAAGTTGACCATGAACAAGGGGGCTTTCGTATCCATGCCAGTACAATCGTTGAATTGTTTCATAAGCAGGTTTTTGGATTCACTAAGTTGAGATTTGTTAGAATAGTTTCCATCATTTCGGAGAGTAGTACGGCTCCGCATAAATCCAGTTGGGGAAGTGAGATGGTTTTTACCGGAGCTACCTTTGTTTTCGCCAACAGCAAATTGATGAGATCTTGGTCGTTGTTTTCCACTCGTAGGTATATAGCCGCGGCATAGGCTTTCTCTGATGCGTCATAAAAACCATGAATTTCCACTTTGTTGTGCGGGGAGAAGTGTGTCCATCGCGGTATCCGAATTTTATTAATTTCATGATACTTTTCCATAAAGGTGTTCCAACGTTCCGTAGTAATTGGGGATAAATCTTCATCCCATTTTGTACCGTCAAGCCAAATGTTTTGCACGATTATTTTGGCTACAACTATTATTGGTGCAAGCCATCCTAATGGGTCGAACAGTTTAGCGATTGCCGATAGGATCGCTGTTTTTGTTAAATTGTCGCCATTTTCCATTGGTTTTGCGATGAAGTAAAACTCATCATTGTGTGCATTCCATCTTACTCCTAGTGCCTTCACTGAACTTGCATCTTCGAAATCCAGGAAATCTTTGTTGAGTAGATATTGTTTAGGAATATCTTTAAGAATTTGATCGCAATTGGCTGTCCGCTTTCGTAGTGGAAAGCCGGCTGATTGCAAGGCTTGAGATATTTTATCTCTGGCAGTAATTGCTAATTGGATGCCGTGTCCACCAGCAAGAATATCATCCACATACATATACTCTTTGAGTATTGTGGAAGCATTTGGAAAGGTGTTTTCGACGTCCTTGTCCAATTGTAAAAGCGTCCTTGTTGCGAGATAGGGAGCGCAGTTTACCCCAAATCTCACAGTCTTCAGTTCATAAAGAACTATGGGGTTTTCAAGGCTAGTACGGAATACTATATGCTGATATTTTGTTTGGTTCGGATGTACCATAATTTATCGGTACATTTTCTCAATATCGCTGTTGAAGACGTATTTGTATAGTCTCCAGCGAAGAATGAGAATCGTCAAGTCCGCTTGTAGGGTAGGACCCGTATAAAAAACGTCGTTTAGGCTTACTCCGTTTGCAGTCGGACTAGATGCGTTAAATACGACGCGAACTTTAGTGGAGGTACTTTCTTCTTTGATGACGGCGTGATGAGGTAGGAAATAATAGTCAGAGGAGTCTGGTGGCATGATGCTGTTGATCCTTGACATATGTTCTAATTCCTCGTATTCGGTCACAACTCGATTGTACTCCGTTTGTAGGGTAGGATTTTTTGCGAGGCGTGTGTCGTTCCGGAAGAGCTGAGAGCAGGCTCTTTTAAGAGATGGTCCTAGAGATATGTTTGAAGGAAATTCCGGTTTAAATGGTAGTGAGACAGTATATTTCCCTGTATTATTCCTTGTGGTTGTATTTCTATACAATTCCTCGCAGTATTGTTCGTCTGGATTTAGACGTTTGTTTTTTGGGACTTCTTCGAGCTCCCAGAATGCGGATAGTTGTTTATCAAATGATAAGTCACTGTAGTAAGAGACTATTCGGTTTGTTTGCTCATGAGCATCTGCACGGTCTGTAAGAGTCCAGCCGAAAACAGTTTCTTGTGCTAAGAGTGTACCAAGCACATTCTTCTGCAATCCGTTCAGAATTATTTGAGGGTAAATGTCCCCTCCGAGAACTAGATCCACTTGCTCATTTACAAAGAATCTTTTATCTGCCAACTCGAGATCTGGGAATGATTGCTTTGTCATCGCGCTGATCTGCCACGTTGGAAGATTCCCTGTTAGTTGAGGCAGCACAAGGACCGTTGCGTTCAAAGAGAATAATGGGTCAACTAGGGACCGCAACTCTATTGAACAAGATTCCTTGACCTGTGAAGACAATGCGTTGGTAATACCGGAAACTTGAGCGCGAATTTTCTTGAATGGCAGGTTAATTCGACGTTTAAGACGTTCGGTGATGAACGAGCAATCGGAATCAGAGTCAATTAGGGCTCTAGCTGAAAAATTGTTATTATTGTAATTAATGTTGACACGACCAGTGCCTAGCAGTACACCTGTGGTTGTATTCGCATGACAAGATTGCACATTCGAGACTTGCTTCTCATGTGACTTTGAATTTTGTCTCTCTCTTGCTTGTTTTGATGTTGATGGGGCATCATCATCCGAATGCTTTGCATGAGCTGCTTTCTTTTGTTGAGTTTTTTGTATATGTGGGAGCGTGTTGTGTCGAGAATGACAAGTGATGCAGTTGTATGAGCTTGCACATTTCGACACAGTATCTCCAGACAATAAACAATTCAGGCAGCTATTATTTCTCTTAATAAAATCGACTCTACGAGTAGGTGAAAGTTTAAGGAATTTCGTGCAGTTGCGTAGTTTATGCTCATTTGTGTGACACATTTTACAATTAAATTTCTTGACGCTTGTTTGAAAGCTGCCAACCTCTTTTTGGTGGGGTTCAGGAGTTGGTTTTGTAATATGAGGCTTAAAACTTTTTGAAGTCTTATTGCCTCTATGGCCAGACACGTTTTCCAACGCAAGAAATCGGTCAGAAAGAAATTTATTCATGTCCTCCCATTTAGCTATCTCTGTCTTGTTCCCCAAAGACTGTTCCCAAAGCGAGAGGCTGCTTTCGGGCAATTTTTCAGCACACAGGTATACAGAGAGGGCGTCCCACAGATCTATTGTATGACCTTTTAATGATGTCATACAATTATTCAATTTTAATTGTAAATCCTTTATTGATTTACCACAATCAGACTCTATGGGCTTTATGCCGAAGACGGTGTCGAGTTGAGCCTTCACTAAACTACGCTTATTTTCATACATTTCAGTTAAACTCTTCCAGGCAATATCAAAACCTTCATTAGTGACAGGTGCATTGCTTGCAATATCGTTGGCCTCCCCTTGAGTTTTTTGACTAAGATGGAATAGCTTCTCAATCGGGGCAAGGTCCTTCGGTTCGATATGTAAATGGCCGTGAACATATCTCGGAATGTTGGCCACGACAAATAGTCAGCCTTGAACACAGCTGTATCGCACAAAGGAAGACGCATATTGTGGGTTCGGGTGGTTGGAGCTTCAGTCTCCTTGGTGCCCTTGGATAACTTGTCAGACAATTTACCCATTGCATTCAAGCATCGTACATACGATTGGTATG